>NC_034410.1:99267325-99567325 GCF_002078875.1 Numida meleagris
GGGGGGGGGGGGAGTAGAGGTATTTTGGTTTAAAAAATACAAGGGAAGAATTGGTTAAATAAAACTAGGAGTAGCTAAGAAGCCTGAGTCCTGAAACAGAACACTGAATCACAAGAAAACATGTTGATAAAGATATAAACTAGATCACACTTCCAGGATTAAATCTTGAGTCCTCAGAGGAAAAAGTTAGAGATCCAAGTTAGTTTAGCAGGGCCAGACTTGACTAAGAGAGATTTGGGGAAAAAGAAAAGAGAGCTTGGGCAGAGCGCAGGAGGGAAGAAGTCTGGAGGTTCAAGGAAGGCTGTAAAACATCATGTCAGTAGCAGAAACAGCCAACGAAGGAAGAACACTGGTGAGGTCTTGAGTTTGTAATCAGAAGGAAACAAAGTAATGGTGCAGCTTATTTGGTTAATTATAATCATTAATAAGCCCATGAATACTTAGAGCCATCCATTTTTTTTCTTTGTTTACACAGTGTTGGGTGGGTTTGCTTTTTTTTTTGGATTACAGTTTCTATGAAAATAGTTTGAACTTGATGCCATAAAAATATGACCTACATTGCCAGTAAAATTTGAAAGGACTTACAGCCTCTGGACTTATGTTTTTAGGGGGTATCAACAACCAAGTTGTTAGCAAACAGTTCAGTATTTCAGTTATAAACACACTAGTGTGTAAATGCTATGGCTGAAGTTTATGAATCAGTGGATACATGAGATATTCACTAGAAGTTAAATGTTGTTGCTCATAGAAAAGAAACATTTAGTTATTATATTGGTAAGTGGTAGTATTTATAAACTGTAGGACAAATTTTAAAAACCCAGATTTGAGACTGTTTAATACGGAAAGTCAGAAAAGAGGCAAACAAATGTAATATCACAACCAGTTTTATTTAAATCAAACATAAAATATATTTACCTAAGAAGTGCTTTTTCAGTTTCACCTTTACTATTAAAAAAGTTCTGTAAAATAACTTCAGGACAAATTTTAAGGAGCCTTGCTCTACAGTATGTTCTTTCTGCTGTTGCTGAAAAGGGAAAGGTGTTGGTTTATGATGGTCAGAAGACCCAAAAGCAATGGAAGGGAGAGGATAGGTGGGCAAGAGAACTGAGCTCTTGGGTTGTCTCCTGCTGTGTCCCTAAACTCCGTGAACACGTGTTCCCAGTGTTTCAGATTTCCATTGCAAAGAATGGGCAAGGCTTACTTCAGATCAAAAGGAATAACGAACATAAGTAAAGAAAAAGAATAGAGAGTTGTACGACTCAGATATTCAGACTAACGTAATTCAAAAGGAGGATCTGTACACGCTGATGAGGGTATAGTTAATCTAATTATGCTATAGAAGCAATAGTATTATAACTTCACAGTTGTAAACCTAATTTTGTTATTCGTGAGACATAGTGATTTGAAGTGTGTCTTGAACCAAAAATCAGTCTGGTGTGTTTGGATTCACATCTGAAAAGACTGCAATTTTAATTCATATTTCATCTTTTTTGCCTTGTCAAGAATACCCTGACCTAGTTTGTAAATCCTTTGAATGGAAATGGTAATTGCCAAAGAAAAATAGGGATCCTCCACTGCAAACAGCAATCCTCACTTAAACGGGACTGAAGATGGGCCACTGCACATGTGAATTTTTGTAATGGTTCTGTGGTATCTTAGCATGATCAAATCTTGCTGTGAAATTGCATCAAGAAGTTTACTAATAAGAGCATTGGGTTTATAACTGCAGGTTCCTCAAGATGAATGGTCTGGATATACTCCACGAGGCAAAGATGATGAGATTCCCTGCCGGCGGATGCGTAGTGGCAGCTACATCAAAGCCATGGGGGATGATGACAGTGGAGACTCAGACACAAGTCCAAAGCCATCTCCAAAGATTGCTGCACGGAGAGAGAGCTATCTCAAGGCCACCCAGCCATCCCTTACAGAGCTCACCACCCTCAAGTAAGTCAATCTTTTTCTACATTATTTAAAGCTCTTCATTAAGACATACATTGTCTGTTCATCTTTGATTCTGTTATTCACTTGTGAGCACCAGTTAAGGAAAACATTTTAACAAGTGTGATTTGGTTTGAGGGCAGACTTGGCCATGTATTTCAATGTTATTTTGAAAAGGGGCCCAACTGCCTGCAGTTTGAATTTGCAAAGTATATCAGCCTGTTGGTGCTAACTGAAGATGCTCAAGTGTGTACAATAGGTCTGCTCTTTGAATACTTTGCTGAATTACAGCTTACACCTGCAGAAGTTTTACATAATTGTGTGCTTATATACACTCAACATGAATGGCGCATGTGAAATTAGCTCAAAGCTAGTCTTTGAAACTCATCAGAGGATATCTGGCAGTTAATTAAAAAGAACAGTGGCTTTCTGAAAATAGACAAATCCATGCTTTCCACTCTTCAGTCCATTCAGAATTGCAATGTTTATTTGGTGGAAAAATATAAACAACACTGAAATGTCTTATATTGCTTATAAAAGCTTTAGTCAACATCAAAGAGGAATTTATGGGTTTTACGTCATGTTGTATTTTATTTCATTGAATCCTTTCAAAAGAATCCAAATTCTCATGAAAATTGCACGAATCGACAGTTTTAGTATTAGTGTTTTCTTTTAAATGATTCTAAAATGGAGAGCTCCCCTAAAGCAAAAAATAAATTACATCCATTTTTAAAAAGTGTGGATTTAAAGCAGCAATTGTTTCTGTCTGTCATCTGCAAAAACTTGCAGTGAATCATAGTTCACCAAACCAAAAATAACCTTATTTTAGTACAACATGCCTAAGGCTGTATCTTTAAAATGGAAATAAAAAGTGCTGTATCTCTTCTAGTATCCATGATTAGAGACAAAAGACTCTTTCTGCATTTCCCTCATTAATTTCCTCTCCTTCCTTGTCTTCCTCTACCCCATATTTTCCCTGAGATCTTATCTGAGAAAAAGATTGTAGAGGAAAGCATTTGATCCTTGTTAAGAACATCAGGCTCTTGACATCAGTGATGAACAGACCAGAAGACCACACCAAACTTATTCCAGCTGCCTGTAGCAGCCTGCTTATCTCCGAGGAAGATGGCAATTGTGTCTGCTCAGTATTTTTCATTAGTGTTGAGAGGAGAAAGTAGTCTAATTTTCTGCAGGGATTTTCATGAACTTGCCAGAGATTGCTCAAGGGGTTCAGCAATTCCTCTCATCATCCAGCAGACTTTACCTTATCCTTTCCTGAGCCAAAACTAGCCCTCTGTGATTAGTTCCAGCAGCCAGCACAGAGTCACCTAGAAAGGTGAACGTAAACATTAGGTATCAACACAAACTCCACGAAGCCTTGCTTTATACACAGACATGCCATGAGGAATTAAGCTTATCCATCCTGAGACCTCAGAAAAATATGTTCCATAGTTCTATATTATATATGTGAAGTACAATCAATAACAGTGATTTGCTCCTGGTCATTTCTGCCCTACTTGGACAAGAGATTTGCAAAAGAATATGGAATTATTAAAAAAAAAAAAAAAAAAAGCTTGCATGTCAATGTTCACCCACAAAGGATATGATCAGAGGGGCCAGCCAGCCAGCCAGCAGGAGGTTTGAATTTAGCTTTGAAGTCATTGTAATTCTGCAAAGTGCTTCAGCGTCCTTTAATCCATGCCTATTCAGGAAAGCTTTTAGGAATGTGCTTTATTTTAAGCTGCACTTTGTAAAAATCATGTAAGTTTAGAAGAACTACAACATAAATCTCAGAATAGTGGAGATAAGGGGAAAATGGAAAGTGGTAGTAAAACAAACAAAAAAAAAAGAGGACAAAAAAGGAAATAACTTTTCTGTTTCAATGACTTTTCAACATAAATTGGCATGAGGTATAATTATTTCTTTTAATCTGGGATGATAATTTATAGAAATGTTTCTTGGGAAATCTTTTCACTTTTAGAGACAAATTGTATAATACGTAATTATGCATTGCTTTTATTCCTTCTTGCTGAACAGGATAAATTTGTTGGATGTTGTTGTTGTTTTGTTTTTTCTTTATGTGAGAAGTAGCCAAGAACTCTCTTTGGGAACTGAAGCCTTCTGTTAAGCTAGGTTTTGATTTGTTTTTGTTTTGCTCTTGTTTTGTTGTTTTTTTTTTGCAGACTTCTTCACACTTTCCTAGTTGCATTACTTGACCTTGACCTAGAGAGGATTTCTTGTTCATACCAGGGGTACGCTGATTACTCTGAGAGTTGAGATAGAGTTGTGCTATCTTGTCTGCCAGAGACTAAATTAGGGTCCCTAACTCGCTGAATTTAGGCCATCAAGCAATTGTGTAATGTGCAATAACGAGTTACTTATTTGACTTACTGTTGACTTGAGTTCAATTAACACCTG
This sequence comes from Numida meleagris, assembly GCF_002078875.1. Classification (NCBI taxonomy): domain Eukaryota; kingdom Metazoa; phylum Chordata; class Aves; order Galliformes; family Numididae; genus Numida; species Numida meleagris. The sequence continues at coordinate 99,271,682 of NC_034410.1, forward strand.
AAATAGAGCTTAATGGAAAGGAGCTGAAAGTTACTCTGTTCAGCAGACACTTAAACAGACACTTCTATTGACACTAGTGGACTTTCTATCTGACCTGCAAGACATTATTAACAAGTTAAAGTTGAGTGGTATTCATTTTTTTTCACTGCGTTTCCTCTGTCAGTAAAGAACAAGGTGCCTTGTGGTTTCTACAGTGATAATTGTGATAATCCATCCGCACTTCTTTCTGCTACTCTATTATTTGTATTGCAGTCCCCTGTACAACAGGTAGTAAGCTGCACTTTCATATTTGGCAGGAAAATGACTGAAGAACATGTCCTCTTTTGCTTTCAGTGTTGTTTTTGAAAGGATTTTTCATCTTGCGGGACTACTCTCTGAGTCTAATATTGGTCTCACAACCCACGCCGTTCCTCCCACCTACCTACCTACCATTGCTCATGTGCCTACTCTTCTAAGAAAGGATTTTCATTGTTACCAATGTTTCTTTTTATATAAGGAATAACTTTTGAACAGAACAACCAGGTCATATCCCCTTTACATAATACAAATTTATTTTCTTGTTTTTCACTGAGGTTTTTTCTTCCTACACTTTACAATCTCCCTCCTACAATATTCCTCCCATGCCATGGTTTCCATGTGGTTACAGCATAAATCAAATGCTGTGCTACCATTCTGAATAAAGCACAGCTTGCTATGATCTTGAAATGCACACCTCCGCTGCTGCACTCTCATTATCCTACCAGGAAGCAAGCAGTCTTTTCTCTCTTTGCTGGCAGTATCCTCCTGGAGTTTAATCTTTCACAGTCCAGATAAACTGATCCAGTTGGAAGGAAAAAAAAAAAAGTGACATTTTCTTGCCCATTCCTGAAAGACAGCAGAAATTTATCTTGCACTTGTAAGCAGATAGAAAGTGGAACAGCTTGCTAACTTCTCAAGATTCAGTCAGCAGATAACTGACTTTTCTATTACAGCTGAGCTTCATTCAGGACTTACTGCTTCACTATTTATATGTACTTTGGTCATGTTTAGCCCAGTTTTCAGTGGGGGAAAAAAATGTATGCAATTACATTACCTTTCCACGTGCCAGCGTCTCACTTCCACTTTCCAGTGCCTTTTGCATCTATTTGCTAACTTTAGTCAAGTTTACTAGAGACTGAAGATAGGAAGTTCCAGTAAACTCTATAAAGATTTGTAGCTGCGTAAGACAAAGACCTGCAGTCATCTCCTAGAATCACCCAAAAGTGTATGGACCTAGTAGTAGCTGGTGAGTCAGCCCAAAGCAAAGATGGATGGCAGCACTTTCCTACCTTAAAAGATGAGATACATGGAAAGAACTGGAAAACTCTGAAGATAAAAGGTCTAAGAGATGTATCCTGTTACCATAGTTTTCTTGCTTCATTCTACCCCTTTCTTCTGCACTGCATGTACACTCACCGTTCAGATCCTGCTTCCCATCTCAGTGCTGTTGTTACTGTGAGGACTTCAGTCATTTGTGTCTTCTATACTTTGTTTAAAGGAATATATAAAATCTACAATATTACATTACTTAATGGTAATGTATTTGTGGACATTTTACATAGATCTGGGGTAATATGTAAGTGCAGAATTCTTGCTTCAAACTCTTATTTGGTCATGCAAACTTTTTTCCAAGAGAAGCTGTACTTACTGATCACCAGTGCACTCACTGTTTCAGTGATCTTGATACTTGAAGATGGATATATAGCATTCACACAAAAAGGAGAGAGAAAAGAACAGAAATGAATTTATCTTAGCCAATCTTTACATTCAAAGTATATTAACAGAAGTATCATGTTTTTCCAGACAGTTGTGAGTTGTAGAAACATTCTTAATACTATAAACACTGTTTTATGGGCACAAAGCTATACCACTGATACCGTAGAGAGTATGTGAGACCTGCTGTTCACAAATAGAGAGGTACTGGTAGGAGACGTGGTGGTCAGGAGCTGTCTTGGGTTGTGACCACAAAATGGTAGTTTTCAAACCTTGGTGAAGTCAGGAGAGGGGTCAACAAAACTGCTACCTTGGACTTCCAGAGGGTGGACTTCGAATTGTTCAGGACACTGGTAGGGAGGGTCCCTTGGGATTCAGTCCTGAGGGGTAAAGGAGTCCAGGATGGCTAGCTACTCCTCAAGAAGGAAGTCTTAAAGGTGTAGGAGCAGGCCTCCCCTGTGTGCCTTAAGACAAGCTGATAAGGAAGAAGACCAGTGCAGCTGTACAGAGAATTTTTGCTAAGACTCCGGGAGAAAAAGAGAGTTTGAGGGTTCACCTCCTGTGGAAGAAGGGAGAGGCAACTTGGGGAGAGAGCAAGGAAGTTGCTAGCATACGCAGAGAGAAAATCAGGAAGGCAGAAGCCCAGTATGATCTCAACCTGGCCCTGGCCACAGTGGTAAAGGACAAAAAAAAGTTTTTACAAATATATTAACAGTAAGAGGAGGGCCAAGGAGAATCTCCATCCTCTACTGGATTCAGTGGGGAACATGATCCCTGAGGACAAGGAAAAGGCTGAGGATCTTAATGACTTCTTTACACCTATCTTTAATAGTCAGACCAGTTATCCCTGGGGTATTCTACCCACTGACCAGCAAGTCTGGGGTGGGGAGTAGAATAAATCCCCCCGATTCAGATGGAAACAGAGACCTGTTACTCCATCTAGACTGTCACAAGTCCATGGGGCCACACGGGATTCACATGAGGGTGATGAGGGAGGGAGGTGGTAGATGTGAGTGCCAAGACACTTTCTACGATCTACCAGCGGTCCCGATCAACTAGAGTGGTTCCAGATGACTGGAGACTTGCTACTACGATGCCCATCTGTAAGAAGAGTCATGAGGAGGATCTGGGGAACTACAGGCCTGTCAGCTTGACCTCAGTACCAGGGAAGATTATGGAGCAGGTCATCCTGAGTGTGATAAGACGACATGTGCAGGACAGCCCGATAGTAGTAATAGAAGTATTCTATTATTATCCTGTTGCAAGGGAAAGGTTGTCTTCTTCTCTGGCCTGATTCTGGAATTTTGAGCCTTCAGCTTAGTTAATATCATGGCATAGCACTCAGAGTTTATACTTTGTCTAGGTTGTAGGAAATCCAGAATGATCACTCCTTTCCTATTCCAAAGACAATGTACATCACTTTAACTGCTGAGGGCTGCATCTCAAACTTTTTGTTTGATGGAGAATTGACATGTCACCGCTCTATGAACTGCTGTTTTGACTCTGGCTCATAGCAGTGACACCACATGTCATTACCAGTAGTGATGCAATCAAAGGAACTTCACCCTTAGCCTTGTATTGGTTCAATAGGTCCTGACAAACTTGCATACAGTGCTCTTTCTGTTCTTATGTGAGCACAGTGGGACCCACTTGGTGCAAACTTTCTGATATACCAATATTGTCACCATCATTGACCAACCAACGCATTGAAGCTGATATTCAGCTCTGAACAGTTCTCTCATCTCAATCTCCTGATTCATGCAGATGAGCTGATTGAGACACTCATCACCTTGTGGTGTGACACATATGGCTTGTCTCTCACACCGCTGTCGCCACTGCTGAAACACACCACCCACTGCTTCACTGTGCGCACACCAACTGGTTGGTCTCCATAAACATTCAGCAAGTGTTAATTAGTGTCAGTGGGTGCAATTTTTTCTGCATAGAGGAATTCAATTCCACATGTTTGCTTCATACACTCTTCATTGTCAGACTGCCCCTCTGCTACCATCTATCACATGGTGATAAAATGTAATAGAATATTGGCAGGAAGGTTCAACCTCTACTGCCATACTACCAACATCTGCTCTGACATAGTGGGCCAATATAATAACATAAGAGGCATTAGTTTCAGAGCAGCCCTCGTGTGTGTGTGTGTGTATATATATATACACAAATATAAAATAAATTATATTCTCAAAGCTCATGGATAATTTTGCCTCAGTGGTAATTTATGGAGGTTAGGAGGGAAGTGATATGCACACATGGGCACATTCATTTAGACTGATGCGAAGGTAGAGTGCATCATTGGCACTGGGTGAAATAAAGGTGGAATTGCGTAATGTCTGTATTCAAACACGATGCTAGGACTAATCTGAATGAATGGATGAGAAGGTCAAAAAGCTTTTTACACTAAGGACCCTGCAAGTGGAATGACTCATGGCAAGGATGTTGTTAAATGTTCAGCTCAAAGCTAGAGATCATTCTAGCTTTGATTTTCCTTGTGATGCAACAAATGTAGATGTTTTCATGGCTTCATAAGCTGAAATACACAGCTCTCAGGAAACTATGGAATAACATAAATTCTGGAAATGATTCTCCCACTTTCTCAACTTTCCTAAAATGCTGCCCTTGGGAAGTGTCTGTACTGAGGGTAATGAAACAGGACATAAGGATAATTGCAGCCTGATACATTGGCTTGATTATTCTGGCATTCAAACAAATTGAAGGTGAGTCTGATGTCCATACACTACACTACAACATACAGTATCACATACATCCTTAGGTATGAAAAACATACTGGTCTTCAGAATTAAGTCATGTTTTCTTTAAGGTGTTTTTACATTATTATAACATGCTTAAAAATACACCTAGAAAAAAAATGTGTCATATAAACAAAAGCATACTTTTTTCTTTAAACAGAGGTGCTGTCCTCATTCTGCTAAAATAATGAAAATATCTCATTAACTTCAGTGGCCCAGATCACAGAGAAGAGGGGAGAGGGAAAATGTGGGGGGATGCAATATCCCCATCTTCCTTATGATTGATTTTTTAGATACATACAGGGAAGCTTGTTAATTTTCTTTCCTGTTGAATAACGTCCAATTAGGGAACAATGAGTTTCCTAATGAGTACAATAAATCTGATGAATGTTTTTATTAGTGTTTTACAACATGTTTCCAGTAAAGTGTGTTTCACTGTTTCATGTTGCAATCTCTTTCATTTTCATCAGGCCTTTAGCTAGGAAAAAGAATTGTTTTCCTTCAGGTGTTTTTTATATTTACTTGCTTGAAGCAGGAATTTTTGGGATTTCCCATGAAAGAGACTGGAGGAACTACACGAGCTCTGGATGCTTAGCTGAAGTAGTAGTATTCTGGAATTACTGTTGCTCTAGGTAGCAACTTCCGCAGCCCACAGTCACTAATGCATGAGATACTACTTGGCTTTTTATATGTAGTCTTTTATCTCTCCAGAAGCTAGGGAAAAGCTGTTGGACAGCTTTCTCGCTTTTCAGGCTCATGCATCAGGTATGATTAAGGTCAGTGAATAATTTGTAAGTCAGAAGAAAATTTGAAGGCAAGATAATTTTAAAAATGCATTTATTTAAAAGTAGTATGTGAGCATACCTCTGGATCCAGTGATCTTCTTATGGCATTTGATGTCTGTTTTGTGCATATTTAGGAAGCAGAGGATAATGATGGAAACTGCACTTTTATTGAAGGAACTTAGGAAAATATTGGACTTTTAGCAATAGGAAGACAACAGCAATTACTTTCAATTGATGGATATATAGAGCAGATTGTTCAGTTGGTTAACACTTAATATCACTGATGGGTATGTGAAAATGCTTGTGCCCCAGAGCAGCATCCCTTCTGAGCTTTGTGTCCCCTCACACACAGGGATGAGTTCCTTTACAGAAAATAAATTAACCCACTAGCCTCACTGAAAAATCCCATGACGACAGGTCATTCCTATGGATCATTGCGTGGTATGTACGTGGATCAGTACTCCTCTTCCTCTCCACTTTTGTGATGATCCTCACTAGTTTGTCTCACAATTAAATTGAAATGCACTGTCATCACTAAGCTATTGCAGCCTAACTGCTGGTAGACATTGCTTATCCCATCAAAAAACCTGCCTTTGTACCAGTCCAGACCTACTTCCATTTGCTTTTATGCCGTGTTAATTCCTTACTGTCACATTTGTATAAATATTGCTGTTTTCTTCTTGTTCCTTTAAAATGAAAAGTGAGAATTTTGTAGTAATTTATGACCTATGCTACTTCTGTTGCCTCACCTTTACTATTACCTTTACTCACTGAAGTTTGAGGAAGTGAAAGTTACAGCGAAGGCGTGTAAGTGAATTCCTCTGTGTGGGAAAAAATGGCACCCAGTGACATTCATCAATACTTGCTGAACATTTATGGAGACCAACCAGTGGATGTGAGCACAGTGAGGCAGTGGGTGGTGCATTTTCAGCAGTGGTAATGGCAACAGCGGGTCACCTCTGCTGATGCAGATATCTACAACTGTGGTATGTAGGCTCTTGGTAATCACTGGTGAAAATGCATAGCTAATGGTGGTGATTATGTAGGAAAATCATGTTTTTTAGCTCAGAATTTGCTTTATCAAATAGAATTATTGTGCTCTTTGTATCTGTTGTACTTTCCAGGGAAATAAACAGGAGGCATTATTTTTGGAGCAACCTATGTATATAATATTTTTCATTTGGAACAAAAGCTTTGTGATTAAGCTATACGATAAACAAGGAAAATGATATTCAATAAATTTAAATAATGAATACATTAAATACCTGTAAATATTTGGATAACCATATTTATGCTATTCACTTAGTTCTAGTGAAGAGCTTCTTCTGGGATTATCATGTAATATTCCCATCTGCCTGAAGAGGAGCTGAAATGAGAGGAAAAGTCTCAAACTCTTCCTCAAATCCAGATTCCTATTGAATTTTTGCAGCCTGTTTTTCTAAGCTAAGTGTTAGTCCCCTGTTTAGATTCACCATAAAGCTTGTATGGTTGTTGCTATTCACCAGAAAGTACCTCTTCCTCACAGACTCCTGTAGAGAGGGACCATCACTTCCCTGCTCCTGCTGGCTACACTATTTCTGACAAAGCCAGGATGCCATTGGCCGTCTTGGCCACCTGGGCACACTGCTGGCTTGTGTTCAGCTGAGCACTGATCAACACCCCCAGGACCACTTTTTCCACACAGTTTTCCAGCCACTCAGCCCCAAGCCTGTAGCACTGCCTGGGGTTGCTGTAGCCAAAGTGCAGGACCTGGCACTTGGTCTTGTTGAACCTCATCCCATTGGTCTCAGCCCAGCTATCCAGCCTGTCCAGACCCCTCTGTAGGCCCTTCCTACTCTCAGGCAGATTCACACTTCCTTTCAACTTGTTATCATCTGTAAACTTACGGAGGGTGCACTCAATCCCCTTGTCCAGGTCATCAATAAAGATATTGAACAAGATGGGGCCCAATACCAACCCCTGGGGAACACCATTCGTGACTGGTTGCCAGCTGGATTTAACTTTGCCACCACTCTGTGGGCCTGGCCATCCATCCAGTTCTTTGCCCAGCAAAGAGTATACCTGTCCAAGCCATGGGCTGCCAGCTTCTCTAGAAGAATGCTGTGGGAGACAGTGTCGAAGTCTAAAATCTAGGTAGAATAGAATCATAGAATCACAAGGTTGGAAAGGACCTACAATATCATCTAGTCCAACCGTCCTCCTATCACCATTACTACCCACTGAGCTACTAAATCATATCTTGTAGCAGCTCATCCAGATGCCTCTTGAACACCAGCAGGGAGGGTGACTCCACCACCTCCCTGGGCAGGCAATTCCAGTGCCTGACCACTCTTTGAGAGAAAAAGTTTTTCCTTATATCTAATCTAAATCTCCCCTGGCGCAACTTGTGGCCATTTCCTTGGGTCCTATTTGTTGTCTGGGAGAAGAGGCCGACACCCTCCTCATCCCAATCTCCCTTCAGGAAGTTGTAGAGTGCGATAAGGTCTCCCCTGAGCCTCCTCTTCTCCAGACTAAACTATCAACATCCTTTCCCTCATCCATCAGGCTGGTCATCCTGTCATAGAAGGAAAGGAGGTTGGTCAAGCAGGAACTGCCTTTCATCAGTCCATGCTGACTGGGCCTGGTCCCTTGGTTGTCCCACACGTGCCATGTGATCACACTAAAGATGATCTGCTACATACCCTTTCCTGGCACCAAGGTCAGGCTGAGAGGCCTGTAGTTCCCTGGGTCCTCCGACAGTTCTTGTAGATAAGAGTCACATTTGCAAGCCTCCAGTATTCTGGGACCTCTCTAGTTGACCAGGAACACTGATAGATGGTGGAAAGTGGATTGGCAATCACATCCGCCAGCTCACCCTTGTGTGGATTCCATCTGGCTCCATGGACTTGTGATAGTCTAGATGGAGTAGTAGGTCTCTAAGTGTTTCCATCTGAATCATGGGGGGTTTATTCTGCTCCCTGCTCCCAACTTGCAGGTCAGTGGGTAGAGTACCCCAGAAATAATTGGTCTGACTTTTAATGACAGATGTAAAAAAGGCATTGATAACCTCAGCCTTTTCCGGTTGATCACCTTACTTGCAGAAACAAAAATCTTTGTTCTGTACCTGCTCATCTGGCTCAGCTTCTGTACGGGAACTGTTAGTTCACAGCTTCAGCTGGTGATAGAGCACCTGGTGAAGCGGTGTGCCTGGTCCAGGGAGCACAGGCACACTGTTTGCACCTGTACTCCCCATGTGGCCAGAAGGGGTAGACTCAGGGTGGAGCCACGCTGGGCTCATATAAGGCCACAGAAGGTAGATAATTTCTTGGGTCTAGGCTGTGTCTTGTGAAGGAGTGCTGTATGACCAGAGAGCCTTTTCACCAGTGGGGTGAGTTCGACTCTTTGTTCTGTATGTATCTATTGGCCTGCCCACAGATGCTTTGCTGAGTATTGCCAAGAACCTGTCAGAAGCAATTTTGCTTCTTTGTGAGTAGAACAGCTTCACGCAACATTTGTTTTACTCTAAACATGGTTGCAGTTAAAAAAAAGACTTGAATTTTTTAGCTTCTCTCAGTTAACTCCTGTAAAACTCTGTTTGTTTTTGAGCAAATGATTCAAGTCCATCTCATTGTCCCTTTCATAAGGCACCATCTTGTTATACTTTATGGGTGTAATGGATGCCTTGAGGGCTTACTTTAAGAAACACTACTATAATCAGTGAACCAAGATGTGCTTTTCAGCCATCTCTTTTAGAGTGTATTTTTTATGTACCCTATGTATACATGTACAAAATAGATTTTGTTTACTTTTTGCCCTACTTCTGCCCACCTACTGAAAAAGCTGTCTCAGAAAGAAAATTAATCATATCCAGTGGGGACAGGAGAAGGAATGCTGCCTTAGACTGCAAAGACATAAACAAGCTAGATGTTAGAAAAAATTTTGTAATGGTAATGATAGTTAAGAACTGGAGTGGATTGCCAAGAGAAATCACTTCACTGGATGTCTTGAAGAATAGGGTAGAAAATGTCTGTCAGGAATAATTTAGATATTGCTAATCTTGCTTTAGGGCAGGAGGAGGAGGGACCAAATGATACCATGAGGTCCTCTCCAGACCAGTCTTATATGATTCTGTTTTTCTCAGGCCATTGAATATACCCAGTATCACCGTTTTTACTTCCTTTCTTTAACTTATTTTTTAAATATAAAAATAAAACCCTCATCAGGATCTCAAATTATTCCTGCTGGCCTACTGTTGAATAGTAAACATAGATATCCCACCCGCAGCAGCACTGCACGATTCTTTAATGCATTCTAAATGTTATTTTGTTGTTAGCATTTTGAAATTATGTTCTGCGTGCTGCCAGCCATAGCATGCTTGGATCTCAGTATGTGATCACGTACTATCTGGTTTAGTTTACTAAGGGGAGCTCAGCTGATGTATTAAACTTGCCATGCAGAAAACGCACAGGCATAAAAAGAGAAGTGCACTTGCACAGAATTCAGTGTGGAGTCCTTAACGTCCAACATAACAAGACAAGTAAACAGACAACAATAATGAAGTCAATTATTCATGATAATTTTCTGTTCTGATCAACTAAAGTGCTCTGTTCTTCTACCATGAAATGCCGGAGCCCCTTGAGATTAAAAATAGAACAAGTTAAAATAGTGTATTTTTGGTTTAGTTTTAATGTGAAATTACAAGAGAAACAGTAGTGTATTTCTTCTGCTGACTAATTCTTTGTTATCTTCTGTCAGCTTGCATCATGTTGAGGTGAGAGAGAGTGACATGGAAGTGAGTAATTTTTCTGCCCTCACAAATAGGAGAAACTATTACTATCTAAGTCATGCCGATTCCCAGCCATTTTTTTCTTATGTCTTCTTGTGTTTGTTTTACTGCCAAGATGGAGTAACTTTCAGCTCATTTCAGTAGTTCTCTGCTAGTTTGCGTGCAGTGTTAGTGTAGTGGAAAGCTGGAGGCAGCTGATGGGCCCCTGGCAGCCCAGGTGCTGAAGCAGGGCACCATCAAATACCACTCTGCTCCCTCATGAATGCAAGCTCTCCTGATGAGATTTGACCTGTTTAAATCCCTCCTCCTCCTTACTAAGTTGCAGATGTTTTCTGGAGGGGAGAAATTAGGGAAAGCACTTAAAGGCTTTCTTACCTTGTGCTTGCTCTCTTAATCATTGCTTGCCACAAAGATACAGAAACATCATATGATCACTGCTACTGCTGTTTGCTGGTGTGAAAAATTATTTTTCTTGAAAACACCACTGCAGCTACCAAGTTCCTGTGATAGATTTCTGTGATTGCATCTGCAGCTGAGTTGCATGGCCATTTCCAGCTCCTCTCTGCTACCCTAGCAGTGTGTGCCTCTGCTGCCGGCAGCTCATCCTGCAGCAGTGTGAGGGACTGCAGAAAGTACTAACTTGTTCTGTCACCCATGAATGCCTGCAGCAACATCCAGAGCACCCACATCCTTCCTTCTATTTTGGTGGCAGCCATGCTTGGGTTGTGCCTGCACAGCTCTGCACCATGACAGTGATGTATCATGATGAAGGCAAGCTCAGGAGCTTTCAGGGCTAGTCCATAAATCTCTCCTGTTTTACATCTGACAGTTGCTAAGCCTTCATTACTTTTACACTTGAAACTGAAAATCTCCCTTTGAAAGATACTCCTCCATGGGTCAGTCCCAAGAATATTCTTAGTTATTACTTATGACTTTTTCACATCAAAATAGGCATAAATTAGTAGATTAAAAGGCAGAAGTTTATTAAAACTCTTTTAATAGTTAATGTTTATTACTGTCTGCATGACAAAAACTTAAAAATGTAATAGAATGCAAAATAATACAAGGGTTTCACTTAGTTTATAATTTATACTCATTCCTTTTCAAAATTTAAAAATACTACTTTATTTTAATTACATTAAGAGAAAAAAAATTGTTTCTAAACATGGCATAAGTCTCGAAACCACAGACAGGCAACACAAAGTTTAAAACTACTTTAGATGAAATGGTGTCAAACAATGAGGTCAAAACAGTCAAGACTTCAGCTCACAGTATTTATTTTTGTAGTGGTGATAGCGATTGTATTTAGAAAAGCTGGAATTTCAGTGGTGGCAATGTCACTTTTTGACTTTGAAAAAGTCATTTTCCTTATCCTGGTGATATGTAGCCAACATGTCATTCCCCCATCCTCTTTAAGCGGCAGTCAGAGATGTTAAAAATTTCAGAAACATTGGCATTGTCTAGATGAAGGGGCCCAATCTAAATGTCTAGCTGTGGATTTGACTGTTGCAGAATCTCTTGGCCTCATATCAGTCACATGGCTCTAAGAGCTGTGAGGCAACAGCGCTTAGGCAGATATTAGTTGCTCAGACTCACTTGAAATTCTGTTGAGTCAAGCTGTGCCACTGCAGTTGTTCAGTCATTGACTGTTGGGTAGAATGTAATTTCTGGCATAGCAGTAACTCTCTGCTTCTTACTTTACTTTTCTGAGATCATTTGATTTGGGGCACAAATTAATTGCTGTTTGTTTGTGATTAACAAAAGGAGTTGAACTGATGAGTGGATGATGCCATATTCATGTTAGACTGACAAGAGTTGGAATGAATGTTAGCATTATGATGTTATTTCTGTTGTCCTTTTCCTTCTTTTCTCCTGCTTTTTTTTTTTTTTTTTTAAGTAATTCCTAAATATTTCTGAATTGTGATCCTCAGTACTGAGGTAAGTGTCCACTCTCAATTATGAGCCAAGGTGTGCAGGAAGAATACTATATCCAGACTCACTGTCCCCTCACACAACAGAACAACCTTCTGACTATCAACTATTTCTCTATTTCCACCTTCATACTGATTATTTCTTTTTTCAATGAACTTCACATCTTTGGAAATGAGGATGTAGCATGTATTTATTATAGTCCTGGTCCTAACTCACACTCCTGCTAAGACTTTCTTCACTAGTTATTTGATTATTAACCATTTTCACTTGTTACTAAAATCACCGCTGTCAGTCTTCCACGGGTCTTTAGTCCCACAGTTTCCAGGCCCCAACCAGAGCTGCTCTGCTGCTAGCACTCCTGCATTCTTATATCTGCTTTTTTTCCCAGAGGCATGCAGTTTGCACTGAAAAAATGGCTCTGCCTGCCTTTATTTCATGGCTCTACACACCGTGGTTAGTTCCACTCAGTCAGCCATGATCTGAGCTCTCTTTAGAGTTATTTTTTTGGCCAACTGGGTCTCCTGCCCTTGCTCATAAACAATGGCCAGGCAGCCCTTGTACATGGACACTGGTGCAAAACAATGAACTAGTGCTCTCCTATCAGCTCTAATTGTCCTTGCTTCAGATTCATTATACTTTTGTGAGGACTATGGTATCTGCCTGTGTGTTTTGCCTCTGGCAAAAGATTAACTAGCCCCTGTTTTCCACTGAAATTACATGTTATGGCTTTATTTCCTGTCACTGTTCTTGCAGCCAGGATATCCACATAAGGGTAGTCAATTATTTAAGGTAATTAATTCCATTAGAGGAAAGAACAGCAAAATGATCAATTTCAAATTCATACAAAGCATCAATCACTTGAAAAGCTGTTCTTTTAAAAACAGGGCAGTAGTATTGATGTTGCAGAGATTGTTTGTCTTTTGGGTATGTTTTCAGATTTTGTTTTATGTCATGTACCTTCTTAGATGATGTATGTAGTAGACAATAATGATAAATAACATGTACATGAAGAATCTTTATTTCTAAGAAGTATCTCTAAAGAGTAGGGTGAAACAAAACAGAACTGAGATGGATGCCAGTCCTCTGCCCTGCACAGTGGGCTGCCCACTGACCCCAGCACAGGCCTGAGACAGGGCTTTGGAGAGCATGTCATTCCTAAGCAGGATAGGCAAAGTACTCCAAATCTACACTAAGCTTAATTCTTGCTGTTTTTTTATTCTAAAGCATGGGACTTAATAGGAATATGGCACAGAAAAATGATTGTGAGGCTGTTTCTCTTAAGGTTCTTGGGAATGCTCGGCAGCTGGGATCTGAATCTTCAGTGTGCTGTTTACAAGTCTCAAGTGTAGCATGTAAAATCTGAGCTCTGGAGGGTGTGCTGGCTGTTATTTTTTTCCTCTGAGAAAGTACAAGTGAAGTTTTAAATGTCGGCCTCCTACCCAATATAACTGGATGATACCTTAGCCATGAATTAATCAAGCTGCTTGTTAAAAACATTACCTTGCCAGTATTCCAAGTTTGTTTGGATTTTTTTTCAATTCAGGCAAATATAACAGCTTCTTCTGCCTTGAAATGATACACTAAGGTTAATTACAGTTCTGGAACACTCTAAGGTATGATTTGGCTGCTTGGGTAAAAGAAGAGCATGAGCAGTGCACCTGGAGTGAGTGCGTGGCTTGCAGTGTTCATGTAGGCTGAGAAGAGCCGAGCAAGCGCATTGCCCTGTACTCACCGAGGTGCTTGGGCAGAGCCCCATCACACTGCATGAGAAAGAAGCTGCATCTTCCATGTATTTCCCCCCTGGTGCTCGCCACAACTTGTGAATGCTGTTCTTTGGAGTAGCAATAACTCATGTTGCATTTTGCTGTCTGTTGAAATCCATAGCTAAAACCTTCCCGTTCCTTGACACCTCTCCCCCTCTTTTCCTGCCATCCAGCCCACACCCATTGCTAACATATGTCCCAGAGGTGGTTCAGATGCTTTCACAGGGGGTAGATGACAGCTAGGCAGCCTTCCCTTCAGCTAATCCTACCTCTCCCCATCCCTCTATGCCCTGCCCATGCATGCTAACACATTGCTTCCTACTCACTTCTCTATAAAAGGAATTTGTTACCCTTCACACCATAGCAGAAGGAAATCTTAAAATGTTTTTTTTTCATCCATAGGGAAGGCCTTCAGAGCTAGGAAAAGATATTTTAATATGCCTCAGAGACAGAGGTGCCGTGGAATAGGCTGCATAGAGAAGCGAGCTCACAAGCTGACAATTACAGTCTGGGTAGTGGGGGTTCCCACTGCATCCTCTGTGCAAGCCTATTCCTGGAAAACCTGTGAATTTGGTAATGGAAAGACATTTGGAAGGCTGTGAGGAATACTTGTCTCTGTTAAGGTCTCATTTCTCCTCTTTGGAGAATCATAGAATAGAACTGTCTGAGTTGGAAGGGACCCTTAAAGGCCATTTAATCCAACCCCCCCAGTGAACAGGGATGCCTACAGCTACATCAGGTTGCTCAGTGCCCTGTCCAGACTGACCCAGAGTGTTCCCAGGGATGGGGCATCCACCACCTCTCCAAGCAATCTGTTCCGGTGCTTCACCTCCATTACTGTGTTTAAAAAAAAAAAAAAAAAAAAAAAAAAAAAAAAAAAAAACCTTCTTCCTTATATCCAATCTAAATCTCCCCTCTAAAGAAGAGAAGAGACAGCAGCACCAATGGCCCTGTGCTGATGGTAACCCAACCTCCTGAGAGTCAGGGACAGAAAAACCCAACTGATCTTACATAGAAGCAGCTTCCCACTTACAGCCCCAAGACTTTAGTGAGACCTCAGAGCTCACAACAGAGAACCTTTGAGATTGCCATAGTATTTTATGAGGAGTTATAGATTAATCTTCTCCTGCTGAGGCTAAAGCTAGTATTTAGAAGGGGGGAGGGAGACTGAGCCCATTAATGTAAGCAGAATTTGTCTAAGTTGAGGGGAAAAAATGCAGCTCAGATTTTCCCCTTGACAGACCTTCAGCAAAACTCAGGATCTGATCAACTGAATGTGTATCAATCACCTAATTAATTCCTTGCTTGCCTTTGACAAAAAACAACTTTTTAATTTTGTTTAGTATTTTCCTGTTTCTGAATAGTTTTCATCAGTGAATAGCTATACACACAAAAACCTTCCTTCATATGTCAGAATTGCTTCCTTACTGCTATAAATGGATATTTAGCCTAGTTATCTGTAGTGAAACAAGCAAGATTGGTAATACAACCCTTGTATATTGTAAGTGTATTACTGTTCTGGGTTTTTCTTTGTTTTCTGCTTTCAAATAGCTTCACTCTTAAAAAATCTGAAAGTAACTTTTTTAGCAAGATGCCCGTTGCAGTAGAGAAGGATGACTCCTTTTTCAGCTGCAGTGCTGACTTGTCATTTTCAGTCACCAAGGAAAGTGCTTTCCTTCATGAAAAACACATTAAAAAGCTTTAAATTCTGCCACTTCTGTAATGATGTGATGAATGCTGTGAAAGCAAATTAGTCTATGAATCCTAATTAATTGGAAATCAGGTCCACAATTCATCTGGGCTGTAAAAATCAGAATATATTCGAAGTGCTAATAGATGTGTCGCATCTTTTTTTTAATATTCTCTCTGTTTCTTGAGCCCTTGAACTTTGTGTGCTTTCTTCACCAACTGTGAAAACTAGAGGGTTTTTCCTTTAACTCAAAAGATTTTTCAAGCCTCATGAGGGGAGCTTTAAGAAAAAAAATTAACGTATTGCAAAAGCATAATAAGTTGCTATCTGTGGCAGCACTACATTATTCCTCCCTCTAGTGGCTGGCTGGCTCCAGTGAGAATAACTGGAGCTCTTTATTAACATCTCATTGAATTATTCCATTAGCTTAGCCACTGGGAACTTTAGTTTTTCAGGTGAACATCCTCCAACGCCCCGCCCGCTTGGTAATCCTTTGTGCCTCTGTGTATATGCCTGTGACTGTGTGACATGATCAGCCTTGCAATTTTTCAAGGCCACCTTTCTACAGTGTTCTCAAGCTTTTCCAATCCCTTCTGTACATCACGTGATTTCCAGTAGCACTTACATACAGAAGGTGACCCCACTTCTTTTGCACTTCTGCGGTTCCACATGGTATACTGCACCAGATCCAAGTAATTTAACACAGCTGATCTCTGATGCATGTTAAACTGAACAAGTGCATTTGAAGCAGCTTAATTTCTCCAGTCATGGTCCAGTACTGGGGACTGTTCAGATAGTAAGCTGGGTATGAGTTCTTTCTCCATCAGTCAGGGTGCGCCTGTGTATATCTGTATGCCCATGGGCAGCTCAAGTATCTACATGTCATTAAGAAAAATCCGATATTCCCTTGTGGATAGTTCAGGAAAACAGAAAGATGCTGCAGAGCTGGAATGCCCTGCCTACTTAGTCCAAGGGACAAAATTGTGTCAGTTGTTAGATTGGTACATCACAGGAGAAGCCAAAGTCTTGGAACTGAGCAGAGCTTCTGAGGTGGACCTGTGAGTGCCACACAGAGATGTGGTGGTGTTCAGACACTGTCAGGCAGGTCTTCTCCCTGTTGTTCTAACAAGAAATGGGATTAGTATACATTACCGAAACATAGTTTTTTTTTCCTAATCAAGATGACAAAAATCCAAGTGGTAAAAATAGTCGCTGCATATAAAACAAACATTCAAGGAAGAGTTCATTTGAGGAAGACAGCACCTACTCATACAGTTCGATTTTATTAAGTAACTTCACAGCAAAATTGCAGCCTCCCTTCATAAGAACCATGAGGCTCAAAGCTCTTTCTTTGCTTAGAATGGACATTTTTTGTATTTAACTTAGCTGTAGCTTCAGTAGGCTGCAGAGCTTTTCAAAGAGTTCTGTATTTCCTCAGCAAAACCATTGACTTGAGATGGGTGTAAATCACCATACAGTCAGAAATTGTTCTAATTTAAAAACTCATTTATTCTAAAGTACCTTTTGACCATCACACTGAACATTCTTTACCCTTTATTGTTCAGCTACTTCGCTTTGCGTGGAGTATCTGTCTCTGGAGCTGAACTTTATTATTTCAGTCCTTCTGTCTCTTTTGCCTCCAGTAATACAATAAAAACACTATGCTGCTATTCTTTTCCATCAAAGAACCTCAGTCACGTTTGCTAACTTCAATTCAACATCATGAACCCACCTGAGAGGTGCTGTAGGGAAGTATTAGCGTACCTGTTTGCTAAACTCTCAGGCTTATATGACTTTCCCTCCAGGTCACAGCAAACTTCTATCAGCATCTGAACTCATGAATTGTAGTCTATTGTCCATAGTTTTAAGTGCCAAGTAGAGTTTACTTATTCTGGAAATTTTAGTTTTTAGGGTTTTTTTGTTATGGTGTTTTAAACAAAAACATAGATATCTGCATGTGTTCATTTGAGTAGTACAGAGGGCCATCTTCAGTTTCACCATGTAACCTATCATTGCATTCCGGAAAGGAAAAGGTGTTTATCTCCCTTCACAAATGGCTGACTGGATTCTGATTTACATGAGGTAAGTGCACACCATTAATCAGTCCTTTGTGATGAACAAGTTTTATTCATTTTCCTAAGCAAACACAGAGATCTGGGTGCTTTTCTTTTTCATCTGACTTCAGAGAATTTTTTTTTTCCATTGGAAAAGAGCAGTGTTCCAATTAAGTAAGGCACACGTTTTAATTCTGACAATTAAATATGTATTTGGAAATAGTTCAGAATGCAAATTGTTACAGGTCAAGGTGCCATCTGACTTCTTCATGTATTAAGGGTTTTCCTCCTTCAAAATGAGGTACATAAGCCCTTTGAATATCCTCCACCCTGAAGAGGATCCACATTTCAGAAATACTTTCTCATTCTTATTGTCTCCATCTAAACCACTACCCTTGTCATTAACGGCACAATTAGCAGCACCATAACTGGTTCTCTATTTCTTAATCTCAGACCCAAATAAATGTTTCAGGGTATTTATTTTTCATTGAATTAAAAGATAACTGTTTTAAATAATTATGGGGAAAAAATCCCTTTCGATCCCCAGTTGGATTTAGCATTATTTTGCAAGCTTCTCAAGGTATTTCTTTCCTTTGTTCTCTCATATCCCAAAATATAATTCATTCTGCTTATATGGGATACACTGTAGAAAAAGCTTGGCCAAGGGATAGCTTATAACACATAAGGCCTCTGTTTTGTCAGTTTTTTTTTAATACTAATATATATATATATAAATACAACTTAAGCAGCATTTTAAATCTTTTGAACATTCTCCTGATAAGAAAAGTTTTCATAATGTATATAACCTGCAGACTTCCAGCTGGAGGCTTGCAGAGGTTTGATCCTATTTATAAAAGCACTTATGAACCAAACTGTCCAGATAGTGATATATTTCACATGTACCTGAAATAATCGGTTACCACTTCACGTTGCTTCTCAGTACAGCAGACAGACGTGTTTCCTTAACCACTACAAGGACTTTGGAATGGAAAGAGTGAATTATGAAATAGACAGCTAGATTTCTTGAATTATCTGGGTTTCTTTCAGGGGATTTCTTCTGAAGTGAAAGCAGCTGAAGGGAAAGTGGTAGGTGCTTCTCTTTGCTGAGGAATTGCTTTGGTAAAGTTATGTGGAGGAAAAGACTCCTTGCTCCTGGGGTATTGCTGTGGCTATGATGATTGGAGTAAAAGGGAAAATCTAGAGCAGGAGATACTGCAGCCCAGACAGCAGAAGATTTGTTAGAAGCCCTACTTCACACCGTTATTTTTTAATTTACTTTCATTCTAGATATCACTTCTGGTTTAAAAAAAAAAAAAAAGAGAGAAAAGTATTTCTAGTTTCTTTAGTATGACAAGAGAAGTGGCAGGGTTTTATCTTAGGCAGTGGTAACACCCATCTGAATGGTTTCCCCCGACAGACTTTTTTAACAGGAAAAGACAGCTCCAGGTCACACCTGAGCTCCGAGCTGTGCTCATTCAGACGCAGCTTGAGAAACTGGCAGTGAAGTTATGCAGGAGGTCACTGTTCTGTCTTCTCACCCCCCTCGCAATCCCCTCTGCTGTCAGGAGTGGCTGGCGTTCAAGCCAGATGTCGAGTTGACTTGGCATTTCAAGTCAACACCTCCCAGGTGTCTGCAGAGAAGCAGAACATAGTAAGTCAAAATTACTTGCCTGGAAAATAAGAAAAAGCAATCTTCTCTTCAGACACTTTAAACTGCTTAGTGTTCTTCAAATAAAAACTAGCTAAAGTAGAGGATACTTAAACAGACATTTAGTGAGAGTGCACATATAACCTTTGTAAATGGCATTAAGAGAAAAAAAGAAGATAAAACCCACAGCCACCACCTGTACATATTACAGTGCAATTCAGCAGTTTGCAGGTGATATCAAGAAATAACGCATGCCCACGCAGCAGGGGTGATAGTTACATAGTGTGCTTGTCCCTGAATTGAATCTTCCTTCCTCCGACAGTGTTTTGGAGGTTGTGCTGTCACTCAATGATATATGAGGGTTAGCTCAGCCTTTCAGCTTAGTTGTATTTGGTATTTTTCCCTCCTCATTGCTTTGAGATGCCCTTGCATTTCAGAGTTTCTCCAATACTTTTGTTCTGTGCAGCTCATCTGTACAGCTGGTGTTGAATCTGCATTTTTCTTAGTAGGCATCTGAAACTTTTGAAATGGCAGAAGACTGAATAGGAAGTGAGAAAAGCTGTCTATGTAATATGCAATTTTGGAAAAACACAGGTGGCTGCTTATTCACGTAAAGGTGTTGGAGAAACGATGCTGACTTGCAAAACTGAGATGTGTTCCTAATATCAGTGGGAGATGTTTATGCAGATCTAGCCTGGGTGTTTGGAAATTTCTTTCTGAGCAAGGTGAATTGGAATAGATGCCTGCAGGCTTAGAGCTATCCAGTGCACAGGGGACTATCACCTAGTTACTGGTCCATGTGCAGCTGAGAACAATGACCCCTGAAAATGTGCGCTGAAAAATATTCTAAAATAAACATTGACACTCAAACACTGACACACCTGGAAAACATTATCTGTAGGTAAATACTGATCGATATCATAAGTCAGTTCAGAGCAGGAAAATGTTCAGTTCTGGGAAGTCTGCCCAGAAGATTTCTTTCAGTTGAGCAGGATGCTGTCCTCCCACTCCTGGGAGCAAGCTGGTGCTTCTGCACCAGCATTGGTGCTAAACAGAGGGCTGGTTCTGCAGCTAGGTCTACAGGAGCCCAGGTGACATTCCTGAAAAGCAACAGCTTTCCTGTTGTGGTTTGGCAGAGCTATATTTCTTGGGTTTTCCCGTTGGCAGAATTAATCAGACTTTCAATGTATGAATGAGAGAGACCTGAAAATTAAAATAGGCTTTGAGGTCAGGGCTTGTGGAGACCATGCTTTTTTCTAGAGTAACACAACGATTGAAATGGGAAATATCTTGGTCCCAGATACTCTGAAGTTGTGGTGGTTTTTTTGACAGAGAACCTCTGCCAGTGTTTAACTAGGAACTACCTGGGAAATTCAAAGTTTACTGTTTGCCCCAAAAGCGTCAGGAAGTGCAGATCTGCAGGTGTGCAAGAGGACGTTTAGCCTGTGTTAGCAGACACCTGAAAGGAGGGGAATGACAGAATGATTTGATGCACTTATGATAATAGCTGCAATTAAAATATTAGGGTGAAGTGGTCTATGTCCAATGCCAAAAGCTGAGCCTGTGCAGACCTGGTGGCATCACCTGCCCTACTTCTTGGAGAGCTCGCCCTCGAACACGGGTTCACAGGTTTGGCTGGCAGAACAAAGTACTTGACTTACAAAAGAGAGTTCCCAGACTGTGGATGACTTAAATCTCACTAGAGGGAAGGGGTGGCACTGAATCCACCAGGAACATGGTGTGAGGTGGGATCATGGGGATGAGCTGAGAGGAGATGACAATGCCTTCTGCAGGAAGACTTTTGTGACAGAAAATAGAGGAGAATTCATCAAAGCAGTGCTGTAGAAGTTTAATGGAAGGAGGGCCTGAGCTGTTGGAGAGGATTTGGAAGAGTGGGCCCTGATGCAGATGAAGCATCTGTGCTGCAAGAGAAGGATCCCTCAGAAACCCACAGAAGAGCCTGGTTATATGTTTGATGTAGGTTCAGAGATCTTTTCCAGAAGAAAGAGTCTCTAAAATCTGTTTGAGCATAGACTTGGTGAGGTTGGTAATAGGGAAACGCCCACAGCTTTTCTCTGTAGGTCTTTTGAGAGGAAAACTGCTCTTGTCAAGGTGAGTGCTCTCAAAGACGTTATATCTTACCATGCTAAGCATGGCATTTCTCTTCTAGTGTAAATAAAAACTGCATGTTGTACAGTAACAGCTTACCCTGGCATCACTGGGTTGAGCTGGTTCATTGGATTGAGTTGTTTCTACACTTCAGCATCTCTTCTCACTCTCCAGGGTGGAAGAGAAGAATACTTGCAACTGTTACCCCCGCACGCACCCCCACACGGGAATCAACACCAGTGCATAGACCAGATTTCTGATTAAAGAGAACAGTATAATGTCTGTCTGCATCATCTTCCATCTGCTCTTGCCAAGTCAGTTGCATATGGCACACTGTGTCACTTCCATGCTATGCTCCATTCTTTGACCATGTCTAGAAAGCATGGGGATGATTCAGCATGTTGGTAGCAGGTGAAAGGATCCTTCAATTCATCAGCCTGCTCTTTTGACTTCATGCAGCACCTGAAAGGATCTTGAATTTAAAGGAGGGTCTTCGTTTTGATGTGCATTGCTAGTTTTTTATGCAGCAATCAGCTTTTTTGATAACATTTTAGCTCTTACCAAGGAGTGAACAAGGTCACAAAATCATGGAACAAAATCATCCCCTATCTTCAGTAAAAAAAAGAACCAATTCCCAACCCCAATCTTCAGTGTCTTTTGACAGAGAAATGGGTTTCCTTCTTATAAAATCCCGAAAAAGTGCTATCATGGCTGATTCTGAAGCTGGCAATAGCCCAGCATGGGGTGTTTTAAAAGCAACTGCGCTTTGTAGAAGCAAGTGCTGTGGTGGGGGAGGAAAAACAAAAAAAAAAGTTGATCCAGTTCCTGCTGTCCTCTGTGAAACAACCAGAAGCTCTCTGGCAGAACACCATATGCTTACTCAAAAATCTGCCACAGCTGGATATAGACACGTTAGAGAGCTGTGTGATGCTACACTGGTGGACTTCTGGATTGTTGGTTTTTTTCAAATTGCTGCTTTAGCCATACTAGCTTCTATAAAATCAGGCAGAAAGACAAATACACAGTCCCACAGTTTCTACCTTTTCTCACCTGGTGGTGTACGCTCTGCACGTCCCACACAGCTTTGTGATATGCGCTGGTTCGTCCATGCAGCAAGGATGCCTGATTAATGGCATCTCTTATAATATCGAAGGAAGCAGATGCCAATTTGGGGGCAGATAATGCTGAATTGCTCTTCAGCAGATGCTCTTTTTCCAGTTGTCTCCAAGTTTTAAACTTTTCTTTCTCCCATTTGGCTCTTTAGTGACCCACTAAGGACTTGAGAGGGTTATTTATTTTTGTAGCTTCAAGGTAGAAAATTCCCATGAGGAGGTTCACTTGATCCTAAACAAAGACAGAACAAGAGATCTTCAAAACCCAGAAAAAATCTCTGGTGAGGGGGGAAAATGCTCAAAACTGTTTTTGTACTGCTCTTGTCTCTGTCAGTAGCATGACAGCCTTTTGTACACTGCACTGAAAACGCAGCAGAACATGGGTGCCAACATGATTAAATTACCCTAGGCTGCTGATCCATGTCATGGCTGGAGTCAGACGGATGCACTTGAATGACTTTGTTCTGTACATGTTCTTCCCTGATGTCCTTCAATGTTTGCTCGGTGTCAGGCTGCAGTTATTCTTCCTTCTGGCAAAACCAAAATGCAACTGAAACAAATCACAGAGATGTATATTGGGCAGACCCAGTAGCCAAGCTGGAGGTGGGGCATTCAGCCTATGGTTATCAAGCCTCTAGGAACCAGGCTGTCTATTGCAAGCTAGAAAACAGCTTTGGGATGTTGAGTAATAGTGGGAGGGCTGTAGAGTTGGGCTGGTTTTCTTGTTGTTGAGCTTGGTGTGTGTGATGTGCTTCTGGGGACTTTTTGTTTGCTTGAAGGCTGGCTTTAGTATGCTCCTTTGCTGGCTTCTGGAGGTATTCAGGACATATTTCTGTCCCTGCCTGTTGCAGGAGGAGTAGAACTAGATGATCTTAAAGGTCCCTTCCATCACAAACCATTCTATGATTCCATGACTTTCCCTTTATTCTGCTTTGTCATTTTGTGTTGGCATAGCACCATACCCAGCTGGCACAACCCTGTGCTTTGTGCTATGAATCTGAACGCTGAACTTGCGGAAGAGAATCTGGTCTCGGAATATTTTTCCTTACAACACTTTTTCCTGTTATGTTACACATCTAAGCTGAGGGGATACAGCCATTGTTGATCTAGTCTCTCCCTTTCTTCATTCAGAAATGAAGTGTCGTAAATGAAAGTGTTTTTCACAAAAAGCACATATATGACAGCCTTCCTAAATGAAAATAAAATATTAAAAACTCAACTTGCCTGTTCTTGTTAACAGGGAAATCTCTTTTGTCTGCTTTCTCTTTGTCATTTCAAAGCCATTTTCAAAGCAAAGAAATTCATCAATCAATACATTTAAGCTATTTCTTTTTTAACCTGCTAAGATTATGTTTTATACCCTTTAATATATATGTGAATTAGCTAAATTCTAGACAGAAAATATGAGTCAGAAACAACAAGGAAGTTTGTAAGGAGAATTTATGGCTTTTCTTCTCTCCTCACTAATCCTGGTGATCATCTGAGAAGGTGATTGAAAGAACGAATGTTGCAGTGGTGTTAGAGGTGATTATGTGTGTATTTTAAGTCTTTTCATTTCTACACCTGCATGAAAATGAGACTCAATCTCAGTATGTCTGAAAGGTATAGAGCAGAAATCAAAGGGCAGTATGCAGAGGCAGCTTAAATATTTCCTTTGCATGTCTATGTGATCTTCTGTTTTAGATGATTTGTTAAAACTTATTTTCTGCTTAAATTAGTACTCTCCTCCTTGTAATAGCCCCTCACAGGCTTTCAGTACTGTTTTGCTCTCACAGGTGGGATGCCTCAAACTTTCTTGAGGTGCAGCGTCAGTCAGAGACTTTGGCCTTCCTTCACCCAGAGGAGCCTTTGTTTCTCACCAGGACTCAGCAAACATCTCGATTTGATGTTAGGAAAAAGTTATCCAAAATAGTGGTCAGGCGCTGGAATGGGCTGCCTGGGGAGGTGGTTGAGTCACCATCCCTGGAGATGTTCAAGAAACATTTAGGTGTTGAACTGAGGGGCATGGTTTAGTGGGGAAAAAATATTGGTGGTAGGTGGACAGTTGGACTGGATGATCTCGGAGATCTTTTCCAACCTTGGTGATTCTGTGATTCTGTGAAACCTTATTTCCACCCACCTCAACACAACTTTTCTGTTCAGTCCCTTTGGGCCTCACAGTAGGGACGAGCAGTGTGTAAGGCCCTGGGAAAGGGCTTGGGCTCTGAGTACAGGACTGCTCTTGGGGGCTTGTCCCACACTACTCAGGCAGGCACTGCAGCACAGGAATGATGCAGAGCACCTGAGGAGGTCATTGAAGAGGTTTAATAATTCACATCCTCCTTCTGCCAGTTAATATATCTAATGCATGGAGTCCCAAAGTCTAAGTCCCTTGCCTGTTATGCTAAGTTGTAGAAATCAGGATAGCACCAAAAAAAAGTTTGGGTAGTGCAGAATAAACAGAATGTGGAATTGAACCCATAAGAAAGAATAGGTTATTTTCATTTGTAGGTTATAGGTAACAGAAACTCTGAAAACAATAAATTAGACATTTGGCTGTTTCTCTATTGTACATAGGCATACTCATGACTGAATTGAATGATTTCAAAATTCCGTGGCCTTTCAGCTCTTCATTGGAATGTACTGTAGAATATAGTGACAATTTATTACACAGCTATGAAGATAATATTAATCATCATAAATGGAAACCTACTGATGTTCCTTTGTCTGTACCTTAAATTTTTATCTTTTCCCCATCACTACATCTAGTGAAACAATGATTGTAGCAATCAGTAAGCAGGAAGCCACGTCCTCCAGCAGCTGCCAATATCCTAGTCAGGTTTAAACAACAGATGGGAGGTACGCACAGGCTGAAATAAGTGGCCACCTGTAAAATGTTGTTCTAGATATTGTTCTAGATATGCACCAAACTGGCAGGTCATATATTCAGGTACAAAAGTGCTGAGAGAAAGGAGGAGGCAGCTGTGCTGACCACCCACATCTGAAACAGCAGGAAAGCTTTTTCTCTCATGGATGGATGCCTTTGTTTTCTGCAAAGTTGGGAAAATATTCTTATGCAATGCTAATACATATGGAAAATGAATTTCTGTGCCTTTTGTGGTTA
Organism: Numida meleagris; assembly: GCF_002078875.1. Classification (NCBI taxonomy): domain Eukaryota; kingdom Metazoa; phylum Chordata; class Aves; order Galliformes; family Numididae; genus Numida; species Numida meleagris. The sequence continues at coordinate 99,297,136 of NC_034410.1, forward strand.
CTTTCCATGACAGTGGTAGTGTCTGTGCACCTTGCTGCCCTGCGTGCCTGTGCCTTGATATAGTGCTTCCAGTCTTTAAAGGGCACCTGCCTCAGCACTTGCAAATTTCTGTCTGGCACTATCTGTGCACTGAATTTTGCAATGTGCTGCAGTTTATTCTTGTGAGCTCAGCTAATCAGTGAACAGCGACAGCCCCAGGTGACACGTTTGACTAACTGGCAGCTAATCAAGCATATTTGAATTTTGCATGTCACATACTGGCAGCAAACTGTTCACAACATATTCATGAAGTACATTTTGAATTAACTTAAGAAATGCATTTCAGGCAACGCTGATCAGTTTACAGATCTGCAGGGGAATGAAGAAGCTTGCATGCATCTGAAAAATAATGTCTGTTGAATTATTCATTCTATCTTTTTAATTGTTTTATTCTTTTTATTTCTGTATTTTTATCAACTAACAGACATGATTCTTTGTTTTTCCAAGAGATCTGTGGTTAGTGTTAGTTATCAAAATGCTGTAGCTAGCAGCGTTTTGTAATGGTTGTTTTTTCATCATTTTCTCTTCATTCTTTTGAGTCATTTGAAACATTACTAATTCTGACATCTAAAAAGCTTTCTACTTCTTACATGTGGAATCAAATGGCTTAAGGAGTCAGAGCATATGATAATGGCTGCTGTGAGTATTGCACTGCACACCCATTGAAAATGACAAGAAAAGGATATATCTTTGTGACAAGAATACCTAGTAATTAGTATAAGTTTACATATTTTTATTAGGCAGGTAATTAGCAGCCAGATAATGCAGTATTGTAGAGATGGCCTAGATTTTATTACTGTATTGAATCATTCAGAAGTAGGCCCAATTGCTGAACTACTTAGGTGTGCAATTACACAATGGACTTGTCCTCCTAAAAATACATTGACAATTACCAGAAGTGTACATGCCACTGGGAAATTGCTCTTACTAATTGCCATCATTAGCTACTTGAATGCAAAATATCTGCAAATACTTGACGAATGAAACACAAAATGGATTCTCTTCTTTCAGGTCAACTGGGTATGTATTTCTAAAGATTAGTTAACCAAGATTAAGCTTTTAATTAGGTTACAAATATTCTGTTCATATACATGCAAGTATCCATGTTAGATTTACCTTTCAAAATGTAAAATTTTGTCAATTTAGTTTGTTGGCTTTGCAATACTGGGAGAATATTGAAGATATTTCAATACAAATACCCTTTCAATACATTATCTGTTCATTGTTTTAAAAAAAAATCCCAAAAAACAATTTAAAAAAGGCATAAATCACTTTTTTTGTGACTCACATCTTTATGGAATACCTCAGATTGTGAAGACAGTACTTATTGAGCATTTTCAGAGGGTAAAACATCTCACAAGTGAAAAATTGTATTTAGATGTTATGAGCCTTGCTGGCTGACTCTAAGTACTCAGGTGCTGACTCCTGAGTATTGCAGTCTGTGCGCATTACTTACATTACTGCTTGTCCATCTCATTTGTCACTGGTATTGTAAAGATGGGGGTTGTTTCCACTTCAGAAACACAACTGTGGTTTTTACACTTCTAATTTGATATGAAGTCATGTAAAGCTGCTTACCAGGTCTACGTTTTCTCAACTTGATCCTTCAGCCAGGATTAAAATGTAAAATTAAAGCACATCAAGTTCAACCATGGTTGTTGGAGTGATTTCCTGAGTTAAGCTATGCTGTGAAGTCATTTTGCATGTTGCAGGTACTATTTGCTCATATGCCTTTAAGACTCCATCCCTATTAAACAGGAACATGCATGAGTCACAGAGCTAGGTCTGATTAACACCAGCCTTTCTGAGAGAGGAACAAGCACTTAAAGGAATAGAGCCTCTGGCCACATCAAGAAGTGTTCGGCAGGTGTGTTGAGGTTTATACATCCAAATTTAGTCTCAGGCCACTCCCTTCTTCACCAAGATCTCCATCTGATTTTGGTGATTGCAGCATTCACCTCTAAGCACTTTCTTCTATTGCACTCATCTCAGTGGCTTCACTTGGTCTTTTAAAACCTACATGTGAAGTTGTTTCAGTGTAATTGCTCCTCACGTCCCACATGGTGAAGTGTTTATTGGGGCTGGTAGCTGCCTCCATCAACAAAATGTAAAATTTTGCTGTGCTGCTCTCAGTAAATAAAATAAAAGTTATGTTGCCATTCTGCATAGGCATAGTTTACACCTTACTTCTCTCTTTCATCAAGTGAAAGAGACGGGTAATCCAAATAGAAGTGCTGACATTACACAGTACTTGTATATTTATGAGATAAGGGTAATGACCAGTTCGAGTCTCGCTGTCCCAATGAAAAGCACTTCCTTATCCCCACTCCCGATGAGGCCGTTTGTGTTTGATGAAATATCCTTTTTTTTTTTTTCTTTCTTTTCCTGCAAACCTCTCAGGATATCCAGTGAACACTCGCCAAAGCTTCAGATTCGGAGCCACAGTTACCTGAGGGCAGTGAGTGAAGTCTCAATCAACAGGAGCTTGGACAGCCTGGACCCTGCAGGGCTGCTGACGTCCCCTAAGTTCCGCTCACGCAATGAGAGCTACATGAGAGCCATGAGTACCATCAGTCAGGTGGGTGCACGCATGGGAGGCCAGGACAGCACTCACCAAACCAAGTAGAAATTCTGTTTTGCTTAAAATAAACTCAAGGCGTTGCATGCTACATGCTTTCAAAACATTTACATTCATCTTAAAAAAAAGTTTTCACGCAGTTTTGTTTGTGAGAATATAACATTTGATAATGCCATAGCCTTCCTTTTGCAAAAGGATGAGTGGGACAATATGCAGTTTGTTTGAAGGAGGAGCAGTCTGATCTTTTATTCATCTTTTCCAAAAGCAAGTGCTCATCAGCAGTGTCTTTATACCTGTGTCTTAAGGTCCTTGTCTGAAATCAAATTCTCTGAACACCCCTCAAAAAATCACGTGCAAGCTGATTGTAATGCTAAAGGAAAGTGAATTCCACAATATCTTGAATTTCACAGTTTTACTATATTTGTAAAGCTTTCGTTATCCTGTTGTATACGTTCTTAACCCTGAGTGCCTGTGAACTTTTCACCTTCATAGTACACATATCACAGAATATATGAAGTGCAAAGGACTACTTATCTCATTGACCTGAAATTCTGTTGGACTCCTTCATGTTCATTCTAAACCAGAAGAACAGTAGGTCCCACTGTGACTCATTCAGTTTATAAATTTTAACATTATAAAGTAGCCTGTCCTTGCCCACAATATGCTTGTGCAGTTGATTTGGCCAGGGACAGATCTGAAAGAAGTGCAAAAGTGCCAGCACTCCACAGGGCAGTGGGCCAGTAGTTCATCTGCTAAATCCTGTAGCTCCTTGGTGTGACTTTTGGCTTGTTTGCTTAAGTGCATCATTCAGATAAATCTCTTGGATAAAATAACTTTGTTAAACGGGTCTAGAAGCATAGCAGACAGGATTTGTGATGCTGTGATTCTCCTTACCATTGGGATGTCAGATCACTGAGCATCGAAAAAAAGCAAGTGATGTTATTGATAGTATGACTTCAGCGTTAACAAATGTATGGGCCATTCAGTATGAAGTTGTAGGTTGAGTTTCTGTGATATTCTATCTCTGGACATTGTAGCTTGAGAGTATTCACCTGTGTATAATATAGTGAAGCACTTTGCATGAGGGCTGATGCTCTAGCAGGAGGGTTAGGAGGTATCTAAGAGAAGCAGCACGGAAATGAAAGTCTCAGAGGAAACTATGTTAACATTAGGTTAGCTTACTTATTTAGCTGGACAGCTAGCTCTTGGACAAAGCTGTCTCCCCAAAAAATGAGTGCCATTTGTCAATGTTAATAAGAAAATATTTTTTTTTAAGTCTTAATGCAGAAATATTTATGCAGGAATATCACTATCCTCCACCATTTTAGAATTGTTCTTTATAATGTACTTTCCATGATCTTTCCATACTATTTTAAGCAACTTCCCAGTGAAAAAAAATATATGTTCTACCCCTTGAGATTTCCTTTTTCATTTATGTGTACAAATCACTTGGCATAATGCTTTCCTTACTAAGAGTCATCCTCAATTTTTTTTCTATTGCTCTAAGTCTTACCTTCTGGTATATTGGCTTTTTGCATGCTTGAAAACTAGCAAAACCCTTAAGTGATGTTTTCTGTGTGCATGTTTCCTACAGTGATAATTATTATGATTTAATGCCAAGCTCAGGGCTCAATTATGAGTTTAGAAATGTGAGCATCCATTCACATACAAGCACAGATAAGTGATTTTTAGGTTCACAAGATCTGCAGCAAAGCTGCATACCTTCAACTGTTCTTGAACTTGGGTTGACTGAAAGTCTTTGTCACCACCTAGTGTATGCTCCACAAAGGGTCTAAGGTTTCCGTGGCACCTTTCAGCTCTCAGATGAAGGAGTCAGCCAGAATATGTAGTTATACAAAGATTTTCCCCCTGCAGCAAAGCTTCTTTGCATACCAGCCTCCTCTTTCCCACTGTTTGTTACTGTGTCTGCACTTGAGCTTCCAGCCCCTCAGCTCTGTCACTGTCATTGCCTTTGGGTTGCATTGACTGTCTCCCACGGTTAAGCTGACCTTTATTTTTTTCAACCACCAAAGAAAGCATGATTTTTGTTTTTCAATGTAACGGTCATAATTGTCAGAGCTTCATCTGCCTGGGGTGAGGAAAACCAGGCGCTGCTCTGTGGACTCCCATCTTCCTGCTGGTCTTGGCTGGAATCAAGAGCCAAAATGCAAAACTCTGCATAAAGCCTCTACTTTTTGCATGCTGAACCTGCTTATCTTTGCCCACAGGTGAGTGAGATGGAGGTGAATGGTCAGTTTGAGTCCGTCTGCGAGTCAGTGTTCAGTGAGCTTGAGTCTCAGGCAGTGGAGGCCCTGGACCTGCCAGTGCCGGGCTGCTTCCGTATGAGGAGCCACAGCTATGTGAGAGCCATTGAGAAGGGCTGCTCCCAAGATGATGAGTGCATATCACTGCGGTCGTCTTCTCCCCCACGAACAACCACTACAGTGAGGACCATCCAGAGCAGCACTGGTGAGTAACAACATGGGAAATCCAGAGGGGTGACAAAAATGAAGGTACCTTTCTGTGCAGCTCCATTAGGTCAGCCATCAGATCTCTTCCAGACACAAAGCCTGTGAGACTGTGTTTCAGCAGGGAGCTGGACAGACTAATCAGCTTGAAACTAGGCACAGACCCAGGCTGATGCAGTTGTGTTGTTTACTGTGTCCAAGCTAATTTATTCTGTGCTCAGAGCACACAGAAGAGAAGTCCAAGGTCATATCTCCTCCCGCTCTCATCCCCAGAAGTGCAGTCGCAATTTAGCAAGGCTGTGTAAGAAGGCTCTGGGCTAGCAGCTCTGCTGGCTTTCACCAGCAAAGGAGGGTTCCTCAGCTGAATTTTGCTTTGAGAGATGTTGTGTTTTCTGAAAGTTGGAAGTTATTGGATGTGTTGTTTAATGGCTGGTACAGCTCTTTGACTGTGTTTTAAGGCTAGGAATGAAGGAGAAGCCTGCAGGTCAAACCATGCGTGTTCACACCTTGCTGTTACTCCTTCTACAGCAAAAATGACTCAAGCCTTGCAAGAGGGAGAGGTTTGGATCTAAATACGGGGATGTACAAACATTGCTCGGAATCTTTTAATGATTCGGGTTGCCTTTCTTTTGGAAATAACCATGATGAATTCCAGATACTCACACCAAAATTAGTGCTTTGTGGGAAAGAAAACCAAGTCAGAAACCAAAATCCAAATCCACCTCTTGTATTCAAGATAGCAAGAGGCAGGAACCATTGCATGCATGTGCTCTTCTCTGTGCGAGAATGAGGGATGGCATCTTTCTTCCAACTCCTCTGCATCCCTTCCTCTGTTTTACACAAGCTTCATTTACTATTAATGTAATCTTCAATTTCATAACCAATATTTACTATTACAATTTTTCACTGTGCCCACTATCTCTTTTCCAGGTCCTCTAACTTCTGTTTTCTGTATTCTAAACTTTTGCTTTTTGGTCTCCTGTATCGCAGCTGCAGTTGTTTGTATGTTGTGGGTTCCTAATCTCTCACTCAAATCTTTTTATAAAGCCTCTTGTCAATCAGTTTATGTCATCAAAGGATGCTTTCCATCCTTTTGACCAAAAATGTTCAACTTAATTCATGATTTTTCTAAAAGTAACAAGTTTAAGTACTGTTGGAAATACATTGGCAATGCATCACAGACATCAAAGCAGTCTTAACAAATGCTGCAGAGTTGTCATCTAATTCGCTAACCACTAAGAAATAGTGTTCATCTGACAAAATTTCTTCTGCAAAAGTAGTACTTGCGTGCATGAAGGGTTTGCACGACACCACAAAGATAGGATTTACATAAGGTGTGTCTTACTTCATTGCAGGGCTTTAGCTTGTGTCAAACATTCTGAGGCAAAAGCTGAAGGATGGGGGTTTTCAAGGATTTTTCAGTGAGTGTTTGCCATTGGTGGATCACCTTGGACATCTCAGAGTGGTTTTTCATTTATTTGTGAATGATTTTAATAGTGCTTTTTCTTTACGAAATAACTGTTCATTAATCCAGGAGACAGTAACTTTAACCTTTAAGAGGTTGTTTCTGTCACTTAGAATAACAGTGCCCCTGTTTGGGGATGCATAGGGGGGTATAAATGGAGTGTGTAAATGGAGAAGGGGGCTGTATGCATCAGCCAAAAGCACTTGGAAAACCCATAAGAGGAAAATATTTCTTGTAAATTGTCTCTGGTTCATGCTGCTTTTTTGTAACACAATTACAGAGTTCTGGTCTCTTCTCTGGGTAGCTGGCTTTATTAAAAAATCGTAGGAACAGGGCTATGTTATTGAAAAATGTAATCCACTGGGTCTGTCTCGTGTTACTGCTTCTGTAGACAGCCCCTTCAAATCCAGAGAGATAAGTGATTTGCAGCTCTCTCCTTGGACATCCATAGAGGCATTTAGAGACTGCTGCAGATATGTTTTCTGCTGTGGGAGTTTTACTGAGTTATCTTTCTCATTTTTTAATTCTTGGACTCCCAAGGGCCCATCCTTTGCATTGGTAGTATTTCAGACTTCTCTTTTATTACCTTACATTCCTCCATCCATTTAATGAAGATTAGTGCTGAATTAACTCCATCCAAAAACATCTGTGTTGACTACCTTGCTCTTGCCTGTGACTGGGAAAGCAATCCTTGGAAAGACCTCTTTGATGGTTTCTATTAATACTGGCCTCAGTAAAATGGGAAATGACATGGCAGTGAGGCAGATATAAAGAAGGAAGAAAGATATGTCTTACCTCTCCTAAGGTGATGTTTCAAATTCTTTTGTGGGAGACATAGGGGCAACTATGATCTAAAGTATGGATTTAACATCCCCTAATGAGAGAGCTGTTCTTCTGCTCCAGAAACACCTCTGCCTGTTCAGTCAAGGGAGGCTTCTTTCATCAGCTTTAGGTCTTTCCTCAGGGACTTGACCTCTCACTCACTAATGCGCCAAGCTGTGATCATACATTAATAGTGGGAATTTGTTTGCTGGTAGTACAGGAAAATGTCAGCATGATGGCAATGGAAGAGACAAAAAGGGCTACCTGCCCACTGCATTCAAAACTATTCCTCCAGAGAGATGGCCCACAGTCTTCCAGGGCATCTGAATAAAAATATTGAACGAGTTACGTGGACAAAACGCACTAGTGTGTACTACAGTGGTAGCTGCCTCAGGTTCTAACTTCCTTTTACCACATAGGTTTAGTTCTAAAATTAGTAGTATACCACTATCTGTTGGGTTCCTGGGGATGTGCTCAACAAGCTGGTGGCCTCTGCAGCCTGCTATGGTCTTGGTGCAGCTGCAGCAGCATGGTGAGGTGCCTGCATCTGGCTTCTGCATGCATCTGGGAGGCGAGTACTTCATTCATAAGGCAGTTTTGTGGACTAAATATTGTTTTATCCTTGGTTTTAAGTGAAGGATTATGAAATGGAGAAGAGAAAATGCGAGTTTACCACTTTATATGGTGATAGAGACATCTGGGAAACAAGTGCCCCTTCACAACCTTACCATGCTGGAGAGCTAGGAAGCTGAAGAGGTCCAGCCATCCCAGCTGGCCCCACACTGCCGAGCTGGCCTCAGAGCAGGGCTGTGCAGGCTGGGAGCTCCTGCAGCCCCAAAGTGCTGGCATATGTTGTACAGCGTAGCCTACACTAAAAGTTACTACCCATGTCATTTGGGCTCTTCAGAGGAGCTTAATGAGGTGTGAATTAGTACATAATTTGATCCCTGGTTATTTGCAGATGCAACCATTGTAGCTGAAATTCTTCGGCCAGCAGATTCAGCCACTAAACAGGCAACGTTTTAAGGATTTAAAATGCTTTTAAATCATTTCAGTGTGCCTAAAGAGTACAGTAATTAAGGAACAATAAAATTTTAAGGTAGTCTAAAGAACATCTTGTGTCTGACTTGTACAATGTAGGCAAACCTAGTACATCCTGTTTCTAAAGCATGCCTATGCAGCCATGCACTCTCCTTTGCAGCACAGATAAACCATGTGATGTTGCAAGGGCTCAAGCATTAGCACATGTGGATGCAAATACATAACTGAGACTGGATATGTTTAAGTTGAAAATGTCACCTCTGTAGCTGAGCTCAAGCAATAACATCAGGAAATAAGCTGCATGGATTGCAATAGGTATTTTTCAATATCTAACTTCTGCACGCTTAGATAAACAGAAATATCAGAATTATCTGCAGCAATGCCATCTGGTGATTCTCAGTAATATTACACTTCTGATTAAAAGCAAAGCAAACAAAAATCCCAAGGAAATCATGCTGTGCAGCCAGCAGGTTAGAGAAGGACTGAGAGTTATCACAGTGTATGCTAATTATGGGGCTTTGGCTGAGCAAGCTGTTCTCCTTCCGTTCTCTGGAACATCTGACCAAGAGGGGTCAGGTACTTTGTGGAAAATCTCTAAGGGGCTGCGTAGCCAACTGGGGAAAAGAATGCAAATGACATTAAAAATAGACTTCTGCCAGGAGGAATTCAGGAATAAAATCAAAGCCTGTGGAGAAGGAGGCTGGAACTGACTGTACACCAGCTGTGTCCAAGCTCTCTGGGACTCCTCAGGACTGTCCTTTCCAAGACCATTCTGTCCGAAAAGAAACAAGGAATGAGGATTTCAAATTTGGTTTCCAAATGAAGCCTGGGTTGGTTTCTGGACCTGTACCAAAACGAAGGTATCTCTGCCGAAAGCCAGAAGAAATATATCGAAGTTAAGACCTTCTGCAGATGTTGAACCTAAAAATAGATTTGGAGTGTTAGAAAACTGTTTGACAAAGAATTTATACAGTTCATTTCCTCTGTTTCCCTGAGTAATCCTGACATGCAGTCTGCCTTTGGATCCACTATCAAATTGCTTAAACCAGCACTTAAGAATGTTTTCCTTTGCTAATGAGGAGCTGACCTTGGAGGAGAACACTGTTTCGAATTTCAGAGGCATCTGACTGTAGCTTGAGCATGTTTCATCTTGTCTATCCCAAAAGTCAGCCTTATGAATTTTAAGTTCCACATCACACATGCACGCACACACACACATAAAAGGAGTCATGTTTTTGAAGCTGGTGGAGGTTTTTAATGAGAAAAACTGAGAACACAGCTCTTGCTGGAAAATTTCTAACTGACTTGAGGCATGATGCAGGCACTCATGAAAACTGTTCTGATGAAAAGTGCCTGAGACAGGGGCAGGGTTGTGATATGAGAGAGTCAGCCCTGGAGATGCTAGCTGTACCCAAACACTTGGCAGGTTGGTTTGCGTGCAGTGTAATTTTATGCTGAGGTTAGGAATTGCAATAAGTCTGATAAATCTGTTTTACCTTTTGGGCATATGGAACTCTGTGACCTGGAAGATGGGATTACTGGAATAAATATTACATGGGTCCCTACTTCAGAAATGCTTGGTAGTTATAGCTGTTTGCCATTTAAGCAGCGTCAGGCATTGGAATGTATTATACCAATTTTTCATCTTCCTCCCTCATTCTGCCTCTTTTCTCTGACTATGAATACTGAATTTAATCTTTAAAACTCTAAACTGTTTGGTCCTGTGTGAGGCAGTCCCAGGATTTGGAAAGACAACTGTAAGCATTTAAAACTGTGATCTTAAAATGTCCTGAAGGACTGTGTTGGTCTTACTTTGTGGGCATCTCCAGAAGCACAGGACAGCTCCACTTTTGTTCAGATAACACTCGTGTGGTTGACCTCTCCAGTTGTCCTTGTATATCTCTGGAGATGAAAATCGCACAGTGTTTCTGGGCTGCCTCTTCCATGACTTAACTACACTGCAGCGTGAATTTCTTTTTTTAAAAAATAACAGGAATTTCCCTTGTGCAACCTGTCCCCATTATCTCCTGTCCTTTTTTTTTGTGCATATCTGATAAATGCATGACTCAGCCTCCTCCATAACCACTCAGCTGGTAGGTCCCTCACAGCCTCCCGACCAACAAATCTACCTTTCAACCTGTATGGGTACATCGTGCTCCAGACCCCCTACCTCTGTCAGTGTCCCCTTTGCACTGGGACTTTTGTGCTGACAGTGCCATACTGGGCACAGACCACAGATGTGTTCTCACCAGCGCTCAGCCTCCCTCAGACTGCAGGCTCTGCTTTGGCCAAGACTGCACGTCAGATATCCTCAGCACAAGGATATACTGCTGATTGTCCTTCAGCCTGCTGTGCTGTGGGACCATGCCAGCTTTTACTCATGCTGGGAATAGGACAGCCATCAGACTTGCAGGTTTGACAGTCTCCAGTGAAGAGGAAGAAGTGTGATTTTTTTTTTCAAAAGAAGGAGATATTTAAGAGAAATCTATGTCATTCAATCAAAAGAGCTTTTAAGGAGAATGCAGAGGAAGATGCAGTGATTAGCTGCGTGAAATGTTTCATTATTTATTAGTATCATATTAACAATTGTACCAAGATGAAAAATACTATGGATACCCTTTACATATTTCTGAATGGAATGTGCCTAAATATATTCTGCAACTTATTAATATCCCTTGTTTACATTGCACACACAAAAGTGATAATCGTTTCACATCATTTCAGTCTTTTACTCAGCACTGGTGAGGCCACACCTCAAGAACTGTGTTCATTTTTGGGCTCCCCAGTACAAGAAAGACATCATGGCCCTGGAGCATGTCCAGAGAAGGACAACAAAGCTGTGAGGGGTCTGGAGCACAAGTCTTATGGGGAGTGGCTGAGGGAATGGGGATTGTGCAGTCTGGAGAAGAGGAGGCTCAGAGGAGGCGTTATTGCTTTCTACAGCTCCCTGAAAGGATGTTGTAGTGAGGTGGGAGTTGGCCTCTTCTCCCGGGTAATGGCGACAGGAGAAGAGGTAATGGCTTTTAAGCTGTACCAGGGGAGTTTCAGGTTGGATATTAGGAAGCATTTCTTCTCAGAAAGAGTGGTCAGGCGCTGGAACAGGCTGCCCAGGGAGGTGGTGAAGTCACCGTCCCTGGAGGTGTTCAAGAAACGTGTAGATGTGGCACTGAGGGACGTGGTTAGTGGGCAGTTTTGGTGATAAACTGATGTTTCAACTAGATGATCTTAGTGGCCTTTTCCAACCTTAATGATGTGATGACATGGCTCGACTTGCTTAGTTCTCCCTGAAGCAGTATAGATTGAGTATGGGTTTGAGTTCTGCATGTGTGTTATCAGGTGTACCACTGTCTGGGTTTTTGTAGGAAGGTCCAGAGGCCCAGTTAGATGGAGACATCTGTTGAACAACTCCAGTGAGACAATTCTGGTCCCACCATGTTGCACCTCATTACTACTGATATACAGGTGCTATAAGCCCCTCACCAGGAGCCAGCAGCCATGCTCGTCCCAGTATATTAAAGTGTCTGAGCGTTCAGTGCTTAGCTGAGACGAAATTTCATTTGATTTACCGTGACAAATATACAGAAAGGTATTACAAGCTATATAGTAATTTGAAAGTTGCTGTGTTGACTAAGTAACCCATGTCTAAAGTCTCATTAGCTGTGCATTAACTGTTTTTTAAACCTATAAACAAACATGAAACCTTAGTGATTTTGCTATAGTCTGAGAAGCAGTGGATAAATCAACTGTTTCTCTTTGTTTCTGCCAATTTTTTTGCCCTGCATCAGGAAGCCCGAGCTGGCTGACATGTCTCCCTCTGGCAGAGGCAGCAGTGTTGCTCAGGCCTCTATCACCAAGGAGCTGAGGTGCAGGGCCAGGCAGATGTCACTTCATGGCACACGATTCTTGCAGTAGATCTCATTGGTGGCCTGCTGTATCTCCATTCTGGGGGATAATGTTTTCTGACTTGCAAACAGGAGTAGGATATATGAAATATGTCTGGAATTACGTATGTCTTTGAAATATGCCTGGAATTACATTGCAAGGAAGCAGATTTCCCACAGCAGCACTGACTTGTAATTACATGCTAATAGGTAAAATGTGGAGCAGAATATAAAATAAACCCACAGTCTGTTTCCACTTACAGATAGTATAACCTTTATCCAAAATGCTGTGCTCAGAGACTGGTCATCACTCCAAAACAACAGGACCCTGAGCATTTGATATACGTTGTCCTTTATCTGAGATACCAATAACTAATGAAGGGCAAATCACTGAGTTGTCACTTAATAGAGAAACTCAACAAAGACGTGAATCTTTTCTTTGTTTTGGATTATTTTAAGTGCAGTGTTTTTGTGATGGTGGTGACAGAAATGAGCTGAATCAGTAAGCTGAAGACGTGACCCAATTTATAAAATGCAATCACATTTTCAGTAATAATTAGTCTATTTTAGGAGAATAATACAAGAGCGATTGGTTTTAACTACAGTTCTTTAGGGAAGCAAGACTTAGGCCTCTTTCCTGAAGGGGCTATGCTTAATTAATCTATCTAGGGGATAAAATTACCCAGGTTGTTCTTAGTGTCTGTTACTGCCCAGTCCTCAGCAGTGCATTGCCATTCATCTGCAGTAAGTTTTAAATAGTTCCTTTAGGACAAACCTGAATATTTTTGTTGTCCTCAGATAATATTTACAAAGTTCTCTTGGACCATAGTGTATTCCAAGAAGTGATGAGAAAAGATGAGATAATTGGTGATTATGGGCTTCTTAAAGTTACTGAGTGATTTTGGAATTTCAAAAAAAAAAAAAAAAGAACGGTAATTTTTAATGAGTAGGTATAATGAGTCCAGCTGTGCAGGGCTCTTCTCGAACTAGAGCAGTTTGTTTGGAGCTGTTGTATTCCATCACGTCAGTAATTCCCATTTGAAAGCTTGGATGTATTAGGTACTAGATTGGGTAAATAATTACACATTTCATGCTTCCTAAATTTGGGTTTATGCAGTAGTCTAACAGTAGTTGTCTCTGTGAAACTATTATGGACTATATACATGTATGGTTAACCACTTTTTGAAACTAACACTGCCTTTTTTCTTTAGTAATGCTACAGATAAAGGAAATGTGGCAGCAGAGAAATCTGTGCATTAAAAAAAAATTCGGAAGCTCTGAAGTGTGCACAGAGATGTAATGAACTCTTCTGCGCTGTTAAACTGATCTTACTGCACTGCTTTGTACAACACTCAATTTCAAAGCACAGCAACCACTCAGATGCTCAATTTGGAAAAAAACCTGATGTTATCTTGCAGGGAAGGACAGTCCAGCTGCCATTACAGCCTAACAGTCCCTTTTATCTAAGACAGCTGTAGGCAGATGTGGGTAATCTGTTCTAATGCTGCAATCTTTGTCTGGCCTCCAGCAGAGAGGAATGGGTGCACTGGTCTTTGGAAATTGATCTCTCTTACTGAATTTGGCGTTGGTCAGATGGGGGAACACTAAATTGCATTCCACTTAAAATGCAGTAAGCCATCTGAACAGAACAATTCCTAGTTGCTGTGATCAAGGAGTAAACTAAACTATCAGAGAGAAAAAAAAAATAAAAAGCAACTATAAATAACGACAGAAAATCCTCTACTGTGACAGACCTCTTACTTGTTCTACTGAAAAAGACATAAAGGCATCTATTCTTCATCTCTCTACAGTCAAGACAATGATGACTTGATAACTTTTTTTTTCTGTAATGACTTCAAATAAATTCTGTGCTTAGCTAAAGTAAAGTGTAGACTACATCCCTCTGGGAAGGTTTAGATGGAAGTCGGAATGCTGTAATAGTATAACAAAATAAAGACTGGCAGGCTTTTTGTTTAAACAAAGCAGGCTATTTCTGCTTTGGAATTCCTCGCTCCCGCTTGCTTTCACTAAACCCTCTTCGCATAGGGTCTTACCTATAATCCTGAACTTTGCTAAGAGTCAAATACAATTATGCACATCTGTGGGTGAAATAAAGCTATGGTTTTAGCAAACCAAAAATACACAAACTATGGTATAGTCAAACCCATCCAGGAACTACTAGCCCCAGTCTGATTGCCTCAGGCAGTCCAGAGAAAATCTGCAGTTTTCCATTTTATAGTGTAATTTACACCCGAGTGAAAGAATTAACTTTTGCTCCATCCCACAGTCTTACGCTGTCTTATCTCGCGTAGTTCTTTGAACTCTCACATGATGTTTTATCATTTGCCCCTTCAAAGTGGGAACACAGAGGTAGAAGGTATTCAGAGAGATGTAGATGGGGTCGGGGGAAGTATTGCATCTATGCTGGAAGCTCTGATTATGGCTTTTGCAAGGCTGCATGCTCACATTTAGGTGAGGCCAGTTATCTTGATGTTTAATTTCAAGGAAGCTGCCTCTGTCTTTTTTCACGTCTCTTTACACCATCTCTTTCTCTCTTTGAGATACGGCTACGGAAAGCTAGATTGTGTTAAAAGTGATGTTAATGCACAGCTAATGCTTGTTCACTTTTCAGAAAAAGGGGGACAAATAAGAGCAAGAAATTATTAGCTAAGATTTCCAACACCAACATTCTCCTTTCCCAAATCTTCCTCTGGGACTTCATCCAAAGCTGAAGAGCCAAGTTACATTAGCACAAAGCGTCATTCATTGTAAGAGGGTGGTTTTGCTTAACATTGCATCAGCTACTTGTGGGCCACTGACATCTATTTGGGTACTTCCATGTATCAGACTTGGCAATATAAACCAAAATGCCCTCAAGTCATCTGATATACTGCCCCAGCCAACTTTTCTGGATTTCACATATATGCAGCAGTCCTGAAAGCCTTTTCCTGTTTCTGACAAAGCTTGCTGAGAATGGAAATTTGTGTCTCCTTTATGACAAGTACCCGAAACTTAGTTAAGAAGGCTCACACTAAGTGCAAAGGCTGGTCTCACATCTTGTGATCTCTGGTGAGATGGTTGAGTAATGGATGTATGGTGAAGGTGTACTGAGCCTGAAAGCACATGGTTTTTTAATATAATTAATTCAATAAAATATAATAGCTTACCCCCACAAATTTCAGGTGACGTGCACCAATGGAGAAAACATGTCTGGAAATAAATATGAGCTAGAGCAATTTTTACTTTTAACATAATATTTTTTCGTTGTTTGATACACCTCCTTTCACTGGAGCGTGATGAGTTTGATGGTTAAGAAAAGAGATGTGGGAGAAGGACAAGGAAGGAACTAAAGTTCAGCAGCAAAGCGGGTCTAGAATAGTTTTGTAAAACAGAAGTATGTCCTATATTTCAAAAACCACTCATTTAACAAAATGTAGAATCAGTAACATCTTTCCTTGCACAGCTCTTTTGAGTTTTTCCAAAATGCTTTGATTTCTCTTTATTCTGTCATCATGTATTAATTGGTATGTAGGCTAGATGGCGAAGATGTGCTACCCAGCACATTATGTTGGTACCATTTGATCCACCAGTGTAGCCAGTTTTAGACATTTTAGAGCACATTTTCTGGTTGTGATGAGTCTCCAATTCCTCTACAGGCAGAGGATAGGGAGGAGTATGAGATGGCCATCGAAGTAATTGCTTCCAGAATCCCTTTAGTGCCTTTATAAGGCTGGTGTAACTAGTGAATGGAAAATAATAAACATGACAGACTAGCGTAGGCGCTGGACAGAAAGCTTAAAGAGCTTCGGGAATTCATGGGACTGGAGCAGAAGTGTTGGAATTTCATCAAGTGGATGGTAACTCTTTCCCCATCTGTTTTGTAGACACAATTTTTAATATGTTAAATACAATAATGCAGATCTGAACAGTATGTTAAGCTGCAGAAGTGAGACAGATATTTTTTCCTGTAAACTTTGTTAATTGAGGGTCTAATTGTAAAAGGTGCTGAGTGTCCTCAGCTGCCAGCATTATAGAATCAGCTCATAATTTCCATATGCCTGGTGTCACAGAAACATCTGGCTCCTCTGCTTCACTGCAGGTGCCTTTACAATCAGAAGAGTCCAGATCAGGGGTATAAATCTGTTGGAATCCAGTTTATGATATTTTTTTAAAGATACAATTATAAGAATTTCTAGCCTTTTTCTGACAAAAACTTATATCTTGCAAATAGATCCTAGGGAACGGTATAGAAATATCTTGCAGAATGTAGTTTCTGTCAATGGTTTACGGGCGTTCAGCCCAGTTCCGTGATGAATGGGACAGGGGAGCCACAGACCCATGCCCCGGGAAAAGGGAAAAGGGAAAAAATGGTAGGGAAATGGGCCTGAGAGCAAAAACAGTGGCAACAATCTGAGGAGGAACAAACTAATTTACTAAACAAGATATCGGAATGCAAAACAACACACTATAATACAATATAATTACAATTTAAGCTGATAAATCCAATACAGCAAGAGAGAATGTCCAAAATTAAGGTAGGCCTTACTCTACTACCGACGATAAGACGGCTGGAGAGCGAGGTGCTGCCAGGATGAGAGATGGGCGGAAAAAGAAGGGATGAGATCTCGTGATCTGCAAGTTTTTATCTTTTCCCTCTGGCCGGAAATGGTAACAGAGGAGCAAAGTACCCTGGGGAATGTAGTAGTCCTTCTCTTCTGAGAACCAGATACATACACTACGTGATGTTATGATGTGGAATACCAACAACTGAAAATCATAGAACCATGACAGTTTCTGAGCAACCATTTCAAGTGCTGGTTTTTGTTTTTCATTAGAAAATATGAGATTCTAAGGAATGGCAGTGAGGTATGTATTTACCTTTTCTCTGTCATACAGAAACAGACGAAGCTGTAGCACAACAAAAACTGATTTTTATCATAGAATCATAGAATTAGCTAGGTTGGAATAGACCTACAAGATCATCTAGTCCAACCATCCACCTACCACCAATAACCCCACTAAACCATGTCTCTCAACGCTATATCTAAACGTTTCTTGAACACCTCCAGGGACGGTGACTCAACCACCTCCCTGGGCAGCCCATTCCAGCGCCTGACCACTCTTTCAGAAAAGTAATGTTTTCTAATGTCCAGCCTAAATCTACCCTGGCACAACTTGAAGCCATTCTCCCTCGTCCTGTCACTAGTTACGAGAGAGAAGAGGCTGACCCCCAGCTCACTACAACCTCCCTTCAGGTAGTTATAGAGAGCGATGAGGTCTCCCCTGAGCCTCCTCTTCTCCAGGCTGAACAATCCCAGCTCCCTCAGCTGCTCCTCATAAGGCCTGTGCTCCAGACCCCTCACCAGCTTCGTCGCCCTCCTCTGAACACGCTCCAGGGCCTCAATGTCTTTTTTGCAGTGAGGGGCCCAAAACTGGACACAGTACTCGAGGTGCGGCCTCACCAGGGCTGAGTACAGAGGGAGATAACTGATATCAAGATTGTTTCTGCTATATTCATAAATAGAAGAGGTAGGAAGAGTCTCTGTCTCTCTCTTTTCACCCCCAAAATTAGCAAGGAGATTGTGTTTAGAGGATGAGATGGAACAATCCCAGGTACCTTTCATCTGTTGTCCATAAAATTATATTCTGAACTGACTGCTGACACCGTATTTCATATAAGTGTGCTAAACAGTGATACAAAAAGACCAGTCAACTAACAGGTCCCTATTAAAGAGATTCTTCCTACTTGTACTGCAGCAATGTGCTCTTCCCACCAGCCATCCATGTCTTCTCGTCCTCAGCATGTTGTTTGGTACATGTACCTCCTTTGCATCACCTTTGAAGAATTGCCATCTTTGACAGCTGAGGAGGAGGAAGAGAAAAGGAAGCTTTACTCCACTGTCAGCATTTCCAGCATGCGTGGGGAGGAGTCAGGGACCCTTTCAGGGTGGCATTCTGGCCAATACCTATGCAGAAGCACAAGCAAAAAGGCCTTCTTTTATCCCAAGCTAGAATCTGTGCAACTGCAAACTGTTGCCAATTACT
The DNA here is from genome assembly GCF_002078875.1 of Numida meleagris. Taxonomy (NCBI): domain Eukaryota; kingdom Metazoa; phylum Chordata; class Aves; order Galliformes; family Numididae; genus Numida; species Numida meleagris. The sequence goes on from NC_034410.1 coordinate 99,315,475, forward strand.
ATTGTTAATCTCCAAAAATAAACAGTGTAATTATCCAATAACTTCAGTGTAGTAATCCTGGGCATAGGACATTAATCATAGGTATAGGATTAGGCATATCCACTAGTCTGGTTTTCCACTTTCAAAACCACACTTCTTTTTCTCGCTTTCAAAGTGACGTTAACTTCTGTGCCGCTGAAGGCACTGTCAGCTTCTGACACTGAAATGCACTGGCTGCATTTGGCAGCATCTGGCATCATCTTTTACATCTACATTTTCCTCTTTAAAAATCTATTATTGTTATTGGAGCATGACATTATGCTTCTTAGGAGAGAGAAAGAAGCCCAGGGAAATTATTAATTCAAGCTGTCAGCAGTATCTAGCTCATTCATATTGTTATGAAAAACATTTTACTTTTGAAATAAAACTGGTCCACATTTGCTTTCTGTAAGCAGGAAGAAGCAGGCATCTTTTTACTGGGACATTTTACAGAGATTTTGCAAAATCCAAATTAACATGCATCTTTCTCAAAGTGCAGTAAGTCACAGAGTGACGGTTTTTCTTCAACATGGAGGAAAGTTTTGCATTTCTCAAACCAGCTAAAGTGAAAAGAGACTCACATTGCAGAAGTGATAATGTCAGTTAAATCACTTTGTAGAACGAGGGCTGCAAATGTTTCATGTGCTGCTGATGTACCAGGCATCTGCCAGTCAGCTTTCCACTTTGCTGATTCTTGTCAGTTCGTCTGCCTAAAACATGTTTCTGTAAGGAACTTGGAATTTCATGCACTTTGATTTGTCTTTACTCTCACTGCAGCTTTCTGATGCTGTCTCCACTGAATCCATATTTTAATACTTGGCTGATGTTGAAGGCAACTGGCATGTCTTCCCCTAGATTTGTATTTGCACTGTGGTTTCTCTGGCTCAGCCCATGCTGACTCCCTGCAGTAATCAAGCCTGAGCTGTTTGCCACGCTTGGCAGAAGGGGCTGTTTAATGAAGATTTGTTTGGGGACAAGCAGAAGCTAATGGGATAACTCATTTACTCAATAAACACTGCTGTTTAGTAAACTATATCTGATGACCTCACGACACTCTTGTCAGTCACCTCACTTCTCCTAGGCCATTTATTCTGATTTTTATAAACAGTTCTCCAGCCATCGTATAACACTGTTTTGGAGGAAAAAACAGTAATGTATCTGTACTCTTTTTTATCACATAGATTTTTATTTTTCATCTTTTCCTGCCTATGAAAAATTCAGATATGTTTTAGTTTATCAGACAGCAACACCTCCAGCAGACAACTGACTTCTCCTTGAACCAGCTGTATGCAATTGACAGCTCCACAAAAACTGAGAGACTACCAACCACTAGTGTATAACCGTATATTATGAGGCAAATTCAGAATGTTTAGAATCATAGAATCACCAAGATTGGAGAAGTCCACCAAGATCATCCAGTCCAACCATCCACCTACTGCCAGTATTTCCCCACTAAACCATGTCCCTCAGTACAACATCTAAATGTTTCTTGAACACCTCCAGGGATGGTGACTCCACCACCTCCCTGGGCAGCCCGTGCCAGTGCCTGACCACTCTTTTGGAGAATGATTTTTTCCTAACCTTTTCCTAATGTAATGCTGCAGAGAGAGGCAGATTAGCATCTGCCTTTGTCTTAAAGATGTAAACTGGAGTATAAAAATTATATATAATAAAAGTGTTTGCTGCATCTGGGCCTGTGGTATGCACAGAAAAAAATAAAGTATTTATTCTAGGTCATATGGATGGTGACCTAGATGCCCATGGCAGATCAATTACAGCATACAGATATCTGGAAATGTTGTTGTCACAAGGCATTTAATTGTGAATTTCCATCTCTACAGCCATCTCTCAAATACAGCTGCTTTCTCTGGGTTTGTATCTGTTAAATTCATATTTTGTCTCTACTAAATACATTCTTGTATCATAGTATTACTGGTCTGCATCTCTCTCTGCTATTCACATACATTCTAATCAATCATGGCTGCAACCATCATTATTTCCTCTAAATTTTGCCTATATGATAATATTCTGGTTTCTCTCCATTTCACCCTTCTGATAAGCGTGAAGGGGAACGCTGTGCATTCACAGTCAGATTTGCAGTTGGACAAACAAGGCAGTTCCGCAGATCAGGTGCCACTGCCAGCCATGAGCGTGGGTTCCATGGGAAGTGACAGGGAGCAAAGGGGAGATGGCATGTCACAGCTCTGCCAACTCGAGAGGTGGTTCAGAGCCCCTGAATCAGATTTTCCTTCTTTTCTCTGGTTTACTTAGCAATTATTTTATCATTTAGAATAATAGTGAGGCCATCTCAGCAGACTGGATCTGTGTGGTTCATAGTAGTACTGCAGCTAAGATCACCCACTCAGGCATGAACTGTAAGATCATCCCGTCTACATCTGTAATAGGAGAAATGGGGACACTTTGCCAAGCAGACTGCATTTAGGGAAAGAGCATTGCTAATCTAGAGGCATGCTAAGCATAGTGTTTTTTTCTCACACTTTTTTGGACCGTATATAGTTATCTTGCAGACAAGATGTCCCTTTCCATAGTTTCTTGCTTTTGTTTCCTTTTCCTTTGATTCAGGTTGATAATTTGAATAATTGCATAACTGTTTCTGATTTTTGGAAACCAGAAGTTCTGGGAAGTTTTATGCTGAGGAAGTCATGTCGCCATGCTCATATTTGACTTTAGTGCCTGGGTCAAGCGTTAGTCCACGAGCTTTCACAGTTTCATTGTTGCTGTTTCACTGCACTCAGTAGCACTAAAGGCAGTCCTCCATTCTCATTAGGCTTCGTGGCGTGTTCCTCCTATGAGTTAGTCATTCCTATCTTAGAATTATTTCACCTGACTAGGACTGCCACAATAGTGCAGGTCATGCCAGCAATGAACCATTGCAGAGAGTCAGGCATACAAGTACAATTCTTGAGATTTAGAGGGTTATTGTATTGCAACTAGCAAAGGATGAATGCATGTATGTGTGAAATTTAACGACTTCACCTCTTGAAAATGGAAACTTCTTTTAAACAGAAGTTGCTGGGCTATTGGAGAAGTGCTGGTAAAGCAATCCCAGTGCATCCTTCCATTGTCTGACTGAGAATGGGGGGAAATTAACAGGTTGGTATAACCTGATCATCTACATATCCATTTTTTTTAAACGGAATCTTCATTCTGTATAGCCTAGATTGAACAAGTAGATTATACAAGATTGTTCATTCTTGCCACTTGAGGAATTTAACAGTGGAATAATAGCTAATTTCTTATCCTGCATATAATTATGGCAAATTCTTCTGAGGGGATCCATTTTTTCCAGTCTTCTTTTTCCCTTGATCTAATCACACTCAGCAGGAAGCTCTGCCAGTAATCTGACTTGTTCAATTCCCCTTCGTGACTGTTCTTTCACAAAAATCTCTTTTTTGCAGAAATTGTTACAAATACAGTATAATTACAGTATATTGTGTTTTTCCAATGGGTAAATGAAAATGTCTAAAATTAATGGGGGAATATAAGGCCTGCATTTTGCTCACCTGGATGGACTGTGTGGCATAGGGTCAAGTTTTTTAATAGCGGCATGTGTATGTGCTGATTTATCTCATTTAATTGCCTTTAGGGAACTTTCATTTCATTAATGGGTCAGAATTGGACATGAGAATCTAATCTTGCACAAGGCACAAAACTGCTAACTAGGTTTAAACAAAATACAATTACCCTAAAAAAACGAATTAACCCTAGTTCAGATGATCTGAAGAGTTATGAGCTGAATTCTTTTTTATCTTTTTATATATTCTGACTGAAATATTAAGAATTCTTATTGAACACTGAAGGCAGCACTGTAGCTAAAGTGAATTTTGCCCTTAAATAAAGATTTCCTAGATCATCCTGTCTGGATATCCAAAGTAAAGCCATTACTTCATGTCTATTGAAGCTGAGCAGCTGAGGATATCTGTGAAAATCACAAAAAAAAAAAAAAAAATGGTGCAGGTGTGCTTAGTGCTAGCTCCTTCACAGCCTGAGTGCTTCATGGGCTGTGATGCATGACCGTGTGATGCTGTAGCTCACAGCAGTCAAGGCACAGCTATGAATTTCACAGCTGTATCAAGTGCTGAGAACAGGCAGTCCCAAGGAGTGAAGTTCGTCTGGGTGGCCTTTGTTTATCATGGTCATAAAACTGCCATAATACCATCATTCCTCTCACTTGCTAAAATGAAAACTGCTCTCATTGCATTTAGAAGGACAGAAAGACATGCTTGGAAAGTAGCAAGCAGCATAGAAAACACAACAGAGGTCATTATCTGCTGCAGCTCCTGCTTCCAAGGAGACTGACATCTGATCCTGGAAACAAGGAACGTAAAATGATATTTTTGATTTAGAAGGCTAATAAAATCCTTCAACAGGTGCTCTATTTGAAATGTGCCCATTCTATTGCAGAGGTTTGCAAATTTATCACTAAGCAGTGCTTATTTTCTTGAATGCTGCTGTTGTGCCCTAGTTTTGGTAATTTTTAGTTTGTCAGCTTTATTCAATCTTGAAATATTTTTTTTCATGAATTTTCCTGTTTTCATTACTTGCATCAATCAATTCCATTGTTTTTACCCCTAATTTAGGGTGCAAATTAGTTCCAGGCAGAAAATTCCAGTCTGCATTGACATTCCCCTGAAGTATACATGCTTGTGGTTTTGACAGAGGATCATTTCAAACTGAAATAAACGAGTACTGTATTGGAGGGAAATGCAAATCTAGGTCATAACTTTCCTAAAGACTAGCGACCAAAATGGATTCTTCCTCCTCCAACATTCTGCATTAGCATCAGCAGTAAGCCCTACCACACAGTGATGGAGCTAAGTACGAATACCTGCTTCCTTCAAAGTTGTTTTGTAGCAAACATTGCTTCCCAGTAAAGAGAATGAAGCAGAATGCAAATATTTACTGTCTTTCACAGCCATCTTTAGTACGTAACATGTTCAACAAGATGGTTTTATTTTAGAAGCTGAAGATTTTTCAAAAAACCTTTCAAGCACCACACCATGACAATGTCCTTTGTTTAAAAAAAAAAAAAAAAAAAAGTTTCCATTCTTTTCTGAAACTTTGGAAGACAGATGTTCAAACCAAGGGCCAAGTTTTTGCAAACTACTCTTGGGAAGCTGCAGGAGCAACATGCCAGGTACACAAAGCAGATGAGGCTACCTATGGACTGCCAATTGCAAGGAACCAGTATGGCGCTGTGACAGACATTAGGAAGGTGGTGACTTGGCAAGGTAAGACTGAGGTGGGAAGCCACAGAATGAAAAGTGTTAAACTGAGGTCTTTAAGAGGACCCGCCATGGCCAGAGAGAGGATGAGCTGGGACAGGACCTCAAGTCCATTGATGATTTGAGGTGGATCAGCCTCAGCGTACTCCTTATAGTGAGTTTCCCCAAAAGACCCAGAAAAGCTATTAAACTCAGGAAGATATGTTTTAACCAAACTATAATCTCAAGTAGTTTTTTTAAATACAGGAAGCTGAAACTGACTTAGAAAGACAGCACAGAAATTTAAAAAAAGGCTGAGATACAAATCCCTGCCTGCCGAAGGTATCCTTGCTTCGAGGCCTGGCTTTGTTCAGCCTTGTGGCTTTCTGAGTGGCACAGAAACATACGGAATTGAGTTGCTCAGTCTGCTCTGCTTCCAGGTAGCTTTTCTCTCATCCATCCCGAGCCCTGGCAGTGTCTGTTCCCTGCTCTCATCAGCAGGCTACAGACACGGCAGACCACAGCAGAGCCTTCCCTCACCCCCCGTTGCAATCACATTCTGCTGGAAGGAGAATGGTGTCTGTATGTGAACTGCTGAGTCACGGCCTGAACCACTGATTGAGCACCTGGGGGAAAGACCCAGTCAGCCCTGGGAGCACAGGTGAAGGCAATTCTCTGTGTGACCAGAAGGGGTGGAGCCAGACTCCACCCCTATTAGGCCTCATTTAAGGGCTGACTGCCACTGAGGAAGGATCTCTTGCTGGAGATCCCTTGGTTGTGGTGTTTTTCCCCTGTGAACCCATAGTCTTCTGATATGGGTTATCTACTTCCTTTCCTTTGTAGTACCTTTTTATCGTGCTGCTCTTTCTACCTCTTTTGTAATGCCTTTTTCATTGTGTTGATCTTCCTGATCTCTACAGCATCCAAACGAGGACCAGGCATGGCAAGTGCCTGCTGTCCCTGCCAAGGAAGTGTGGTTGGATTAGACAGAGGTGGGAGATAGGAAAGACAGAAGGTGAAAAAGCCTTTGGTAGTTATGGCAGGTTTACATGAGAAGCTGGAGGGAGGAACTGCTAAGGCACCTGAGACCAGAAGCAGGGGTTGAGAGCAGGAACCATGGGAGGGAGAACCACAATTTGGATGGCCAGAAAGCGTCTTGACTTGGAAAAGATGCCTGAGGAGGAACTGCTAGAACAGGAGAGTGAGCCTGGGGTGCATGGAAGTGCTAGAGAAAGAGAAATGGGAACAAACTGAAAGAATCATTATTTGGTGGGGAGCAGTGGAAGTATGCGTTCCCCCACGGCACACTCGCCTTCAGAGCCTGGGTATCCTTTCTGAGGTACCTCATCCTTCATTGGCAAATGCCTACAAGCATCTCATGTGCGTTCCCATGGAGTGTGGCAGCCACCACCATCCATTACCCTTGTGCCGGCAGTGAAGTGGGTTTCAGTCTCATAAGGATGCTCACAATTTTCAGTGTAACACTTCATAATGGAATTTTTCCTTTTTTTCCCTAATGCTGCTTTTTGTAAACAGAGGAAATTATGCAACCGAAATGATTTTAAAAGAGCATAATTAAAGTTATCACATGATAACATTCATAAAGTAGAAAACCCAAGACTTAAATTTAGATTGTTTTGGCTCAGTTGTGCATCTGTTCAATGTCATAGTCTTTAATTACGGCTCTTGTCCTATGTTTCCTGGAAGGTGCTTGCCTTCCTCCCTTAGCGGATAGGCTGGACCATGCTCAGGAGATAATCAGAGGTTGTCTGGGATTAAGAAATAAGGGAAGCTGCTGTCTGCTGAGCCAAAAGTTCGTTTCTTACAGAAGTCAGAAGGTATGTACTACAGGAGACTGGGGACTTGCAGAAATACAAAGGATGATCTCATAGTCAAATCCATGGAAAGCTGTCCCACTTCTGGCACAAAGCTCTTGTGTGATGTGAAACAAGTCATTTCCCTGTGATGTCTGCTTGCTTTGAGTTCTTGTATTTTAGGTTTCTGACTTGAGATGCAGACTTAATTCATGAAGGTACTCAGGTAGAACTGAAGTTGCAGGGAGTTCTGCCTTGCATATAAGGGGTGATGTAATCTGGAAAACTAGATTGGATCTCAGATTGGGCACTCCAAATTGTAAGTAATCTTAAATTTAACTATATGACTTCTTATTTGCTTATCTCTGAAATGGGAGCAACTAGCCTCTCTTTTTCCTTAAAAGGATGCCTTTAAAATGCAGTCATTCTGAAAGAAAAGATTAGCCACCAAAGAAAACAGTAGTTCTGTCTTTTGGGTCTAGTGTTAGCTGTGTTTAGTAGATCTATGATGGGACTGCATGTTGAGTAAGCAGGAAAACCCAATAAATGATGGCTGCTGGTCAGATGAGCGTTGCTTATCCTGTGTACCATATTAGTAGCCATTTTGTGTGGAAACAGCCAAGGAGGCTAAGCTTAGGCTTATGGGGGCTGTATACTTCTAAATTTTGAGTACAGTGCATCCATTGTTCTTCTAACATCCTCTAGGCTTGTATGTTGTAGCTATATAGATTATATAGCAACATATATAATACATTTTTTTATACATAATCTTCACTGTTTTCTCCTCCACCCAAATTTAAAGTGTAGCTTATGTCCATGTGTGTACATTTTTTGTAAGATCTCCTGGACATGTTTTTTGTAATCTGTTCTACTCACAATAAGAATTGCTGTTTTCCCCCTAAGACACTTCAGCAATTACATGGTGTTCTTTCATCAGCAGAAGGTGCAAGCAGAGCTCAGGAGTGCTGGAGAGTCCTGTAGGACCTGGCTAGCTCTGAGAGAGGTTTTCCCAGTTCTTGAACGCTTGATGAATTCAGGGTTGGTATAGGTAGAGCACCGCTATCCATGCAGTATGTAAGGGTATACAGAGCTGATGAAACATAGTAAAAATTTACCCACCCACCCCCCCCCCCCCCGCCTTGAAAAGCTATTATTAAAAATAAACTGACAGAAACTAAAAAAAGTCCAGAACAAAGCCATCCTAGAAGCTGCTATAATTTTGCCTTTGGTTTGTAAGATGTGTTGCACACAAATGCACTAGAATATGCTGTTGGCAAGGCTAAAAATCAAGCATTTTAGAAAAGGTAAATGTACTGATAATGAATGTTTAAAAAGAGTTATATTGTTGTATTTCAAATGGTTGCTATTTCAAGGAGTTTCCAGCCTTAGTACATCCCCAAAATGTTTCCTTCTTAACTTTCCTTTTAGCCCCAGAAATAATTCCTTTTCTTGAAATCCAAAACAGCAGTGACAGCTCTTCTGCAAGTTAAGACGTCACTGGTTAAAATCTGATAGCTCATATCCCTGCGGGCTCAGAAACTGGAGCTTTTTATCACTGCAGAGGGTTGATCTCCAGCTGCCTAATTGTTCTGAGCAGCTGCTTCTTTCAAATCCTATAAGGACCTGATGTATCAAAGTTGAAATTATCAATTTATGGCATGAAAAAGCTTTCATAAGTTTTATACATAGATTTGTTTTTATGGTTTCAAAAGTTGAGCCGTATAGATTTGAGCACTTAACTGTACAAGAAATCAGTCTTCGAAAACTGAAACACTAAAGTGGTTTTTAGAAGTTCTCATAATATGTCTTCATTCAGGATAGGTGCTAAAACTTACACTCTCTGACATTGCTTGTGTACATCTTGTAATAGAGTGTAACACAATACAGTCTTGGCTTCAAAATAATTTTCTTGCACAGCTGCCCTTTGCATTCAGTTACTTGATTTCAATAATAATGAAAAATGCCCTGTCCAAAGTCAGGTTTCACAACACACTGTAAACAGTATAATTTGATCTCAGCAACATTAGGATGGCCAATTAAACAAAGTCAAGCAACCAGCCACCTGTTCAATCCCTTCACTGTCCCTCCATCACCTAGAAAGCTCTTCCTGTTCTCAGGCTTTGCAAGTGTCTTTTTGAGTAGGTGAAAGCACAGGTGGTCGCCCCAGGGGGCTGCCAGGGGCAGGAGGAGGCAGGAGACAGTGGAGCCATCCCAGAGAAGCATTCTGACCGTGTCCCACAGAAGACCCACTTGCAGCCCACCCAGCTGCTGACAACCAAGCTGGAGCTACTGCATTTAGTATCTGCCAAAGTTGTTGGAGTTCTGATGGATCTGACAACCCTAATCATGTGTTTGGTCTTAAAAGCTTGGGATTTGACATAATAATAGACCGACATGTCTTAAATGAAGGTTTTAAAGCTACTTTGAAATGACAACGGATGACATCTTCATAGATCTTATGACAACTAAATGATATCATATGTTCTACCTCATTTTTCTGTGCAAATTAATTATCTAGACCAATGTCTATCATTATGCTGTTTTCTCTTCAAATAACTGTCATATTAACCACAAATGCAATTTATAAAGGGCTCCCTTTCTGCCGAATATACTTATGGTATCCTAGTGTTGCAGACTTCAAGTCACGTGGGATCATCTCAATGCTATTCCAGATTGATTCAGTCAGAACAGAAGAGGTGTATGACCATGCAGATGAGTGTATTAGCATGCAAAAATTGATGATTTTACAGTCACTTTTAAAATTCTCATTTGGCCACATCTTTCCCTATACTGTACAACAAACAGATGGTTCCTCATTTAGATAATAAAAGCATTGATATGAATCCATACCAAACAACAATACTCAGAGGGAGACCTTTGCACATACCTTGTCAGAGGCTATCTGTGCTATATCTTTAATTCTCTTAATTGCTCCTGAAGGTTTTGTATCAATTAGTATAGGATGATTTTGAGTTTGTCTTTGCGAGGGTAACTAAATCAATTCCTGGTCCTGCAACTCGAATACATGTATTTATATGAAAAATCACACTGGTGCTTAAGCCATCATAGAAAGACAGAATTTCTGTCTTTCAGTTGTAAGTGTAAATGTACGACTTGGCTTTTGATTGTCTTCTCTGAGAGGAAATCAGCTAACGTCCACGAAGCAATGTTGTTTTGAATGATGGTTATTTGCTGGCATGAAATTTTGCTGAGATGAGGAGTAATGCAGTTGAAGTGCCAAATTTTCCAAAACATTTTGCTCCTCTGTTTATCAGCGGAGTGAATCCTGGACAGAAAAAAAAAAGCACTCTAGAGAAGAGGTAGCTAGGTGATGTCCATGAAAATCTACCCACATATACATCAAAATATAGCTGCACCTATACAGGTGCCATAAATATTTCCAGAATGGGTCCTTTAAGTGGAAACTGTGCAAAGAAAATGTCATGCAGCTATTTCTGAAATCTTTGTTTTCTTGCCTCTGAAGAAAAAATGATGTATTTCATTTCCTCATCAGACGATTTTTATTTCCCACTGAATTCCCTGTTCAGTATTCATGGTTTCAGCAAATCTTTGTGATTTCATTCATACTTTTAGAACTAATTGTGGTAATACTCAACATTGACATTGTATTATTTATCCTTGAAACAGGCCATGAATGAAAAAAGGATTATTATTCCTGTATCACTGATGAGGAAGCTGAAATATAAAGGGAATTAGAGCCTGAATTTTAATGTGGACATTCTGATTCAAGTCTTTTTAAGTACTGATAACTTTAAGCTTTTTGTATAAATATTGACGTTTTCTTCCCCTCGTACTAATAATATAGGAAGTGGATTTACATTGGCTTCTATTTTAATTCCTGTTCATTTAATTTCATATCAGTTAAGAATTACGATAAACCAAAAGGAGTATTAATTATAGACATTAGCATACACCTCAGTAATTTGTTTTTCACTCAACAAACATTAAAGCAGTGATTTAGGAATGACTGTGCTGATTGTAAGCATTCAGAAACTGTGACAATATATTTCATAACTAAAAAGTTGTGTTTTTCTAATCAGTGTACTGCTAAAGAAGTTTGGTGAGGTGATTGCTTAAGTTTTGTCAAGCAAAAGTTGCTTCTTGTCAGCTAGAAGAGGACTAAAGCACCATCAAGCACATTCCCATGATAGCTGGACTTCTGATCCTCCTTAGAGGGGAATGGAGAAACTGAGGTTACTTCTTTTTTTTATACACGAGGCATCTACATGAAAAATTTTGTTCAGCGTTTTCCCAACAGTCTCACTTGTAAGGCTGGTGGTTTACCTCACTTTTTATCTGCTCAACAGATTAAAATTGATCATTTTAGCAGGTGTTTGCCTCCAATGTTTAGAATCTAAGGTTTCATGCAACCGGTTAAGTTATCCAAATGTTTCACATCTATCTGCACTTTCTGGTCTTTATGTGAGACAGGAAGATTAGCCCTTATAGTTAACTTTATTTCCTAAAAATTGATGAAATCACTGACTTCCTTATTTTTTGCAACACAAATGTTTGCACTCATGAGAAAATTCAGCTGACTTAATTTTGGCAAATGAAGGAAGTAAATGGCAAAAACAGCTGTAAGGAAATTAATATTTGGCTAGTTTGCTTGGAGTACAGTGTGTTTCTCAGTGAGAGTAGAGTTTCTCTCTGCTAGAACCATTAATTTTGCTGATTTACTGTAAACATTTGAAAAGACATAAGAGAGCCTAATTTCCTGTCTTTCTTTTAGAAATAGTACTGCCTGATTCCCACATGCAGCACACTTCAGCTTGGAGTGTTTATCAGTCCTATTTATCATTCCTGTTGTGCCTGAGAGGCAGCCTTTGAGCCCTGGCACACGTGCTACCCTACTTCACTGCAAAGAGAGCTGCAGTGGGATCCCTAAACTTCAAACTACATTCGGAGCAGGTTAGGCTGGGAGACCACTGAGACCCCTTCCCTCAAACTTTTGAAACTAGGGAGCTCACATGCAGGGTTGTGACTTGTCTGAATGAAGCAAATACAAGGTAATTTTGATTTTGTGTGAGGATGAACTTCACAGAACTTCAGGAGAAACCTCTTCTAGTGATGTGGCTAAAATAGCACTGTGAAACATTAACTTTAGCTCTGGCGTTTATCCATCACTCTCAGGGCAGCTGCTGTGAGTCAGCAGCTGACCCAGAGCCCCAGAGTTGATCCCTTGCTCTGCCCTGTGACCCAGAAAAGGGGCAGACAACATGGCTTTGTAGGATAGACCAACACAGAGGTGTTATGGATGGGTCATCCCAATCCCTGAGGTCAGCAGGAAGTACCTCCCATCAAGGGCAGAAGTAATAATCATAGAACCATGGAATGGCTTAGTTTGGAGAGGCCTTAAAGATCATCCAGTTCCAACTCCCTGCCAGAGGCAGGGCTGCCCCCCACCAGCTCAGCTGCCCAGGGCCCCATCCAACCTGGCCTTGAGCGCCTCCAGGGATGGGGCACCCACAGCTTCTCTGGGCAGCTGTGCCAGTGCCTCACTGCCCTCTGAGTAAAGAATTTAACATCTCCCTCGTTTGTAAGAAGTCAATCCCTCTCCTGTTATAAGCACCCTTCAAGTACAGGAAGACCGCAGTGAGGTCTCCCCGGAGTCTTCTCCAAGCTGAGTAAGTCCAGCTCCCTCACCCTTTCTTCATAGAAGAGGTGCTCCAGCCCTCTGATCATCTTCATGGTCTCTCCTTTGGACCCACTCCATCACCCCTAAGCCTCAGCAGTGCATCTAGGATCTGCCCTGCTGGCAGTAGACCCTGACCTCTGTAAAAAGCAAACTTGGAAAAATTTCTGAGCTTGGCCTTTTCAGTAAGTAACGCAAGCCACCTTGGCTTGGACAAGCAAGATGAGATGATCAGATCAGCAGGTTGTGCTGCTGTATCACTGGAAGCTGTATGCTATCTAGCTTGCTATCAATTGCTTATGGCACATTTATTAGCGAAGAAAAAGATCTTTTGAACTCTTAGGATAATACTCTTCATGCCTTGCAATTAATACAACTTATATCACATAGAATCTTACATTTGGCCTGATGAGATTCACCTACTTTCATGATGAAGTCATTTAAATAAACATGCTTCTCATTAAAATATTGTTATAAATCCCCTGCCTCTGACTTAAGGTAGCGATATCTTAAAATGTTTCATCTTGCAATAATGAAGTTCTGAGTAGCTTTTGGCGTGCTTGTAAATGTCCAGGTGCTAGTGGGCCTTCTTGTTACTTCTGAGGTGAGATTTTTTTTCTTACCAGCCTGTTTTAGTAGAATAGGAGGATGTATTTTTAAATCATTTGGACAACTAAATCTATTTTTTTCTAATTTTGTGTTCTCTGACCCAGATAGAAAATGTCATTTCACTTGTTTCCTGTTAACTCTCTCATAAAGCTTGTGCCTCTGTCTTGGCCAAACAAAAAGCAGGCATGCTACTGTTCTGCTGGATGACTAGAAACTGTTTGCTCATTTGTTGACCCACTTCCAGCCTAGCAGTGAAGCCAGAACACAAAAAATTCTGGCTGCACTGATCCAAGACAGATGAAAATGCTTTGGGTATTTAGTTACCAATGTCCAGAAAAAAAAATGGATATTAATAATTTCCAAAAGAAGAGCTTTAAAGAGCATATGTGATTTTGAGGATTACCATATACAAGTGGATTACTATCTGAGAGACAAAGAGAATAACAGATTACAGCATATTAAAAGAGTTGCTTTACATGAAAGGTGTACTGTGGTTACACATTTTGTATAATACAAGGCTGAGGAGCCTTCTGCCACAGGGTTATTTGTAATGAGGATCAGGGTGCCAGACAGCCAGGATTTAGTGTGAGCTTTCTAGAGACAGACTCGTTTAATTCTTCTGATTTCAGCTCTGTATTGTGCTTGGAATATGCAAATATGTGTTTGCATTGAGAAGTGAGTTAACAACAACAATAATCAGCTTATAGATTCCTGTTCTGTGATATGCTGAAGAAGAAAAAATCCCTCTGGACATTTAGGTCAAATGTAAAAAGCTTCAGTGTTGGTTGGGGGGAACATCCAGCTGAATGACTGTATGATTCTCCAAAAATAACTCCTATTAAACTGCCCAGCAAAATAGCCTCTTCTTTTTTGCAAAAGGCATATCTCAAACGTTTCCTTTCCTTCATCTCATCTTGTAGATTTGCTTTCTTCGATTACAGCAGAATTCCGGGAAAAAAAATGTTTGAATGTTTATTTATAAATTATTATATGATATTTTTAAAATTAACACTTTCTGTGTTCTTGTAATTTTTATATTAGAAAATCAACAGTCAGCATTACTGTGGCACTGGATGGTTACTGGTTTAACCCTAAGGATGGAAGTTTAATTGTTTTGCATCTCATTTTGCTTCCTCTGCCTGCAGATTCAGCTTGAAACACACTTGTAGGTCAGATTTGAGCCTTGAAGCTGTGACAGCAGTCCTGTAAATAAGTTGCAGCTGAATGACAGTCACACATTGTCTGTCCCAAGAGCAGAGCGCAGTAATTCATTAACTCTGAACTTGCAGCCAGCCACTTGACATATCCCTTATATGCACCCTGACTCACTTGGGATCATGTTGGCAAGTTCTAGTATTCATCAAATAAAGCATCTAGACACATTACAATAAGCTCGCTGATAGTGTAGTTAAATAAAGGCAGAGAGTACGTTAACGAGCCTTTGGCAGAGCAAGCCATTCAGCAGCACTTTGACAGTTCACTTTTCTGTATCCAGGCCATATTCACCTGTAAATGGGAGTGACGTGGGGCCAGTGTCTGCTAGACAGGCACACACCATCCTTCCTGGTCACAGTGTGAAGTAAGGAGGAAACAGTATGTACAGCACACGCATAATCTGGCAGGATTTCCAAGTGCTGTGGCTGAGGAAGTAACAAGAACAGGCAAACACCAGAGGGAGTTATTGCTCTACTGCAGAGCCGCAGTAGAGGAGCATCCAGAGAGGAATGCCTCTGGATGCCGTGCTTTCAAATAGCGCGACTGCTTCTAACCAGAAGAAAAAGCGCAGATGATATGACTTTACAAAAATGTAAGTGGTGAAACTATAAATTCTAGCGTTATTTGGAAGAGTTTACATTCCTCGTCTTTCTTCTGTGCTGACTCTAACATATGGGTGCTTTGTACCAAGAAGTTGCTACATGTAGAATCATAGAATCACTTAGGCTGGAAACGACCAGTAAGTTCATCATGTCCAACCATCAGCCCATCACCACCACAACCACTAACTGTGTTTCTCAGTGCTGCATCCACATGGGTCTTGAACATCTCCAGAGATTGAGACACCACCGCTTCCCCTCACCTACGGCCTAAAAACTTTTAAGTGCTAAGAGCTCACTGTTCTGAGCCCAGAGCCAGATGAGCAGGAAATAAGAAATAAGTATTTCCACCAGTTTATTAAATGAGTCTTTTTCTTGTGGTCCATTCACACATGCCCCACCTCATACACAGCGTCCGTGTCACGTCCACAGATTCTCAGAGTCCTGGTCCAAAGAAGTTCTTTGTGCTGGAAATGACCAGGATGCAGCCATCTCTCCAGCTGCCTTGACTTGCTTCAGAAGCAAATCTAGGCACACAGGTGGGAAAGAAGCCAGTGGGATATCTTTTCATTGGCATTCTAAAGTTTTGGGACTTTAATAGGACCGTATACATTTCTATCGAGCATCCTAGGGATTAAAAAAAAAAAAAAAAACAGGAACAATTTGCAGAGCTCTTCTCTGCAACAGGTCGCGGTTCTTGATCTCACAGGTAGATCTCAAGCAGCTGAGGAACATCACTGTTCTGCAGTTTTGTCACATCCTTATGCCACATAAGTCTTAACCCAGAAGGCACAGAGCCAACACATACTGCTCTGTGAGCCTCCAGGTGACTGTCAGCATGCCCTGTGCTTCACCTGCAGCATGCCATTGGCTGTGCCTCTGCCCTCTCAGCAGCTAGGCCTGTGTTCTGACTGTGTTCCTGCTGAAAGCCAGAAGGAGCCCACAAAGCGTCAGCTGGCTCAGGGCAGGAAAAGTGAATCCCCTGGGCTCTTCACTTAGAGACTCTCGCAGCACCTCGATTTTCAGTAATTGGTAGAAGGAAAACAGCCCCATGGTGAATCTGTGCCAGTATTTTTTAGAAAAGCATTTCAGTGAACAAACTAACTGAACTCCATTATAATCTGCACAATGCTGGGGGCAGATGGGAAGCTTCTGCAGTTTGCAGCTGAACATCCAGGACAATGGACTAAAACTGAGCTTCGCTCACTGCTTTTTCTCTAATGCTTCTGCACTGGCTCCTCTCAGTTGCTATCATTTACATGGTGCTTCACTTTCCATAGACAGTACACCGAGTTTCACCTGCAGATTAGAAAACAAAGAGAAGCTCATTATACAATCCTGCTGTCTTTTTGGCAGAAAAGATTTCAAAGTTCTGTTCTATTCTGAAAAAGGTATTCTATAAAAGTCGCCTTTGATAAGATATTTACTTCATTTACAAATATCAAAGTAAATCCAGGTGGAGCCTGAAGTTCAGTTGTATACTCCTGTTCCCAGGATGCTGCCACACTTAAGGATTCCACAACATGGTTAATTTTTTTGACAGTTTTATTGCAGCTGTGTGAGCTGTTACAGAGACCAACCTATTTTCTTTTCAGGTGTGTCGGCTTTATAGAGCTCACCACCATAAAAAGAGTCTCTTGGAACTGTTATAACAGTGAACGTAGAAGAACATACGTTCAGGTTGTTGACGTGCACTGTAGAGATCTTGTTAAAAGATTATTAGAGGTGGGTGTTAGTAGAGGTGGATGTTTAATTGTTGATTCATTAAATCAGAGCCATACACAAATTAGCAGGCAGTAAATCTTTTCCTTTCAATAGGTAAAAAGAACCCTGAGAGAAATATAATCAAATTCTCATCTTAATTACACCAACACAAACATACAGGAGGAGAAATGTATTTGGGCAATTAATGGTGTGGATGGGTGCCTGGTAAAAATCGCAGAAACCCTTATGCAGACCAGATGTTTAAGTAGGTTTGCTTATGTAAATCTGTTTAAATACCAGTGTTACTGGGACTTCAGGGCTGATTCGCTAGTTATAAAGTAATACATTGCTCCTAATTGTGAAGGTATAAATCAGCATAGAGACTTCAATCTACAGAGAATGTGGAAAGAAGTGAGGATTATACATAAAGGCCAACTTCACCTTAGGAAAGTAAATTTCCTGAGGTTGTTTTTGTAGCCGGTGGAAAGACAGGGGCTGCTCCACACACCTCAAGTTAGTCTGTACTGACAGCACACTGTCTTCAGAAGCAGTATTGTCATACCATGTCCCTATTTCACAGCTTATTGCTCCCTCCAGCTCTCCTGATACGACTGTTCTCTAAAGCAGAGCCATGAATCTGGCTTTCAAAAAATTAGGGAGGGGAAAGGAAAGCAGCCTCAATGTAAAAGCAGTGATGTGAGTCATGTACCTGATCTAGCTGCTGGCAACATCCCACAGTGCTGTGGTACCAGTAGGGATGCTGTACTGCAGAATGAGCAGAAAGTGGTTCCAGTACCTACACTGGTGCTACCATGGAAGACAATTATCATGAGCCCGTGGCCTTAGTGCATGTTCTGAGAGGGCGTGAAATGAGTAAACCATCCTTTTCCTGGGGACATTGTTGCCACAGACATTTAAACATTTCTATTTGACATTTCCATATGAGACTAAAACATTTCTGTGTGATTTGCCCACAACTCCTGAATAGAGCAGGTGCTTCTTCTGCAGCAGCACTGCAGCACTATGATGAAGGAAAAGAATACGTTTGTAAAATAGCTTTGATGATGAATCCTGCTGCCCAGCCTGATGGATATCAGTTTGCTCAGGAACAGGGAGAATCTGCACAGGAGCTCATGGGTTTAGCCACGGTCCTCCATTGGATACTGATATTCAAAACAAGCTGAAAGCAATATGCTGACATCACCAAAACATAAAAACATGTTGAATAGCACACACAGGAGCTAGAGCACTGATCTGTGAGCTGTATCTCTTGGTGCATGACATAACAGAAATGGTAATAGGTACATCAAAAAAGCCAGATATAGCACAGAAAACCTCCAGGCATGACACTAGAGAGGGGGGAGCAGTATGGAGTGACTATTTTTGGTTAAAATATGTGCTATTAACAGCTTAGGTTTACAAGATAGAAATCTTTCTCATAGTGTCTGATTCTTCAGGCTTGAAGGAAGCCAGACTCCCTTCATTCTTTGTTAACAGATATAAAGGTTGATGCTTATTCCATCATCACAGCCGTTTCTCAGCAGTAACAACCATCTCACCCACAACTGACAGCATCTCAAGTCAGAAAGGTATAGCGGTATGATGCTCTTGGATGAGGCAGGAATGAAGGGAAGTTACATGCTTGTGTACATGAATTTATTCATCAGATAAGCATGCCTGTGGAAAGGACAGTTCTTCTAAACTGTTGGGGCAGTTGTTTCTGTTTAAAACCAAGGCACTACAGGCAGTTATTTATGATGCTAAGAAGGACTTACATTTAAATGTAATTATCGCAGTATTACCTTAGATCTCAGAAGGTTTTGCCAGGCAGCAGGTACAAACAGCAAACTAGGCATTCATAATGTGAAGAATCACTTCTCGCTATGATCTTTCAGGATCTCTATCTGTGAAAAGAAGTCCCACACCTGGGACAAGAACAAGAAGAACAAGGATAAAAAGGTCGGAATGCTCTTGTGAAAATATGGCTCAAGATGCTCTTATATTTCCTTTTTTAAGAACAAATTTTTAGAAACCCATGTTTTCGATTGTCTTCTTTGAACAATGCTAAGAGCCCATTTTCTACAATAAAACAAACCTCAGTCATAGCAGCATGTGGCATGCCTCCAGAATGCAAACAAGGAAGAGAAGCTCTTCCAGGGGTGAAACTCTTGAATCACACATGTCTCTACAGCCAATTTATACATTTCCTTTATTTCTATCGTACATTTTTACATAGAGATCTTAGGACACTTCATTTGATACCTTTCAAAAGGTGCCCTTTCAAAAAAATGTATCTCATCTACATGAAATAGTCTCCTACACCATATTTTCCCTAACTCATCTAGGTTCAAAACTATTTTCAGGGTTGTGTGGCATCTTATTCCAAACAGTTTATGTGTTAATCACAAACTCAGCATTCCTTTATGTCGCTGGACCAGTTTATTCCTCTAATTTTAATGAAGGATGTTTGGGTGGAAAGTTTACCTGTCTGGAGACTGACTTAGAGCCTGGTGTAATTTTATCACTGCTGCCTTGTCAGGCTTAGTCAGCAAAGTGTTTAATCAATACCATCCAATGCTGAGCTGCAAAAATGCTCTCATCCCTGTTACTAGAACTCCCTCATTTCATTTTTGCATCAGAATTTGCGTCAGAAAAGTTGCATAAGCATCAGCCTAGGATGCACCCAAGGATGCTAACTGTGAGTACATCCAGGCTAGCTGAGAGCAGTCCCAGAGGTGGTTCTGCTTTGTCTCTGCTGTGTCCAGTCTAATCTATCACTCACTGGCACTCAGATCCTTGGAGGGTCATATGGGGACCCAAAATACATCTAGCCTTGTTTGCCGAATTGGAGAAATGAAGGTCTAAGCAATTCTTCCTGCATCCAGTCCTAATCTCACTGACTAGGATCTTTTGGGAGTTAATTTCTCACCTTAGCTCTGGTGTGTGCTAGAGGAAAGACAAAAAGCACCAGAATGCTCTTCTGTAAATAAGTTTGAGGGACCTTTTCATAGTATGGTGGTAGTGCAGTAGCTTCCTCTGTTTCATTCAGTCTGTTTTCTTTCATTCCCAAAATGACACACAAAACACCCACACTCAAGAACATAGCATGATTCTTATTAAAGTCTGTCCTCAGCCAAGCCTCTGCTTGACAGCTCTCTTGTTTTGTGGAGGATTATTTTGGGGGGCAGCTGAGGCGAGAACAACAGTCTGAGGCTATTTGTACACACACAGATGTGTATTGCTGGCCTAGCATTTCCCTGCCTGACCTCAGGAAGATGTGATGAAACCCAGTGCTAGCAGCTGAGCCAGTGAGGCTCTTAGAACTGATAACCGTGGCATGTTCTGTGATGTGGTTTGCCTGGAAACCTATTTGTTTCTTTTGAAAAGCCAGCATACCAAAATGACATCAGTTGTAGTGTGTGCTGAACAGGCTAGGCTGAGATGGCAGACTGCTTTATTCCTTAAATGATTGCAGATGTTTGGTTGAAGGCTGCAAAACATGAGGCTTTTCAAATGTGTACATGTGGGAAATGAAGCAAGGGATGTATATAAACATGAACATATTTGTTAGATATTACAGCCAGTCAGCTGATCGCATTTCAGAGTGGCAATTCTCAAAGGCGTGCAAAAAATCAGTGGAAACTATGATAGCTGCAATACATCTGGTTTAGTGAGGTTTTTTTTTTTTTACTTCAGACTATATAGGTTTACCGCCCTTTGTCTGCTGCCAGTTGCATGCTAGACATATAGAACTGTCAGCAGTCTGAGGGAAGAGGCTTAGGAGATATGCTGCTGGTTTTTATTACTGCCAGATTGCTAAAGCATATATCCTGAGCTAGTTTTCCAGCAGGCTGAGCCCCAGCTCCACATCCCAGGAGCCCACTGTGCTAAGTAAGATCTGACTGGTACCAATTCAGGAAATTTTCCATGCATGAGAGTCATTTGCCAGAGCCACGGGCATAGGAAAAGGAAAGGAAGAAGAGCTACTAGCTGAAGAACTACTGGCATTGTCTCCCTTCTGATCTCCAAATTTGGGCTGCTTGGCTTTCTGTTCTAGAAGAAAGGTCCTTACACCTCTTGCCTATGCCTTATCAAGAAGGTGAGTGACAGTGGCTGTTGGAGGCCATGGCTATCCATTTCGTGGCCAAGGAAAGACCAAATCATCACTTGCATTCAGGTTCAGAATGCCAGTGGTGAGCAAAATCTGTCATGAAAAAATGGTTCTTGTGTCACCTGATTGGGCCAAATTCCAGGTTACAAATACCTTCTTACATGATAATTTTGATGTGTCTTCACACTGACTTCTCACAGCTTAACCCTCTATGTAGCTGTGGAGAAAGTAAAGAGGGATTAGCTGCTGCGTCCTTCCAGTTGGTCTTCAGAGCTATCTCTAGTTATGTTAGTTGTTAATTTCCTATAAACTTAACTGACGTTTCTACAGCTTGTGTCGTTATTACCAATGACAAAGTTAAAATGAAACCTCCAGCATTAATGTAGTGGAAAAAGCCTCATCTTTCAGTTCTCTTAAAAAGTAAAGTGTCAACTACTTTTTCAAATCTGTCCTTTTTAACAAATTTTGCATTTTCGTTTTCCAAAATGCGTAGTCTAGAATATGGAAAATATCCATGTTGTTCTTTTCTATTTTACAAACATTTTACATCACTGTGTTTCCACATCTGCAAGTGTCTCTTTTCTTTTTACACTTCTGTCTTTGCATCAGTCAGTGTCATCAGCAGTAAGGCAAACAACTGCAGATAGGAAAAATGCAACGGGGGAATCACACACACAGCAGCATATTTGTGTGCCAAGAAAACTAAAATTGAACTGCATGTGGCTAGGTAAGAACTTTCACTGTTTTTACAAAACACATGTAAAATTATTTAGATGCTTTAATGTTACTATATGGATTCAAGCAGCAACTATACAAGTGAGAAAAGAAAAATTCACTAAGGGTTATTAATTACAGAAGATATCTCATCAGACCAGGGAAATTGCTAAGCAGGAGGTTGAGGTGGGTGAGTAGCTAGAGGAGATAGAACAGTGGTTTGCCTTGTTCTAGTAGCAAGCAGTCTGACATCGCCGCCATCAGAGGTGGTAGTGGCGACTAGATGGAGTTTTGACTGCTCATACAGTATTGCAGTGAGCACAACAGCTTCTCTAATATTGATGGCAATGCTTATTGTCAGCACAGGTTTACAGCAGCTGTGAGCTCCTCCAACCCACACTGGCCTGTTTTCAAGTAATTATACACAACTGAGGAAGTGTCTGTAATGGTAGAAAGTAGTCGGGTTTTAGGAGCATTAGTTAAAAAAGAACTCTGAGAAAGTTGATTGTTTGTGCCAGAAGACAAAAGTAATCAATGATTTCTAAACTCAGTTTTTATTCTGTGGTCTAGGTTCTGGTCAGAGTTGAGAAACCTATCTGCCATCATGTTCCCCTTTCTTAGGCAACACCACAGATCATGCAGGCTGGTCTTAGTCACTCTGTACTGACAGAAGTATTTATTTAAAAAGTGCTGTAGTGTTGGCATCATTCAAGATAAAGATCTGAAAGCCATATTCCTATTTGCAGCTCACAAGAGTTATTTGGTCACAAGAGTTAAGAGCATGAGAAAATTTGGAGAAGGACTTGGCCAAGGTGCTATGCTGACACAGTGATACAACTGTGGAGCCAATGGGTTTAATTCGTAGTACATGAGGGGGTTTTATGAGGCTTTGCAAGATGTAATCCAGAGGACCTCTGGATTATTTCTTTATTTTTTTCCCTTGCCTCAGTCAAGAAGATTATTCCAGATTGAGGCTCCCGTGGCATATGTTTTCTGCAGATCCAGTGATAGCAGCAGCATTTCAGTGAGGTCCCTGTATGAGTTACATCACTTGTTTTTTGACTTGGCGATGGGAGATGAACGAGCAAGGAAGCCTGCTGTCACTGCTGGAGAAAGGATACAGCCCCTGGCGGGCAGCCCAGGCCTGCTCAGTAGATCAAAGGCTCTTCTCTTGGCTCCCACAGCAACAGGAAAAGCAGCTGCCCAGTACCCTTTCAGCATCCTTCGTTCCTTCCCCCTTGTGCCAGCAAATAACAGCTTCTCACTCCCCACCTCAGAAAGCCTCTCCATTTGCTCTCCCAGTCCCTGAGGTCCTTTTTGGGAAGGTGTCTGGGTTTGCTACCTGCAGGCCTCGGGGTCAGCCAGCGCAAACACTTGGGGATGTGGCCCACGCTCCTCCCAGAGAAAAGGAAAAGCTGAAAGGAACGAGCCGTGGTTAGAAACCACGCACTGTTTTCCAAGACGCTCCAATGGAAGATTTCAATTTGGAAAAGCACTTTCTCTGCCAGTGCAGCATAACAGCCATGCTTTGAACGCCTTCCCACTCACCTCCCAGGAAAATAAATAGCATGGCTCTTTTTTGAGGCTGCTTGGTGGTGGTTTTCTTTCCTAAAGCTGTGACTCCCTTCCTTCAGAGCTGCTGCCTGTTAGCGCGGCTCCCCACCAGGCCTGCGAACCAGTGCCTGCAGGCCTAGGAGCCCTGCTGGGGAGTGGCAGTCCCTGCAGGAGACACATTAGAATCTGCATGGTCACAGCAGACCTCATAAGCTACAGGATGGGATGGTGGATGAGAGCTTTTCAAAATGACCATACTGTGTATCAAAGGCATGAGCAGCCCTAAGGTACCAAATGAGTGCTACAAGGGACCTGTAGCAGCAACCAGAACCCCAGCAGGTCTTCTCTTCCGGAGTTTTGCTTGTTGGTTGGCCCCCCAGGAATAGGTGGATGAGCTGCCCTGCCTCTGCTAAGGCTCTCAGAATGTTTCTGTGTTTGCTTTTGTGAGCACAGTGAGATGCTCCAGCCCGGAACCAGCCTGGAATGGCAGCTGCAGCTGGGGATACCAGGACTTCATTGCTCAATAAGAGGCCCCAGAGCATTAGTTTACTGACTAATGACCTGCCATAATTAAAATTGCTATGGGAGCAATGTTTTAAAAGATCTTTGTTCCCAGTATGAGCTTTTGTGGGCTATTAAAGCTGCAACCCTTCCAGGAGCTGCTCTGGGGAGCAGAAACTCTTCTGTGTACGTACAGTGCTACTGAGCCTTCATATGGTTTTGTCTGCTTCAAACTGCAAGTAATTAATAATATCCTGTATAGAGTCATCAGGAATGATTAAAGTGTGCATGTGCAGATTAGCCCTGCTGCTTTCTAGGTCTGTGTCCATAGGCAAGGTGTTCTGTGCCTCAGTTTCCCCTTCAGTAACACAAAAAGAATAGAAAACACTGCTTCTTATTAATGTCTGCAGATGGGTGCTGGACACCACTGGAAATGCTAGATGTAGAAGCAGCAAAGGAAGAGAGAGGCCATTTTCCACAGCTTTGCTTATTATACCTGATGTCGTTATAATGGAATCTAATTTCCTGACTCATCTTTCATTTAAATATCCTATATTAAACAGCAGCAGCACAGTAGGTAAAATTAGGATAGGCATAGAGTGAACCGCAGGATCATTATCACCAGGAATACATTGCATTGTTTATTGCCATAAAGTACCTCTAACGAGGTGTAGTGATACCCGTGATATTTTTTTCTTTTTGTTGTTCTCATTTGTTTTCCTCCCTGCATCTCCTACCAACATTCCTTTATTGTACACATTGTGAAATCCCCTGGGGGTCCCAGTGAGGCACTGGCATTGCAGAAAGGCAGGGACCCTCTGGGTGTGCACAGCCATTTCTTCCTGTCTGCCTTATCACTGCTCTCTGGTGATGCTAGCATCTTCCCATTTGCCTCTTCCTCCCTCACTGCCAGTCTGGTTTCATCTCTGCTTTGCCTGAAATAAACTGTTTCAACAAAACGAATATAAAAAGGAAGGCAAAACATTATCTTGTGTTTTGTTTAGTAGAAAAAAAAAACATTTTGCATAATGAAATATTGAGTCTGCGTAATGAGGACACTGCAGGAAAACCCAGGTAAAACTGGATGCCAATGCCAAACGTGCATGCACCAAGTGGGATTCAGTCCCAGACCGCACAGGATCTTTATCCTGGGAGATACATGTGGGAGCTGCTGGCCCTGATCTTGGGCGGATTTTAGAATACTGAAAAGTTAATCATTATGAGTTTTTAAAGGGTTTCAGGGAGTGGGTGAAGAAAGTAATTTGTCTTGAGAAGCCAGCTCAGCGCTTTCTTCATCTTTTTACAGTCTCGGTAAATCATTTATTGGGGTAACCTTTTAGAAAACTCCCACACAAAGTATGCTAAGTGAAGTCTCCCAGAAGTAATATTAGTCAGTGTTTATGCTTTCTGGATCTAAAAAGGAGGCTGTAGTATCAGGGTGGTACAGTCCCTGCTGAACAGAGTACAAGAGTGCAGGTTTGGAAATTTCACTTTTCTGTGCAGGGGAAAAAAAAAAAAAAAAAGATGTAGTGAATTGTTCAGGACTGCGAGGTTGTTGATTTGTCATTTAACCTTGCTTTCAAGTGTTTTATTTCTGTTATACTTGATAAAAAATCCCAAGTATCACAGTAAAAGTTCATAATGTGCCACTTTTTTTCCTCTTTTGAATGAGTAAAGTAAGATGAGTTTTTTTATTATTTTTTTTCCTGTAAATTGATCGAGTGGACTTTGATGGCTTAGAGCAGAGGTGTGGTCTGAAAGTTTCTGATTTGAAAATATTAAAGGGGAAGAAGAGATGAAAGGAGGAGCTGTGCAAATTCTATTCTCCCAGCCCATAAATTCTCAGAAAATCTAAGAGTATCACAGACCATTTCTGGAAAAAAATAACTTGTGTTTATCAGTTGCAAGGTTTTCCCTGGTCTAGCACATCCCGGACAACACACTACCATTTCCATGCAGCATCAACTCCGAATCCTGAAGTATGATGAGCTTCTAAAGACAAGAAGTGGAAAACAAATAAGGATTGTTTTTTACTTGTATTCTGATTTTCAAACTGTTTGGATGCAACTGATGATTATGGGAAGGCTAACCTAATTTGAAGACCAGAGCTTTGAGAAAATTTTGACGGACTTGGAAATACTATACTACAAATGAGACTACTAGGAAACCTGGGTAATTTCTGTTATTCCCTTCAACAAGCCTGTGACCATTTTCCCATCATATGTGGTTGCTTGTGGTGAAACAGAATGATGCAAGAGGCACAAGGAGTAACTTTGTATTCTTTGTCATCAAGAAAAGCAAAGCTTTGTATGAGTGGAAAGTATATGCACAGATAAATGGGCTACACATGCAAGTGGAATATAGCTTTCTTACTTACTTTCTTTTGCATTTATCATGAACTGATAGATTTTAATAAATCTCCTATGTCCAGTCTGTATAATCAGCCATGCTTTGCTGTAAGATTCAACAGCAGCAAATGGTGAAATTAAAGGCCACTGACATTGTAGTTTACAGAGAGCTAGATAAATACTTCAGAAGGTCTTTGCCAGTGTTTGTTAAAATGTACTTCTCAGGTGAGAGGTGCAATTCCTCACTGTGGTTCCTTACACTGAGTTTTGCACTAAAACCAGGAATTTCATTCTCCATGGATATAAACACGCACATCCTGACTGGAATCTTACTGCCTGAATAATGAAGGAATTCCTTACAATGTGCAAACAAAGGCAATCAAGGAGTTTGGGGATCACGGGTCATCCAAGAGCAGTTGCTTCCAAATTGTGCACGATAGGCATTCCTATCACAAGCAGCTTTAATGACAGAGCACTATGGATTTCAAGCTTCCCACTGTCACGATATCACAGCAAAATTATGAATCAGCTGTTGCTCAATAAAATTCTTTCCCTTTCTTTTTTTTAGAAGAATAACTGATTTTAGCTTGGTTTCCTGCATTCTCCCACAGCCTGACAGGAAAACAGAGGGTGATCAACCATGTCCCCCTGGATAACTTTCTAACCCTTCAGTCCAGTGCAACCAGCTATAAGAGAGGAAAAGATCCCTGAAGTGCTTATGTTCTGTTGGGTTCTGTAAAAATCAGTGACAGGGTAGAAAAGTGAAACCAAATGCGTGTCCTCCATGGGGAGGAGAGATGGGGGCCCTGAGCAGGGGACTGAAGAAGGATGCAGCGAAGGGGAGCTGGAGTTGGTGCAGAAAGGGGAGCAATGAAGTGAGAAAGAAGTGATCCAGGGGAAAACAGGCTTCAGCAGCAATGTTCAGTGGAACAATGATGGTGTTTTAAGATCTCTCAGTCTTACAATTTCAGGACTAGCTTTCTGGAAGAGCTAAATGACATCAAGTGCCGATGACCTACACAACGACCTAATGCTGTCTTATGTGTAACTTCACAAATGTAAAATACGATATTCAGTATCCCCCCATATCTGTCCATCCTCCATTTTAGCAGGAAAATGTGATTCCCCAGCCCAATATTTACCTGATGTGTGGATGTGCTCCATGTGCACTCACTCACCTCTGCTCCTGCTGTGGCTCTGAGGGGGTCTTGTCCTCCTTTTACTTTCTTGCCTCATGAAGATAGTGTCAGATGTTCACCAGGATTAAAACACATGACATCTAGAGAAGGATCAAGGCTAGGCCTCCTTCTTGTGGACACTTTGGCTGAGTGTTTCTCACAGAAGTTGAAATAAAGCTGGAAAGGTAGCTGAGCTGCTGTGATGTCTCTGGAAAAAAAGGAGCACAAGTGGGACTTTCCTCAATTGTGAGCACAGGCAGTGCACCCAAGCATCTCCTTTCCAAGGTGGACAAATAATTATGTTGCATGGATTAGGCTGCAGCTCTTCCTGTCTTTTGAGACCAGATGAGCCCAATGGCCATTGCAAGGACCTCCATAGTCCCAGGGGAGGCAGTGAGGGGCAGGAGGGGCAGCAAACCTCGGTGTGGGACCCCATCCCTCCAAAAGCACTTGCATACAGTGTCTGTTTGAACAAGCTCCTGTGAAGGAATTGCTGCTAGAAAGAGAAAGAAAAACAGAAATAAATTAACTGGTATCTTGAAATAGCAAGGGTTCCTTCATTGACCAGATGGATCAGCCGAGGAAAAAGGTCAGGAGAGGACAGCGCAGAACTGTTTGCAGTTAACGTAGGGAGAAAGGGCAGAAGGCACTGAAATTTGTTCATCAAGGAGTGAAGGAAACTCCTGGAAGCACAGAAAAGAGAACCTAATGTGCCCTTAAAGGATGTTTAACATGAGATTGCTGACATGTCATCCCAGCACCGGCACAGAGCTATTACATGGGTCACTGCAAGGACAGGGTTATGTTGCCCTTCTGTAATCATGCTGGATTTATTTCATATTTAACTTCACCATTGAATTCCACCTTGTATAATGTTTGATTTTGGAATAAGTTCTGCAGTGCTCCATTTCTTTAATTCTGACCTGGCCATAGCGACTTTAATCTCATCTCTACTGCACACTTTTTTGCCTGAAAAGTAACATAAAATCTCTTTGAGCAGTGTCCTTTCTTTTTTCTAAATATTTTTCATGGAGAGTTCAAAGAGCACTGTTCTGTTCTCAGGTACTCAGATAGCTTTTGCGGGTGTTTTGAAGTCGCCAGTCTTTCTGCCCTTCACAGAAGCTTCCATTAACAAACAGAGGCAGGTGTGGTATGAATGCTTAGCGACGCACCAGGAATGCTGAATATTCCAAGATATTGTTGAAGTGCAGTTTATAAACAGGTGCTAAAACCTGATCTAGATCCATAAGAGTTATTATAGAGTGATGCTGCATCACAAAAAATCATCCGCTTTCTGCATACTTTGAACATAGAGTAGACAGTGGCTAAATTCATTGTAAACACTTTATCCCAGGGTTCTTCTTAATATAGTTTCACTGGCACAGTCATAGCCTTCCACGATCCAAAATATGGAGCCATCCTCATTCCTTCTCACCACAAAAATGTGTTTTTGATAGTAAGCAAAAAGAAAGGAAAAAGAAGCAGCACTTCGAACATGTTACTGATTCTGAAAACTCTCAGGAGAAGCAAACCAGTGCATCTTTAAACAGTGAGCTCTCATTGTTTGGTTTTGGTGGGGGTTGAGGTTATATTGAGATAAGGTGAAAATCTAAATTGTAGGTGCTGCAAACATTTACATGGAAGCTGACTGTCCACAGCTGGCCTAGCAGCCTGGGAAAGCAAAACTTCTAGGGATGCTGCCAGAAGGAAGAGGCAAGATTGGTGAGCTGACCACCCTGTTTGATGAGAACACCTTATAGCAGCCATTGTGTCCTCTTTGGTTGTTGTAGGAACAACATCCCCAAAATATCTACACCTGCATTCTGCCTCTTCTCTCAGTCCCTCATGCCTGACGTCCCAACACTGAGCCATGTTTGTTGCTCCTAGAAAGACCTGTTATCGGTGCAACATAAACCCTGGCGGAGCCACACAAACTATGTTTCTAAAGCACAGAAGTGGTCCTGAACTCTTCATCTATTTGATGGTGGTGGCCTTAATAATCTCTTGCACTGACTCAGAGTTTATAAACTTTTTCCAGAACATTCACTGCTTGATTTTGAAATGAGTAGAACGTAATGGATATTGCTTACTGCTCATTGACATATATCAAATATCGTGGATAAAATGCAGACAAAATGCCTATGGTGCTTGTTGCAGAATCCATTACTTTTGCAGTTATCCTTGGCATCTTCTAGAACAAGAGATAGCTTGCTATTTATTTATTTATTTACTTTTAATGTATCAGACCTATGAAAGCAGGGAGTTATTTGCAAACATATCTAAGCAAACAGCTCATAAGACAAAAAGTAATTGCTCAGTGCTTACCACTGTGGTAGGAAAAAATATTTAATTATTAATTGAAAGCCTACATTTTCACCATTTTTTTTGCAGACTGCTATGCCTTGTGGGATGGGAAATGTGCTTCATTAGGGACTTCTCTAAAAAAGAAACCCAAAATGTGTAAACCATGTGCACATGCAGTTCAAGGTCTTTACCTCAGGAATAATTACATCCATAGCTACATGCTGCCTGTTAGCTAAATGTTGTTTCAAGGTCTTTCTTGAAATATCTGAAACATAAGTGATGCCAGATTAGCCAGGTTTCTGAGGAAGTGTTTTTAGGGTTATTTAAAGCAAATAAGGTTGTGTGATGTGGCTCAGGGCAGAGACAGAAGAGACCTAAAACCTAATGGCAGCCTCCTGTTTGCATTTACTGCAGGATGGTGCATATATTGTTATGTCAGGGGCTTCTGTATGTGTCTAGGATCCACATGTATACCCTGAGAGTGCAAAAATGAAACAGGGTTGGGGAAATTAGTTCAAATGGTGCCCACACATTCGGGATCTCTAAGGCAGAGTGTAGGAAGTGCTCAAGCTGAGGCCCAAATTGACAGATCACAAAATTCACAGATTCAGAATGTTGTAAAATAAAGGAAAAAAAAAACAGGAATATGGATGCACAAGCAAATATATTTGTTACAGGATTAATTAAAAGTAGTTTCCAGTAATACAGTATTTCTACTACAAACAAGTCATATCCTTAGTCAATCCTTTATCAATTGAACATCTCTTAATTTCATTGGATAGTGGCTTTATCCTCAGGAACTACTCCAACAGAGGGTTCCCCCAGAACCTGGGAGCTGATCCAGTTAAAGAAGCCAAGAACAAAGAGGACCAACCAAGGATATAAATATCTGAGAGTGTTAGGAATTGAGAAATTGATGGACGAGAAGTTGGACATGAGCCAGCAGTGTGCGCTGGCAGCCCAGAAGGCCAACTGTGTTCTGGGCTGCATTAAAAGAGGAGTGGCCGGCAGGGAGAGGGAGGTGGTGGTCCCACTCTGCTCAGCTCTTGTGAGGCCCCATCTGGAGTACTGCGTCCAGGCCTGGGGCCCCAGCACAAGAAAGATGTGGAGCTCTTGGAACGAGTTCAGAGGAGGGCCACCAAGATGATCAGAGGGCTGGAGCACCTCTCCTATGAGGAAAGGTTGAGGGAACTGGGCTTGTTTAGTTTGGAGAAGAGAAGGCTCCGGGGAGACCTCATTGTGGCCTTCCAATACTTGAAGGGAGCATATAAACAAGAGGGAGAACAATTGTTCACGAGGGTGGATAGCAATAGGACAAGGGGGAATGGTTTTAAACTGAGAGAGGGGAGGTTTAGGTTAGATATTAGGAGGAAGTTTTTCACACAGAGGGTGGTGACGCACTGGAACAGGTTGCCCAGGGAGGTTGTGGATGCCCCGTCCTTAGCGGTATTCAAGGCCAGGCTGGACGTGGCTCTGGGCAGCCTGGTCTAGTGGTTGGCGACCCTGCACTCAGCAGGGGGTTTGAGACTAGATGATCTCTGTGGTCCTTTTCAACCCAGGCCATTCTATGATTCTATGATTCTATGAAATAAAAGACTGAGAGCACAGTATGTGAGAGAATGTTTCTCATACCACTAAAGTGAGAGAATTATTAGATGTCGGGGATCTTTTTCACTGAGAGAGTGGTAAGGTGCTGGCACGGGCTGCCCAGAGAGGTTGTGGATGCCCCATCCTTGGGATTGTTCAAGGCCAGGTTGGGTGGGGCCCTGGGAAACCTGATCTAGTACTTGAGCTAGCAGTGGGCAACCCTGACTGCAGCAGGGAGATTAGAACCCGATGATCCTTCAGGTCCTTTCCAACCCAAGCCATTCTATGATTCTATGGAACACACCTGTCCTTAAGTTTTGTGGTGTGTGGAGTCCAGAACCCTGGTGTCAGGTTTAGACCTTCCTCCCTCCCTCCCTTCCTTTTCTCTCTATTGTTTTTCTGCAGACACCATATTTTAAAAACAGACAAAAAAAACCCTACACTGATTTCTAATGAGTCTTTTTAGATTTGTACCTGTTAAAATAAAAAAAAAAAAGGGACTGCTGTGAACCCAGGCTGAGCTGGGATGGGAACACAGGGGAGGGTCCAATGAGCCATTGCTTTGGAAATTAGAACAGCCTCATCAAGAGCCACCATCTCTTGTTATCTCAACTGGCAGTTGTCCACAGAATACTGTATTGCATTATAACTGCACAATATTAAATCCCATGCCCATCTCAGGCCCTCCCCCCCTGAAAGGGCCCGAGAGAGGGTACATTTGACTTCAGCACAGCTGGGCCTAACTACTTATCTCTTAACAGCTTCAGCTATCACAGCTGTGAGTCAGAGGATCGGTGCAAACTGGGAGCTCTGTCTGTGTACAGGGCAGTGTTTTGTGAGTCTTTGCTGTTGATAAATTAAATGTTGGCTATGTTGATTATGATTATCGTGTTCCTAAGAGATTTAGCATTCTTTTTTGGGGTGAAAAATCTGTATTAGAGTTATCCTCTGTTACTATACGTGTGTTTTATGGCCTGAGTTGTTTGCAGGCCCATGAAGTGACCTCCCACTGGCAGCAGTGCACCTCCACACAGCAGGCATGCTCCTGAGAAGACTGAACAGTTTCACTACGAGAATAATTGTGCCTTCTTAGTACGTGACAGCCACGTTATGGTTTCATACTAAAGGAGAAGAGATTTAGATTGGATATAAGGAAGAAGTTTTATACAATAAGGGCAGCGAGGCACTGAACGGATTGTCCAGAGGGGTGAGGGATGCCCCGTCCCTGGAGACACTCAAGGGGCTCTGAGCAACCTGATGTA
Source organism: Numida meleagris (assembly GCF_002078875.1). NCBI lineage: Eukaryota > Metazoa > Chordata > Aves > Galliformes > Numididae > Numida > Numida meleagris. The sequence goes on from NC_034410.1 coordinate 99,347,874, forward strand.
GCTGTAGGTGTCTCTGTTCATTGGAGGGTGTTGGATTAGACGGTCTTTAAGGGTCCCTTCCAACTCAAATGATTCTGTGATTCTATGTACACAACCCAAGTCTAGGTCCTTTTCATTTGTACTTGCATAGCTCTGTTGACCTCGGTAGCCTTCCCCAGGTGTGGGTCAGACTGGGAGCAAGGCCCCGCTCTATCATGAGATGGAAGGCAGAAGCAAGCCTGTTGTGCTAAACCAAGCATGTGATTGCCAGGAGAAAACTTGGCAGATGCTGAAGCACTAGACATGCAGAAATGTTTGCTTTGAAATTCCAGAGACTTGACTGTCCCTTTGGTTTCTTGGAATGCTTTGATTTATTTGTGTGGGGTGGGAGCAGTCTGTAACCTCACAAGGGCACCAGGAATGCTACCCCTTGTGCAGCCACAGGATATGTGAAGTGAATTAATTGTCAGCAAGCTTCAGGGAGGCTGCACATGTATACATGGTTAGGAGAAGTTTGGCTGTCTTACAAAATTTATTTCCACCACAGGATCAAAAGCAATTATGTGCATGAAGTACATAATTCTTGGATGGGTAATGTATAAACAGGACATGACAATGTGATGGAACAAGGAATCCATTGCATGCAAATATCTCAATTTTCACTTTTAATTTGCTCCCTATTTGAGAGCAGAAGAGAAGTAGGCTCCTACAGTCTCCTTCAGTGCAAATTATTCAGGTCCATAAGGAAATCAAGATTTGGTGCATTTAAAATAACCCATTTTATGATTAATTTTCAGAAGTAAACATTCAAAACCAACTTTTCTTGGTTTTGGATGCAGCTCAGAGGACAGACCTTGCATCAGCAGAAGGATCTGTTGACACAAATCTAATTGCTTGAGTGTCTATCTGATTTGTTCATGCAGTCAGCAACTAAAGGTACCTTGCTTACATTTTCTGCCTCTGCTTATGTTAGTAACTCAAATGTGAGCATAGTTTGTACCTCCCAAAAAATCTCCAAGTCTCAGAAAAACAACAGTGGAGATAATTTCCAAGCCTAGTTTCCGCCTTGCTCCATGAGACAAGGCACATAAACATCACAGGTTGCTGATGGCCAAGCCAGAGGCCAAAGAAGCATGCCAAGTAGGGGACCAGTGCAAGCCAGCCTACAGGTGAAAGTACTTATTGTCTGAGATCACTCATTTAGGGATATCTTTAATGATGTACATTTTTCTGGATGGAAAAAAAGAATAGGGGGGCTATAATGGTCTGTTTGTTGACTGTAGGCTTACTAGTGAGGCACGCTTTTGAATCTCCCTTGGTTCTTAGCATCACAGTTTAAGCACATGTTGAACTCGTGAAAGAATATAAAATGTGCTTTTAAGAGGTTTTGAGGCACAGCAGGAGATGAGACAGGAGCGACCATAAGCTTTTTGCCAGGAGGATTTTAAAAAATGAGAAATTATTATTTTTCACTGAAACTGAATAGCTTTTTTCTGGTGAGTTGGATCACTGTGGCTGGCTCTGGAAATAGTGCAAGCCGTATGACTATGGATGCTGCAAGCAGCACAGTCGAACTTGCCCACAGAAGGCTGGGAAATTGCATTCGATACATAATTCACAATGCACTGCAGTGATCCCATAAGGTCAATTTCTGCTGTAAACTCAGAGAAAATCAGAGCAGAAAGAAAGGGGTGCTTGTTCTTGCTGCTCTTTCGGAGAACTGTCTACAAACTGCTGATTTCAATTCCACAGTGCTCCACAAACACAAAACTGTGCCCTTCTGCTCATCTACAAGCACTGTATCAGAGGCAGATAAACTCTGCAGCTGGAATAGAATCTCTTTGCAGATTTTCATCTCAGGGCTTGACAAAAAATTTAGAGAGGGGATGAAGTATAAATGCAGATAAGTTTGTGCAGCAATTACTAGAGCTGTTTAGCAGTGGGATTCCTCCTGTCAAATCTGCCACCCAAAATTAGTCATTAGGGCCTGCCGTTTAGCAGAGAAAGAGAGGGGGACACTATCAAAGGGCAATTCAGCCCTTCCAAATATAGCTGGCTTAAGTTGAGTGGGATGAGTTATTTGCTCAGAGAACATGTTTTTTTCTAGGTATCTCTAACTATTTATACAAGTTCTTCCAGATTTTTCCTCTTCTTATTTTCTTGAAGTATTTTCTCAGTGGATTGTGAACACTTTTTGTGTATCAGATTTCCTTTCTCAACAGGGACCTGAAATTAGTGGTGTTGATAACCCCAACCAGTATGTAGGAGCCCCACTGTGTCTGGGATCTTGAGAAACCATGCTACAGAATTTTAGGTGTTTTTCACATAGACAGTGCAGTGAGTAGACACTTACAGAGGGGCTTTATTCTTCTGGACAAAGAGTGTGAAACTCACTGTGTTGCTGTGTGACAGAAAATAAGCACATGCACAAGATGCCAATGACAGTGTGATGCATTGAACTCCCAGACAGAAATATGGTGTCCCGAGAGTCTGTAAGGAAGGATGAACTCAGCTGTGATCATACCAGCTTGTGGGATGCTGAGGGAGTAGGAAGGAGCATCAGAAAGGCTGCAATGTGAAGCCAAACTGGGGAGGGGGCAGAAAGTCTGGAGAAAAGCCACAGGAGAAAATGTAGTGAATGGTTGTCCTATGCAGGGAAAGACGTGGGCACTTTGAGGTAAAAGGCTTCTTTTTTTCTGCAGGCAGCATGTTTTTGCTTGCCTAGATGCTTGTTTGAATGCAAAACCATTCAGGAGCAGTCAGTACAAAGTCAGGAGAAAGACGTGTGTGAGTGAGAACAGGGAGAGGCATTTATGTGTGCAGTGCTCACGTGGCCACATGCGGTCTGACAATAGCTGAAAAGGCAGCAATTCTCTCCTTGGATGCAATTTGCAAACCATCATTAATTAAATAACGCTGTCCTTTTTCTTTTCAACTAGTTTAAGCTGTAATGGAGTGTAATCTGTTGAATAATAAATATCCCCGTGTTTCACTGAATGTTCTTTTACTGCATAATGATGCGTGTCAAGAAGAAATCTGTAGTTCTCCTCAAACATCTCCAAAGTTGTTTAGATTTGCCTCTTTACTAAGGTTTTAATGTAATAACTGAAGAGGAGTATAAAAGGCAATGTTTCCCAAACTGTGTGAGCTGCCAGGCCTGGCAGGTAGTTTGCAGATGGTCGGGAGACCGTATTAAAGTAATAAGGTCATAAAGCTGAGAGTTAAAACAGTGGTGGTAAGAGCACTGAGTAGGCCACAAATGAGTGGTAGGAATTTCATCTACAAACATGAGGCCTCTTGCAGACGGGAGGATCCATGAATTTCCCCCAACTTCTCTGGAGTTCTGCATGGGTCACAAGACAACTGAAGCCCACTGAGCAGGTCAAAGGATGCTCTGCATTACTGAGACAGGTGTCACTGGAACACTGCTGATTCGGCTCATGTGTATTGGTGAACATTCATAGTTAAAATTTTCACACTATGTATAGCCTGCAAATGACAAAAATCCTTACATGCTGATTCTTACTTCAAATCCAAAGCTGTTATGTTCTCCTGAATTCCAAAGGGAAATATTTACTCCATGCAAATTACCTTTTTAACCTCTAAATGCCTAATATAATATTTATAATCTTTGGATTCTATTCAGTAGCACATCAAAAACGACACGTGTGAGTGTGCTTCTCCTCTCCAAGACTGTGCACTATAAAGATCAGGAAATGGCTACTTTTCATTATGCTTCTTAGTGACTAATGCGTTCAGTCTTCAGCAGAGAACAGGTCTGTATCTGCACTCTGCAAACAACAGCTTTCTTCCAAGCAGGCAGACAAAACCCCAAACCTGCATACCTTCAAATTCTGGGGCAGAAAAACTAGAGGTTTCGGTTTATTTTCTAAGGGAAGCTGACCTGCACAGAATTTCTGTTCTTTTTAGTCTGTATTAGACACAGGTGATAGCCTGAAAGGTAAAGAAATTTACCTTCAAGTAAATGAATCTATTCATCCTTAGATGAGCTATTCTTCTGCATTGGCAACCTGTGGAAATGGTAATCTAATCATGCCACAAGACTAGTATCCCTTATGCTGAAAGCTTGTAATTCACAGCTCAAGGGGGATGTGGGAGATAGTTGAGAATGCAGTAATTATAGGGTTGGTGCTAGAACGAGCAGTGAAATAATGTATGTTATTTTGTTCATAAGCAGGATTTTTTTTTAGCTCATTGCAAGCAGGTTTGTGCAAGCAAGTGAGCTGGAGGTTTTTGTCTTTGACAAAGCTGTAGGACACCTGGCGCTATTAACTGTAATTCCCTGTGAGTCCCAGTAGCACCTTTACAAAATATATGCACATGCATTTACGCTCACCTTAAAGCTAAAGAAAACTCTCCCCATTTCAGTAGTGAAAAAAGATTTCTGAATATCTCCTTGTATGCCAGGCTGTGATGTAAAGAGCTGGTAAGTAACAAGCTCCCTTGCAGGGAACTCAGTTGTATTTGAATTCAAACCGGTTAATATCGGGGACACTGTAGGAAAGGAGGGACAGAGTGAGCTGAGCAGCTTTATCTAAGCTAAAAGAGCCTATAGCGCTGGCTGAGGCCTTGGCACTCTTTTCCTCACTTTCTATGGTATCTCATTTTTGACGTTTTAACCTTTTTTTACAGCAAGTTTGTCTTTTGTTTTTAGTGTTGTGGTGTTCTACGGTTTGTGTTGCTAACACTTTGGGAATTAAGATGTGTTGCATGGAAGCTATGGCTAAGCCAAATAATCCTTTCCAGCATCATATGCCCCGGAAGCTGAGTGCTGCCCAAATTCTTGCAGCTGTATGCTGCAAGAAACCAGAGATGCAAACTAATCCTCAGAAGAGTACCTTCAAATTTGTTGCCTCATATAAGAATACAACAAAAGCAAAACTCAAAGGCAGAGTTCAAGATCATAGAATAATACAATTATAGAATGTTTTGAGTTGGAAAGGACCTTAAAAGGTCATCCAGTCCAACTCCCCTGCAATGAACAGGGATACCACAGCTAGATCAAGTTGCTGAGAGCCCCATCCAGCCTGACCTTAAATGTCTCCAGGGATGAGGCATCCATCACCTCTCTGGGGAACCTGTTGCAGTGTTTCACCACTCTTATTGTAAAAAACTTCTTCCTTATGTCTAATCCAAATCTCCCCTTTTTTTAGTATGAAACCATTTCCCATTGTCACAACAGACCCTGCTAAAGAGTCTGTCCGCTTCTTTCTTATAGCCTCTCTTTAAATACTGAAAGGCCATTATCAGATCTCCCTGGAGCCTTCTCTTCTTCAGGCTGAACAGCCCGAGCTCTCTCAGCCTGTCCTCTCAGGGGAGGTGCTCTATCCCTTGGATCATTTGTGTGGCCCTTGTCTGGACATGCTCCAACAGGTCCATGTCTGTCCTGCAATGAGAACTCCACATCCAGACACAGTACTTCTGGTGAGGTCTCACCAGAGCAGAGTACAGGGCCAGGATCACCTCCCTCAACCTGCTGGCCACGCTTCTTTTGATGCATCCCAGGATACGATTGGCTTTCTTGGCTGCAAGGGCACACTGCTGGCCCATGTCCAGCTTGCCATCCACTAGTGTTCTCCATCCTTTCATACCTCAGCTTGTATTGTCAGTGAGGATTGCAATGACCCAGATGCAAGGCCTTGCACTTGGATTTGTTGAATCTCAGGAGGTTCACCTGGGCCAAGTGCTCAAGCCTGTCTAGGTCTCTCTGTATGGCATCCCATCCCTCAGGCATGTCAGCTGCATCACATAGCTTGATATCATCTGCAAAGTTGCTGAGGGTGCACTCAGTCCCACTGTCAATGCCACTGATTAAGATGTTGAAGAGCACTGATAGCAGTACTGAACCCCGAGGGACACCGCTTGTCACCAGTCTCTATCCGGACGTTGATCCACTGCCCACTACTTGCTGGGTACAATCTTGCAACCAGATCCTCATCCATTGAACAGTCACAGAATTGTAGAATGGCTTGGGTTGGAAGGGACCTCAAGGATCATCAAGTCCAACCCCCATATCACAGGCAGGGCCGTTAACCTCCACATCTAATACTAGGCCAGGCTGCCCAGGGCCCCATCCAACCTGGCCTTGTACATCTCCAGGGACGGGGCATCTACAACCTCTCTGGGCAGCCTGTTCCAGCACCTCACCACTCTCTTGGTGAAGAACTTCCCCCTGATATCCAACCTAAATCTTCCCTCCTTCAACTTAAAACCATTTCCCCTTGTCCTGCCATTATCTATTCTTGTAAAGAGTTGATTCCCCTCCTGTTTATAGGCTCCCTTTAGTCCACTCATCAAATCCATATCTTTCCAATTTGGAGAGAAGGATATTATGGGCATCCTTGTCAAAGGCCTTACCAAAGTCCAGGTTGACAGATAGATGACATCAGTGGCTCCTCCCTTGTCCATTGATGCAGATACGCCATCATAAAAAGCAATACGGTTGGTCAGGCAGGACTTGCCCTTGGTGAAGCCATGCTGGTTATCCCATATTGCCTCCCTCTTTTCCATGTTCTTTAGCATAGCTTCCCGGAGGATCTGCTCCATGATCTTCCGTGGCACTGAGGTGAGGCTAACAGGTCAGTAATTCCCTCGGTCATACTTTCCACCCTTCTTAAAAATGAGTGCTATATTGCCTTTCTTTGAGTCACAGAATCATAGAATGGCCTGGGTTGAAAAGGACCTCAAAGATCATCTAGTCTCAACCCCCTGCTGAGTGCAGGGTCGCCAACCACTAGACCAGGCTGCCCAGAGCCACGTCCAGCCTGGCCTTGAACATCTCCAAGAACGGGGCATCCACAACCTCCCTGGGCAACCTGTTCCAACGCATCACCACCCTCTGTGTGAAAAACTTCCTCCTAATATCTAACCTAAACCTCCCCTCTCTCAGTATAAAACCATTCTCCCTTGTCCTATCGCTATCCACTCTCGTGAACAATTGTTCTCCCTCTTGTTTATATGCTCCCTTCAAGTATTGGAAGGCCACAATGAGGTCTCCCCGGAGCCTTCTCTTCTCCAAACTAAACAAGCCCAGTTCCCTCAACCTTTCCTCATAGGAGAGGTGCTCCAGCCCTCTGATCATCTTGGTGGCCCTCCTCTGAACTCGTTCCAAGAGCTCCACATCTTTCTTGTGCTGGGGCCCCAGGCCTGGACGCAGTACTCCAGATGGGGCCTCACAAGAGCCGAGTAGAAGGGGACCACCACCTCCCTCTCCCTGCTGGCCACTCCTCTTTTAATGCAGCCCAGAACACAGTTGGCCTTCCGGGCTGCCAGCGCACACTGCTGGCTCATGTCCAGCTTCTCGTCCACCAGGACCCCCAAGTCCCTCTCCATAGGGCTGCTCATGAGGAATTCTTCCCCCAGTTTGTATAAATAACTGAGATTGCCCCAGCCCAAGTGCAGCACCCTGCATTTGGCCTTGTTAAACCTCATTAGGTTCTAATGTCACCAGAGTCACCGGAGACTTCACCTGACAGCCACGACTTTTCAAATATCATCAAGAGAGACTTGGCAACTACGTCAACTAATTCTCTCAGGACTATGGGATGCGTCTCAGTGAGACCCATAGATTTATGAATGTTCAGGTTCCTCAGGCAGTCATCAACCTCGTCTTCACTTACAGTGGGAGAGGCAGTGCTCCCCCAGATCCCACATTCCGAACCATTCACTCAACGGCGACGTATAGAGCAGTCACTAGTGAAGACTGAGGCAAAAAAGTTATTGAATACCTCAGCCTTCTCCTTATCTTTTGTTTCCAGCCTGCCTGTGTTGCTCACTAGGGAGGGTATGCCTCCACTGAACTTTCCTTTTCTAACTGAGGTACCTATAAAATCCTTTCTTATCTTTCTTTGCGCCCCTTGCTGTGTCGAGTTTCAGTTGGACCTTGTCCTTCCTGACCCCATCCCTACACGGCCTAGCAACATCGCTGTACTTCTCCCAGGTTATCTGTCCCACCTTCCACTACCTGTACATTTGAACATAAAGTCATAGAATCATTAAGGTTGGAAAGACTACTAAGATCATCAAGTCCAGCCATCAGCCCATCACCACTCATGTCCCTCAGTGCCACATCCACACATTTCTTAAACACCTCCAGGGATGATGACTCCACCACCTCCCTTGGCAGCTTGTGCCAGTGCCCAACTGCTCTGTCTAAGAAATTTTTCCTAATATCCAATCTGAACCTCCCCTGACACAACTTGAGGCAATTACTTCTCATCCTATCCCTGTTACCTGGGAGAAGAGGCCGACCCCCACCACACTATAACCTCCTTTCAGGCAGTTGTGGAGGGCAATAACATCTCCCTGGAGCCTCCTCTTCTCCAAAATGAACAATCCCAGTTCCCTCAGCCACTCCACCTAAGACATAGCTTTGTATGTGTATGCATGGGTGGCTCTATTTATGTCTTCAGACAAGAACATGCACACTGGTATTTATTGTACCTGTTGACTACACGTTCTTACACCACATACAGTTTGCAGTGCCTCGCCTACCTGTCATCCTAGTGCATATGACACAAGGTAGAGTAAGATTTTCCAAATGCATTTCCAAGAATAATAATGCCTGTATTGTTTTTATTAGAAAATTGTATGTGCCCAGTAACAATTCATCTCATTTCTGTCTCATCTGGCAAAGTGCAAAAAAACATTCTGCAGACAGGAACATGTGTTAATGATGCAACTGATGCTTAAATCATCATGTAGGATGAATTTTACACATGACAGGCTGTGGAAGTGAGTAATTTGTGGAGGGGTGGACTGGATACGACTGGTTCACTTCTCCTTAGTGAGGCTTAATACAGTGATCTAGAAGGTCTTATTTTTACCATGCACCAGAGGAAGTGATGAAACAAGAAAAAAATGGCTTGAGCATTTTTGAGCAGGACACTTTCAAACCCAAAAGATCTTTGCCTGTAATGCTAACAAATTACAGCAAATGTTGCTTTCCATCGTGAAGGACTAGAGGCCAGTCTGGCAAGGTATGAAATGAAAAACATTATCAGCATGTTTTTCCAACTTTACAACTTAAACATTTATATAAACAAAAATATTTCTACATTTTTTCTTGAAACGAGCCTCTTGAACAGTGACTTTTTGCTTTACAAGGTTAAAAAGAAAGTGCTCAGAAGAAAATAGGGAGGAAAAATATAAAACAATTTTGTCCTGTTGAGATGACACTTTTCTCTTGATAAACAGGTCAAATCAGCAGGTTCCCAGTCTCAAAAAAAAACCTCCTGCAGTGGCCTAGCTGGCTGTTAATACATAGTACGTTCAAGGCATGTATAGAAAACTCAACTGAATGAGATGACAAAGAAAATAGGACTCATCTGCTGTCCTACACACTAAATTCAGGAAAATTGTAAGAAAGACCTTTTTTATTTTATGGGCAGATTTCACCCCTGTTGTATATGGGCTGGGCAACAATTTTATACACAAAAGAATGACATTATGGATGTAATAAGCCACCTTTGAAATTATTAAAATCTGATTGTTGGGATTTTGCTAGTAGTTCTGCAGGGAGGGAAGACTGTGCCCTGAAACTTCCTAGACCAAGGTGAGTTCATGCGTACATTTTGTTGCTGTTTTCTTCAAACAAGTTATTCAGCAAAAGCACATTGAATAGTCTTTAACACCCTTGCTAGTCTTTAACAGCTGAAGAGACCTAGCTGGCACCTTGAAAGACTCTGAAGCAAAAAAAAGTCATGGAAGGATATTGCAGGTTCAGTGTGCAGCAACCTCCTCTCTGCTCCAAAGTTTTCTCTAAATGTCAAACTTCTCCAGAAGTACAGAGTTTTTTTCCAGACTAACTCTTAATCTGGATAACCTTAGTCTCAAATCGAAGTGGGGTGAGGTGATTCAGCTTAAAACACTTCCAAAATGTATAATTATTGTGGAATAATAACTCTTCTGAGAAATGTCCAAGTAGCCTGAAATGTTTGTTTGGGCACAGTTTAGCTGTGGATGATAACACCATGACATACAGCTGGGCACAGCCTGCGCATCCCCTTAGATCTGTTATGGTAAAAGGTAAAGAATATTTATATTGCTGGTAAGAAGGGATGTCTGTTTTACTCACTGGAGCTGAAATTAATCTCAAATATATAATTTTTCCCGGTTCCCAAGTTGTTTGTGAACACTCCTCATTTTTGCACACACATTTGTTTATCATTTGTTAACAGACAATTCATGAAAAGCAGGGGTTGGCATGTGGATTATTCATCATCTGTACATTTTAATTATTGGGGTTTTTTCTGTGCTGAGTGATTGGTGTTTGACAGTGATACTGTTCGGAGACTGTAATTTGATGTGAATAACAATTAATGAATAAACACATTCTCAACAAAGTTAACTGGGCAGATAAAGCTGCTGCTATTAAGACAGCCATTCTTCAAACATCCATACAAAGAGAAACTGAGGTCATACAAAGTTTTGCAAGCAAAGCAGTATGAGTACAGCTGAACAGAGCACCCTGAGCCGTACCAGGTTCCTGTTGCTCTGCTGAGCATCCTTGTTTTCAGGGAACACGCACAGTTATTTGCATCAGTTTGTCTCTTTTCTCCACCAACCGCTTTGGTCACAAGGATTCAGACCTGATTCTGTCCCTTTCTTTTGCATCCCGTATGCCTGCAGGAGCATGTTCAGACAGAGGCTTGGGTTACCTTCTGATTCACAGTGAGCCAACAGAGTCTCTGAGGCTGAGATTTTGATTCCAAAAGAAATGTCATCGGTAGGAGGAATAGGTGTGTGCAATAAATGGGTCTTATTAGAAGGATGATTAAAGAAGATGTTCAAGGCTTGGGCAGAAAATAGTAGGGAGAGAACGCAAAAACTGGATCGTTGGTTAAAAACTTGATCCAGCCCCTTTCCTGCATCTTATGCACTTAGAGGTGGGGAGGATTTGCTGTGTGAATGTGAGATTGTATGGATTTGTAGGATTCACTTAGTCAGCATTTGCAGAAATCTGGTATTGGCCTTATGACCTTCAGAAAGCACTTCTGTAGTTGAGAGATTCAAAAGGTCTGAGTGCTTTGAAGTGTGGGTGTGTTTACTTTCTCTTTTTGTGTATTAAATAGATGGCCTGGGTTTACCTTTTAACTAAGCCTGCATAAAATGCATCTTTAATTTTTTACAATTATGTAAATGTAAGAAATGCTAGAATTATTGTGTAGTCTGGGAGCTGGGGAGAAAGGAGCTTAATCTCAGTCTGAGATCATGAGCACTAATTTTGAAATCTTTAACTAAATGGAATTGTAATTGAAAGAGGAATCCTATATGTGTTTTAGAGAGGAAAGTTTATTCACATTTGCCCTTCACTGTGGCAATGCCACTTTGTCCTCATTAAAATTATGTAAAATAAGCTCTGACTTTTTCCATTAACATGGTATAACATGAATTCAACCATCAAGGTTTCAGGATCGTGTTGGCAAGTTTTAAAATTTCCACTGTCACTAAACTGACTTATTTTTGAATAAATCAGAGTGAGTAGGGTAGAAAGGAAAAAAAAAAAAAGGTGTTGGAATATCGTCAGATGTGCAGCTGAAGTCTCCATGGAAGTTGTGCCTGACATCTCCTAGAAATTGTGAATGTGAACTTCTTCAAGGCCTCTTTTGTATGCATTTCTTTAATAAGTGCGGAAATATGTGGAATGATGGGAATGTCTCTCACTCCAGTCTTGTGACTTGAGGCTGGTCTGTCCTCATCCATGTGAGGCAGGGCTACCGTCCTCCTTTGTCTAAATGTCATCTGGGAATTGGGGCTGGCTCAGCACTCCCAGCAAGACATGATTGTTGTCCTCAGATTTACTGAAATACATCGAATTATAGAATCATTACGGTTGGTAAATACCACTAAGATCATCTAGTCCAACTGCCAGCCCATCACCATTATAATACTAAATCGTGTCCCTACATCTCCATACTGTATCTGTGTATTGAGGTGAATTGCACATGAGATGTCAATATACTTTGTGTTGATACTCACAGTGATCAATAGGAATTGCTCATGCCAATCCAGTCTTTTGAGCTAGTTTGTTGCAATATCAGGTAGGATTCTTGTCATAAAAGAATGCAAAAACATTGTGACACAGTGACCTCAATCCTGTCCCTGAGCAAGGCCATAATTTCTTAATCTGAATGCAGAATGGAAAGATGGAAACCAGGTTTTGGTTTAGATTTTAATTCATCTTGACACAGAATACATATCTCACATATGATCTTAACATGCCTTGTTTACCAAATTATTCTTCTTCCTCTAGGTTCTGGAAAGTGTTAATGTCTGCAGGCTTGAGTCAGTTTTGCTAGTTTAACTGAAATTATGCCAAATATAGGTATAATTTCTTGTGTAAACTCCTTATCTACATTTTCTCATCATTTGAGAATGGATCGGATTGTCCCAGACAGGTGACTTCCAACCTGATAACTGTGCCTTGACCTCCAGACAGGCTAAATTTCTCGGCTGGGCCATAACCCTGTCTCAAGCAGCAGGTTATTCTTCTGCCCAAAGCATGGTTTTGCTCACAGTTTTTCTTCCTTCCTTCCTTCTTCCTGCTCAAGCAGCTCTTGCTTTTGGTTTTGGGTAACTTGCTTGTTTTAGACATTCCTACTTGGACTGGAACACCCCAAATCCGGTAAGAATGTAGTACTGATTACATAAAAACAACTCAGTATTTCCCTGGTTGAACAGATGTTCTTGCTCAATGCCCACGTGATACTTTCCTTCCTGAACTCTGTTTTTTTTGTTTATTAGTAATTCTCTATGAGAAAAATCTAGTGTGATCTTAAACCTGCGTGACTTATATGAGTCATAGCAAACTGCACTGAAACAGAAAATACAGGGATATAAATCAATTCCCATGGTGCTTCCTGGAAATTTATAGCAGCTAAAAAGCTGTTCACGTTGCTTTATCAATCACATTCTTCTTACAGTTTGTAGCAGCTCTTATTTTCTTGTTTTTGGTATCTGTGTAGTTTCTTTCCAACTTATATCTGATTTAAACACAGCAGCCATTGCTGCTATGTCTGAATTTTAACTCTTAGCCTAACTAACACAAACTTACACATCAAGCAGCATAACATAAAATTCTCAAACCAAACTGAGAGGTGGACTTTAGAGGCAAGGTGAGAGCACTAAAGCTTTGGTGCCAAAAGAGGCTGAGAAAAAAAATCTTAAGTATTCACTTTTTTAAGACAGGGGCTTTAAGTCCATTGCTGGGTCAGGTGACGAAGTGCTCAGTTCTGTGAGGAAGCAAAACCTACACTCATCACGCCGTGAGGTAGTTTGCTTAATAATGTAGGTGGCTACTATATCAAAAATAGTAAATTCTATTGCACATGGGTTGTTTTAACCCCATTTGAATAGCCTTTGTCAGAGCAATGTCTTTCTGTATTGCTTAAAAGCTTCTGAACAGCCCTAGGGTTGAGTAACGTGCAAAATTGGTGTACCCAGATTTCCGAACTTGCTATATTTACCAGTCCCGTAATGACCAAAGGAATAGAACTGTTCTCTATGTACAAACCTGCCTTCTAGTCCAGAGATTTCCCATTGTGGATCACTATAGAAAAGTTTGTTAGTAAAAATGCTGATCACTGTGTTCTGTGTTTTACTGTATCTTTTAAAATAATACCAGATATAAAAGTAACTGAACCATGCAGGCACAAATGAATTCAAACAGACCAGCCCTGAGAACTGATTTTGACTGAGAAAATTAAAGAGGGCTTTTAATTTTCACAGATTTTCATCAGCTTAATTTACACCTGTACAATTTTCAGTGCATTCAAATGGACGTAAGTGATAACAGCGTGTAGCTTGTTTGCACACCATGGCATAAAAGGAAATCAGTTTTAAATCAGTGAACTGATACAGTTAATTTGGATAAACTCTTTGAATGAATCACTCTTACTTCCACTGCATTTTCATTTAAGTTTTTTTTTTTTTAAATTAAAAAGACCTTATCAGTCATATCCACGTCTAAACTTGTCCACATCAGGGGTGGATTTGCAGCAATTTAAACTAATTGATTTCTAAGCCAATTTAGATGCATCAGTAATCAAATTCTGTGAGAGCAGTTTGATGCCAGTGTGTGCAATGATACACAATTCTGCTTACCCTACCTTACATTTATTAAGTATTCAGAAAACCACTGGGAGTAAGAACCAGTAGAAGCTTGCTTTCGTGCTAACATCAGCATCAAACAAATAAGTGTGTTTCCAGACTGAGGAGCTGAGAACAACTTCTACAGTCATTTTTCATCGGACAGGAGTCACTTGTTGAAGTGTTAGTAATGTTGAAATCAGGGGTGTCCAACAATATGTAGCTAGCTTAAATTCTGCATGATCAGATTACTTGGAGATAATTGGCCTGCTTACATCTCCTCATGGTTCCCGGGCTAGTTCCTGGGATTCACGGATTTGGAAGAGAGAAGGAGAATCTTAATTATTCTCTAGTCCTATCTCCCACGTGGCTAAAGCTGAGCAACTGCACCCTGCCATTTTTCCATAAAAGTCATGACAAGCTCCTCCTAAAATGAGAGACTACTAAACCTGCTTTGTCGTCACTTGGCTCCAGTGTCACAGGGTGAGGATGGAGAGCAGAGTCACTCTCCCTGGAGGTGTTCAAGAACCATGTGGATGTGGCACAGAGGGACATGGTTAGTGGGCACGGAGGGAGTGGGCTGATGGTTGGACTAGATTATCTTAGTAGTCTTTTCTTGCCTTAATGATTCTGTAAAGCAGTGCTTCTTAAAGAACTGTGAAGGAGGGGCACAACACGCAGTCATGGAGGCTTTACTACTATGTGGGCTTGGTCCTGAGACAGTTTTTCGTGTAATTAGCCCCAGGAGCTTGCAGTGTGCACCCCAGGTCTTTACATTCAACTGTTCCTTGGTGGCCAAAAAAAGAAAAAAAGAGTGGTGAGTTTTTCAGAGTATGTTTGAGTTTAAAGCTTTCGATTTGAATCTGCCTAGCTCACGTGGCCAAATGCTTGTCGGAATTTCAACCCTCTGTGTTTCTCAAAATCCAGACAATGGGTCATGCATTGTGTTTTTACTTAGATAGCTGCTTACATTTATGTGTCTGTATTTGGTTAGCACAACACCACATTAAAAAAAAATTAATAATTTTGTTTTATTAACAGTATTGCCAGAGGGAAAGGGATGCAAATTCTGGAATTTGAGCATGCTGCAGTTACACATAACAAAATGTTATATCAAAGTGCCAGTGAAGTTGCTTCCTGGAAAATACATGGGAAAAGGATCAGGCTGCATATTATTACATTCATTTACTGTTACATTTTATTGGTCTTGGTGAGATAAGCTACTATATTTCACATCGTTTGCTCGGCTTTCCATAAGTGCTTTTTATAATATGGATGCATTGATATTCAGAAAGATCATGAATTTCTTACTGTGGTGATTTGATGGCATGTAAGTTTTGAAACAAAATTTTTAGACGGACTTTTTAATCTAAAGTCTAATGTTTCTTGTTTTCTATCATTGCTCTCAAAGGGGAGAGCATGAAGGATTTGGTGAAGCATTTAGGTACAGAAAACCTAGGATTTTTGAGGAGTGCAGTACACTTCGTTTAAGCTATAAATCAGATAATGTTTCCCTGTGTTTTCTCAGAAATAAAAAGCCAAACTCACTCCATCACATTTATGGACCAGTGGCTGAGATCGAGCCCTTCAGAACAGCACCATTGCTACAGGCATAGTGAGATCTGGACTGTGCTCCTGGCTGTGTTCTGTCTTCAGAAAATATAAAGCCAAGTCTTTAACTGCTTGAGACCAGTGCAGATCACGTTTTTTAAGAGCAAAGTATAATAAGCCAGCCTAGCAACTATCCACTTGGGTAATGACTGTCAGTTTATGTGAAATATTTTCCCTGAGCTTCAGCTTCTCATAGCCTTGTCTGCTTTGAGGCCGAGTCAGTTGAAGTTGTACACTCTTAGCGTAATGGTAAATTTTAATGTATAGAGAAGTTCAGCTATGGCTACACGGTAGAAAAGGTGAAGTGGGTCTCATAGGAAGCCTATGTGCAATGAATTTTTGTCTGTGCATCCATAATTTGTGGCGATATCACAGTGATAAATGACATTTAGCAGACACCTTCATCTGTCTCACCTGTTCTCTGTACACTAATTCAGCTTTCCTGGGACAGCAATTAAACTTCTGACTGGCATCAGCAGCTTCCAGCAGCAGCCATTAAAAGAAAAAAAATAAATCTGATAGAGAAATACTCACCTGTCATCCACTGACAGCACATATGCAGATTCTGTAACTCATTCTCATTTGAGATGCAGGATGAGCCATGGTCAGGCTTGGGTTTCAGGAGCCCCTTAGTGCATTCAGCTGGAAAGCCATAAGCAAACCATTCCAAACTTACAAAATGGACAGCAGCACAGGCTTTTAGGTCTCAGGGTTCTTGGGGTATTAGACGCTACAGTGTTATTGAGTGCAGTAAACATAGTTTACATACTTTGTATAGTTGTCAGTTGTGCCTTTTTCCACTTTCGGTGTACCTTATGCTTTTGTTGGCTGAGATTTATGGCTTGGCAATGGTGGGGACATGGAAAAAAACATGGCATTGGCAGAAGTCCTGATGGCACAGTGCAGAGATTTCAGTAGTTCTCTTTTGGGATAATGACATCCATAACTCACTCAGGTATTATTCCCTCAGGCAGTCTAGAACTTCTTAGGAAAATCTTTATTTCAGTTTCTTTTTAATGGTGAGTTTGTTTCCTCAGAAGCCATCTGTGCTTTGAGAGTAGCTTTTTTTATTAAGAAAATGTATGCTCCATTTTCATACCTACTTTTTGCACATGAAAACAAAAATACAGGATCTAAAACCCCATTTCTAAGCATTTACTCCAACCCACCCCTCCAAACCTCAACAAAGCAGGGAAATACATCCATGGTAAAGAGAACATCAGCTCCATTGGAATGTACCAAGGCAAATCATGCCCTGCACCTCTGCATAGAGAGCTCAAGGGCTGTAGCTCTGAGGTCTCAGCTCTGCATGGATGTGCCTGCATTCCCCCCCCCCCCCCATCTCATTGTGCAGTTGTGTGGGAGTATTGGTGCAGCATACCTTTACACAGGAGTTAAATCATAAAGATGAGGTCCATCGGTGCAGGGTGGAGGAGTTCTTACTTCATACCTTAATACCAATTGTGTACATGCTGTGTGTTTTGCTGCCCCTTTTTCTCAAGAGAAGCACTGTTAGTTTAGTTGACTTTAAATTTGCACCGTTGTTTATCCTTGCATTTATTAACCAAGTTCACATGAGACTGCCAAGTCAGAGAGGGGAAGATGTTGCTTGTGTATCTCATCCCCAACTGCTCAAAGCAATATGTCAGTCTGATCCCTTTGCAAATGTTAACCTGCCTTGGAGTTCTCTTGAGCACCCATTCACTGAGCTAAAACTCTGAGTTTGCACGCTGATGTTTGCTCCCGAGGGCTCATCTCCCTAGTGAGCATGTTTAAACAACTGAAGTGCTCTTACAATGAAACATTCAAATTCAAGTCTTTTTTATTATGCAATCTGGGATTATTATTATTATTTTTTTTATCATTAGACTTCCTTCTGAACTGGGTGGTTGACACTCCCTGTTTTAAATTCCTGTCCCATGAGCTAGTTGTTTGGAAATACTGGCTAGGAGGACAAACACTGTGACTATTTTTTGTTAATCTGGGGAAAGTTCTTTTTCACTCTGTATTTGGGATTAAACTGTAACCCAAAGGCAGAGCTACAGAAATAGAGTAAAGATCAAAACGAGAAGGAGAGGAGCGCTGAGAGGATGGATAGAGCTGGGAACAAGCAGCTGACTCAAGGTGCCAGGGTTTCCTTGCACAGGATTTAACTCGTTCTTGGACCAAACCTTGTGAAAGCCCCAGCAGAAGAATGTATACCTGCTGCAGCAGAATCTTAGAGTCATAGAATGGCTTAGGTTGGAAAGGACCTCAAAGGCCATCCAGTTCCAACCCTGTAACATGGGCAAGGCTGCCACCCACTAGATCAGGCTGCCCTTAGTGCTCTGTAAAGTAATACGGAAAACTACTCTATATTACAACAAAATGTGAGTTTATACACACACTTGCTATTCAGAAAAAGTTATTTCTGATTAACTCCATGCCTAAACAATTTTAATGACAAATGAGCCTGCTTTGACTCGACTCTCCAGTCAGATGAGTTTGAGTACAGAACTTCACTCCTTGATCCATGTCCAAGAATGCATTTATTGGGAATTACAGTGCCCTTTAAATTCACTTCCTGATGTGAATTAAACAAACTTTCAAGTGCAAAACCACTCGAACGTCCCCTATGTGAAGATTTCTCTATCTTTTCCACGCACCCTGTGATCCTGCAATGTTCTCTATCAGAACCCCTATACCCACCTCCGGCACTGGATGGCCACGATCCGCTTTTGTCCAGGACACAACATCTTCCTGCACCCACCCAGTGCTCAGACCTGGGCTGCACAAGGACAGCTCCAGGGTTTTGTCTTTTCTCTTAGGGAGTGTTCTTTTTGTTCTTCCAGCGCCTTTGCACTGAAAATCACCCGGTGAATTGCTGGCAGGTCCTTCAGGTTGCCATATCACTCATTGCTAGGTTCTTGAAAAGTGCCTGGAGAAACCCGATGCACCAAATCCGTTTTGCTGTTGTACTTCAGCCACTGGGAGGGCTCAGGCAGCTCAGGCGCTGAGCAAACAGCTGCAGCCAGAGCACTGTTTTGTTGTCATTTCTGCACAGGAGTGGTGGGAGCTTGCATCATTTCCAGTAACGGAGTGCCTGGGGATCTTTTATGACTTGCACACTTTGCTTCTCCGGAGCTGTACAGTGCGTGCTGCATGACTCCAGGAAACCGAGGATTTGTTTTGACTTGCTGAAACAACGTTTGCTGTTTCTCTTTACAATTTCACCGTATGACTTGTCAGTCCTCTCCCTCTCTTAATAACTTCACATTTAATTAGCTGAGTGCAAACATCTTTCACTGCAGCGTGGATTAGGCTCCTCACTGAGTGCACTTACCAGCAGAATGAAAGACATCTCAATCAGGGGGTTCTGTATTTGTCCTGGACTGACCAGAGCAGCCGGTAGCTGTCAACAGTTGCTGTTGACTCTCTTTCCCTTCAAGGATGATCAGTGACATGGGGACCAATCTTGCTGGGGCTTTCTTTTTGTTTTACAGTCTCTTTCTCCCCATTAAGAGCACGTTTGGAGTGTGTTTCATTATCCACTAAGTGGGAAAAGTGACACCTGTGTGCCTTGCAAGGATGTCCTGAAGGTGCTGCTGTCTGCCCAGGAGTTCCACGATGCCTTACCCAGCATATTTTAAATGGGGCATGTTATACATTGCTGAATTGCAAGGTAGCATGGCACACAAACCTCTATTAGACAAGTTTGGAACAGGCTTGCCAAAGCATTACCTGGATATATGAGTGTATCTATATGCTTTGAATTCTTCATGGTAAATTTCAGTTTGCATCTCCTCCATTCGGAGAAAATTTCTGCAGACCACGAGCCACTTAGGTCATATCTGAGATCCCATTGCCTCAGCAGCAGCCTCCACAATTCTCTGTAAGTCCACTTGTGCTGCAGCAAGAGCAGCCAATTCCCCCAGGTATCCACAGTCCCAACAAATGCTTTTTGTCAGCATCAAAACCAATGAACAACTGTGCAGAATTCACATTCCTCTTTGAAAATTTGTCATCCTTCCTGTTAGTTCCATAGATTTTTCTTGTCATAAGCAGTTTTTAAAAGCACCTTTAGCCCCTAAAAACTTCACTTCCTGGTAGTTAAAATTTGACAAGTTCATTTTCATCTGTCTTTTCTCTCCAAGATGCTGTGGTTTCTGTTTGATTCTTCAGAAGTGAATCATACTTTCAAAACACTCACTACCTTAGCAAAATGCTCTTTTTCCATTAGCATTTAAAGGGTTTAACATGGGTTCAGACATGCTATCAGAAACTTAGACTAGAGTTCTTAAAAAAATCCCATGTGATTTCATGCCCTGGAAACACCTTTTACACTGCAGCTATTCCTGCAGCTATCGAGAGATATGAGGCGTATGGATCTGAGCTAGTCAAATTAATGCCATAATGGCTTCAGGCTCTACAGGCACATACAGTGCAAACAGGGAGCAGAACAGCTGTAGCAGACTTACCTTTCATGTGGGTGGCATAGACGTCTGCCAGTTAAAATGAATCATTTCTTGCCATATGATTATTGTTAATAAGAATTCACGTTACCATGTTTGTGTCTGAACTTTGCACAGGTTAATGCCTGCATTTATTTGCTTAAAAAATAGAGCATATCATGATTGTTTTTCATTCTTCATGGACTTTCCTTCTTCGTTTGAAAGCATTCCAGGACTTCAGCAAAGCAGAGCTGCCAACTATCCCATAAAGGAGTATGTTTTTATCTCCATGCAGAGCATTCTGCATGTAATTCTGTATACATCAGCCAATAGTTTCTAATTTGGGAATGTCAGGATAAGCTTCAGCATCCATATAGAAGCACTTACAATGAGAGCACGACCATCATGTGAAAAGGAGTCCTCATAGACTTTTGAAGTCTTTTCTTGTTGCAAACAATTATTGTTATGCTTTCCTTTAAGAAGTTCCACTAACTAACAGGCTTCAGACACTGACTACATTACATTAATTCCTTTTGTGTAAAATCAAGCATTTTTCAAAAATACATACGTATATTTTTTATGAGAAATAAGAGCAGCAAAATGTTATCTTAAAAATGCCCTCCACGGCTTACAAGACATTTTAAAACATCTGAAAAGGCTGTACAAAAATTGAGTCAGTTCACAGCAAGAAATACACAAGTTCAAGCATGATGAGCGTCAAGTCTTTGACCTTGGATGGCTTTACAATCTTTCTCTGAACAAAGAAATGTAGCTTAAAAATTATTTAATAATAAAAGTGTAAGTAAATACAGTGGGGCAGGGTGGAGAAAGAGAAGACAATTACAATAAAATTACATGAAGTAGAGATTAGCTGGGTTAAGCTGTTGGAGTCTGATCCTTGTGAGTCCTGCCTGGAAATTATGACCATAGCAAATGTTTTGGTGGAATGACTTGCTCACCCACTGGACTTAGAAGTGGTAGCAGAAAACATGTTGGAGAACACGATCCTAAAAGATTGAGGAGCTTGGAACTTGGCAAGTAGATCTTTTCTTTCCCTCTGCTGGCAGCTCTGCCATTCACATCAGTACAAATGGAGGATACTGATAAGTGAGGTATTTCCCTAGCGCAGTTATCGGAGCTTTTGGGGTTTCTTTGGCTAACAGCATTCTCCTTACCTCTGCTCTGTCCATGTTCATGGTGTCTTAAGATGATATTTGCGTACATTTTCCCTGCAATGTCAATAAGTCAAGAACTTTCATGTTTTCTCCAGTGTCATCCTGCATTACCACCTATAAGAAGACACCGCCTCCAGTCCCACCGAGAACTACCACCAAACCATTTATTTCTATCACAGCCCAGAGCAGCACAGAGTCTGCCCAAGATGCATATATGGATGGCCATGGACAGAGGGGAGATATCATCAGTCAGTCTGGACTGAGCAACTCCACCGAGAGCTTGGACAGTATGAAGGCACTAACTGCAGCTATTGAAGCTGCTAACGCGCAGATCCATGGCCCAGCAAGCCAACACGTGGGGAACAACACTGCCACCGTCACCACCACCACAACCATCGCCACCGTTGCAGTAGAAGATAGAAAGAAGGACCACTTCAAGAAAAACAGATGCTTATCTATTGGAATACAGGTACAGTACAGGATTTAGATTATATGCATGCCATTGTTTTGGATTTCTACATTTGTTTTACTGCTTGTTACAAAATGTTTTGTCTGTTTTTTCTTCTTTTTCTGTCAGGTGCCTATTAGAATTTCCAGCAGCTTAATCATGCCACATGGTACTAATGATGTTTTACTAATTTATCATAAAAACATCAGATGTGAGGATTTAAGTCTCCTTGCAGCTTGTTATTCAGCTCTGTTAAATTACACACATGAGCACTAATCTATGAATCATAACACAGCGGGGGTCAGAAAGGCATGAATTAAATCATTGAAAGGGAATGTGTAAAACAATGATTTACATTACACTATCACCCAAAAAATATTTTCATCCAGCCTCACTGAATTAATTGTCACTGCTTATTCATGCATTTCGTAATGACGGGTGGCCACTCGAATGAGGCAGCATTGTTCCTATCCCAGCCTCAAGAGCAGAGGATAAGTTCCTTCTGATTTGCCCTTGTTAAGGAAAATTACATTTTGTTACCTCTGGTGGAATGAAACAAGAAAACTACCCCTGCCAAAGTTCACTTCTATTTACAGAAAGGAGAGGAGCAAATAAACTAGACCAATTTAATCTGCTATCTTAATTAATCTTTCCCATTATCCCCCCAAAAGAATGTGCATAGAAGGCCAACTATCTGCTTGCAGGATTAGCTCTTGCAACAAAGTACTTGAACTTGCAATCAACTGAAAATCAGTGCAGGTTTTGATGGGAGATGAATCCCAAGCAAACAGAATAGAAATCCACAGCTTATCAGCATTCCCAAGAAAACATGATTTTTTTCCCTGCAGATGGAGGTTGTGTTTACAACCTCCTCTGTGCCTGGACAAGCTTATCTGATTAGCAAAGCCTAAGAACTTACCGTGAAATCTCTGCATCTGCCTGACAAGATAGGAGGTGCTGAGCATGCCATCCCAGGGGCAGCTGCCAGACAAGCGGTGACTTTACTCACCTTGTGCTTCTTCTTGGAAGGCCAAGAGTTACTACAGCCCATGGGTTCCATTTACTGCCTTTCTTGTACTCTGCTTCACAACTGTTTGTTCTGGATATATTCTCAAAGAAGGGATATGTTTAGTGTTAAACACAGGAGCAAGACCCAGGTGGGACAGGGATAATGGAACACTCTACTACTTATTGCCAAACCCAGTCAAGGCTAAGGTGCTGTTTTATTGTTGTGATCCCTCCTTTCACTGAATAAACCCGCAGCAACAAAGACCTTTGCAGACAAAGTAATGGGTAGAAAGAAATAATGTCCATGTTTGCAGTAGTCCATGTGAACAGCAGTAATGTGAACCATGATTCCCAAGACACCATCTCCCATCTTCCTTTTCTGAAGGTAACATTGGTGCAAGTAAAGAACATGGCTTTTAGGATAAACAGGAACCCCAGTGTGCTGAAATCTGAGGAAAACAGAGGCCCAAATGCTGTTCAAGCCTCTGAAAATCTCCCTCTAAAACTGTAAGAATTACAGCTGACTAACTTAATCACCATCCATATGCCAACTTCCCTCCACTGACTGCAATAGGAGCCAAGTTCAGGCTCACGCTGAGCTCAGGGCAGGTAAACACCTTCCTTATAATTTGGTCTAGAGCAGTGCAAGCCATATTATACAGGAGTTTGCTTCCTTCTATAATAAATAAACCCAAAATGCACTTCTGGTAAGAAGTCATGGTGTATGCCCTGCACCCCTCAGTTGCTCCTAGGTCACCAGCAGCCTTTGGTGTAAACCTGTTTAACAAACAAGCAAAGTAAAGCTATCAAAACAGTTACTTCTCTCTATCAGTTATGTAATTTAAGGTGGAATTATCACCCTAAAACCTCGGTATTTGATAATTACCTTATTTCACTGTCCTGCTCTGAAGCTCCCACCTCTCCATCTTTCCTGCCCAGAGCTGTTATATTTGCTCTCAACAGCAAGCTGGTAGGAGAGATGCTAGCTGCACCTAGGGTTCTTCTACACCTGGAGTCAGAGGGGGTTCGCTGTGGACCAAAAATGCTGTGTGCTGGCATGTTTGGGTTGGTTTTTTGTTTTGGTGTGACTAACAATTCCATATGTAGCATTAGGACTTAACAGCTACAGTGACTGGAGCCAGAAGGACACTACCACTTAAAGTAAATATGCCATTTTGACATGACTTACCTATGTATGCATATACAGAGTAATGGATGAAAGCTACCAAATGGTGCAGTGCAGGAAGTGGATTTTCAGCTGCTCAGAGGCTCGCAAATCTCAGCATCCAGCTTCCATAAGATACTGGACAAATTCCACCTGCATTTCTCAGGCCTTATGTCATCTTAACAGAGATGCCTTACAGATTAACAAGAATGATGAATATTCATGAATAACATCAAAAAATGGGCATACCAATGATAAACCGTCCAACTGGATGAAAGTAGCTATGGTACAGGCCATATGTGCAGACACTTAGTAGTGATCATGAATAGAAATTGTAAGTATCCAGGTGATGTCTTGGCCAAAATATATTCTAATGAGTTGCTTATTTTTTTAAGGTTGATGGTGCTGAAGAATCTGCCAAACCAGGTGAAAATAAAGCAACCAGTAAGTTCCAGTCCATAGGAGTTCAAGTTGAGGAGGAGAAGTGGTGAGTAAAAGTTAATACTGTTTTTCTAAAGCAAGCAGTTGTGCTACAGCTAATTTCTATGAGTCCCAGTTCCTGCACGCATGGCAATATGAATGTGTGAGTCATTAGGTCATTGGGCTCTTGTTGCTCAGAGGGGAGAGCTGAAGTTTGATTCACACCTGGCCAGGACATGGTGCAGGGCACATTGCTCTGCAGTGGGAAGAAGGCTGTCCTTGCAGCCTCTCTTGAGAAAAATCTGGATGTAGGAAATCTGAGTTAACCACACCTGGACCCTCAACCCTCTGACTCGCTGACTGTAGCATCGGTTAGAGGAGACATAAGCTTTTACACTATTTGTTTTAGGGGGGTGGGATATGTTTGCTAAAAATACTCAAAAAATAACACATTATCTACAGTAACTTAAATTTAGCAAAATCTCTCTGTGGAGTAGCAGAGTGTTTTCCTACAGTTTCAAAAGGCTAAGGTGATTTCACTAAAAAGAAACGTGATGTGCAACAACCCTGTCAGACTGTTACCAAGTTTGTCATTAACCTGCTAAAACATCTCCTTCTGGCAGACTTTTCTTTATGCCTGAGACCTTAGCCCCATTTACCCACAGCTCTTTTAGCACTAGATAAATGAGCATATTAGAATAGATGCTGAAGGACCATATCCCTTCAGCCTTAACACAAAGGCAGTAACTACCCCAAAAGGCCAACTCTCCCCCACCTCCCTCCACCCACAAAATAAAAAAAAAAAAGGGGGGGGGAAAGGGGAGGAATAAAAGGAATGGAAAGGAAATAAAGAGATGGCTGTTTTTAAATACCTTATTTCCAAAGTCCTCTCTCTATTGCTGCTTCCTCCAGTGAAAAAGGTAAGATTTGCCTGCGAGGGTCTGCCCTGAGGAAGCATTATCTCTTCGTTGCCTGGTGGCAGCTGTGTTTTGGGGGGATTTCTTGCAGATCAGGCTGAGGTTGCTGCTGTTGAGAGCAGATGGACAAGCAGCAATCCATCATGGACTTTCAGAAGTGAACAGGCTGGTAAAGGACAGCCCTTAATCCTCGGAAAATGAGTGTACTCAGGAAACAAAGGGTTTATCATCACAATTTGGCACTCATATTCTTTTTTTTATTATTTATTTCTTTTTTAAGCACAGCAAAGCACAATGTATTGATTATCTGTTACAGGAGTAGAACTGTAAATACAGTGCCTTCTTCCCTGCCCCTGCACCGAAACATCTGTAGAACCTCAGAAAAGCCCTACTGATGAATCCATGGCAGAAGTTAAAAAAAACCTTTCAGGATTCAGAAATATTAAATAAACATCAAATAAAATGAGAAGAATGACACAGCAAAAAAGATAACTAACAGTAAATTGATCATGTTTCTGGGCCAATCTAAGCTATTAAGTGTGCTGTAGTCTGCACTAGGAAAGCTCTTTGCTTAATGCACCAGAAGACTACTGTAAAAAATTTGTTTCACTCCTTAGCTTCCTGCTCTTTCGTCCCCCTTTCCCTCACGTTACATGACAGCTGTTCTCACTCTAAAGAGTCTTACCTCCTCACGCCCTTTTAAATATTCCTGCTTCTGTGTTTCGACCAAGCAAGCAAAAGTTTTTGCCTCCATGTTGATCCAAGTGGCTAAAAACCAGAGCATCACTGGAGCAGAGCTATCCTTTCCATCTTCCACTTCAGATCAGACCTTTCATTAGCCCTTCACTCTCTGCAGCCTGGGCTTCCTGCCAAGACAAATGACTCTGGATCCTCCTCTTGCACTGCTCAAGGGATAAATGTACCTAACGCTCCCTGACCACATTACAACTTGATCCATCACTTATCTTATCCTCAGTTCTTTATACTGCCTGCACTCAACTCTCCTTTTCATACCCATTCCCTAAATGTAACTCTAAGCTTTCTGGATTTTACAGAGTACCATTCTCAAGTCCTTCTCTTAGGGAAGGAGGAAAAAAAAAGTATACATTTCTTTCAACAATGACCTCATGATCTTCCTGCTGTTACTCTCTTATCTCTCACCTGACCTCCCTCATGGTGCTAACAAAACCCCAGATGACATATTCCTTCCCTTTCTTCACATGACCCATCCCTTCCAGAGACAAGTTTGAAAAGTATTGCTAATGCCGCTGACCTCTTCAGCTCAAACCTCTTCAGTTTGTCCTTTCTCTCTACGTTTGAGCCTTTCTTGACCTCAGGGGACCACCTTTCCTTCCTCACCTACAGAAGATGATCGAATTGTTGGAAGTTAACCAGTTCTACTGAACCAGAGAAGGAGAAGCCACATATTGTGCCAGGCCAACTAGGACACATCTTTATTGAATAAAGGGCATGTCCTTTCTTACTTAGTCCCATAATTCTGTAACTACTTTCAGTTTCTTACATTTTACCATGTGTGCCTCTAGATTTCCTCCCATTACATCGTCACCCAAAAATTATCTTACTGATTGCTCCTAGTCATATTGTCAGCTGGTTATTGTACTTGGTCTGCCCTCACAAGAATTTCTCAATGCTGACACAATGGTAGATTATGGACTAAGGACATTGCCACAGGAGCCTAAGACCATGGGCACATGTATGCATACTCCTCCTCCATCTTCTCTAGCTTCTGTGGTGATAAGGGAAGCTCTCCCCACCTTTTGGCGTAGTGTAATGTCTGGTATATGGTCTACCAAACCATATAACATGAAATGGCTTGAAGTGGTGATGTGTTAGTATTAGAAAAAATATGCTCTTCTGTATTCTTCAAGGAACAACAAACACTTTCTCTTTTTTCATTTAGTTTTTTGGGTTTGATGACTTATTATCCTGACAAAAAAAAAAAAAAAGAAAACTCAGGTTTGAGGGTCTCCCCTGCACAACCAGCCAGTCGTATGCTCTAACTCAAACAACTTAACTCCTCAGTTTCTAGAACATAACCTTCAAAACTCTATGTTAGCTAAGCTGAGCTGGGACTGAGATTTCCTCGATTTTGGTCTGCAGCATTTTCTGGCTTCATGCATTCTCCACAGTGGAAACCATTCCATTGAGAAATTCTAGGGTAACATGAAACAATAATAGAGGATTAGTTTCCCTGTTAAGACTCTTAGCAATGAAAAAAAGATTATGTCAGTGGGAGAGGGGGAGGGAGAGAGCAAAGAACTTAAGATCATGTACCTTGAAAATGTATGGCCGAAGATCCTGCCATCAAAAGACCTCCATGTCAGGGCTGCTGTACATGCTAAGTCCCCTGATTGCTCTGATCTGCTGATGGTGGCTGCAGCCGTAACAGAGAAACACACAGCAAGAGTCAGCCAATAGGTAAAGCGAGGCAAGTCTAATCTAATGTATGAGAGGCTGATACTTGCCATGCATCAGTTGGTTTGGAATCTGCATCTGTTCTGGGGTTTTGTTTTTTGTTTGTTTCTTTAGGAAAGAAAGAAGTTCTCTGAGTTGAAATGTAAACATGTTTTTCAAAAGAACATTTAGGAGTAGAGAGTCAAATGCTAACAGGTGACCCTGTTGTTGCCATTCAAAACACATCTACTGTTGCTCTCCATACTGGTTTATCCAGTCTGAGGTTTCATGGCTTTCTGCACTCCAGGCCAGGTATCTGCTGTAGTTCTCTGAAGCTGTAATTATTACACCTTGTGCCTCCAAGGCACAACTGAATACAAAAGGGCCAAGCCTGAAAGCAGAGGAAGAAGGAAGTCTCTGTTAAAAACAATTACCAGCAATTTCTGAGCTTTTTTGTTTTGTTTTGTTTTAGGTAGAGCCATGAATGTTTTGTGTGCGTAGAAACAATGAAAACTTAAGCTCAACTGCTCTCCTGTTTTAAATGAGAGCAAAGCAAAAAAAAAAAAAAAAAAAGACACATGGAACACAAATGGTATTTTGCAAGACTAAAACATCCTGGAAGTGAGTGAGGAAGCAATGTCAGAGGCTGAGATTACCATCTATTAGGCAGCTCGTATAGATGTGCTGGAGGTATGCAGATAGTGGTTGCCTTCCTTTATTTCCATGTCATTCAACATACATTTCCTTGGAAGTTTTCTTTTTTTATTTTGAACTGATGCTATATTCTATTGCCAAGTTGTTTTTCTTTTGAAGACAGATAGGTTACACAATCCAGTGCCAAGAATCTGTCAAGCAAGCCTGTAGCATACTATTATATAGATAAAACAAAAGCAAAAGAAAGTAGGTCATTACGTTTTATTTGTTGAGTAGAGTCTGGTTTTTGGTGGTACTAGCTTATATTGAGCCCCGTAAGAATACAGACCTGAAAGCTTTGAATTGTAGTGCCTCAAGCAATACGTTCTCTTGGCAAGTATACCTTGATGTTTCCATATTTGAGATTCAGCGTAGGCTGAAAATCCAGAGTGTTATCTGAAACTGTAAATGGTCATCTAAACCAGAAATCAGAGTCTAGGACACTGCAGAAAGCAAAACTAGGAGTGATATGGGGATAGGGGTATGGAGAAGAATGAGGTTGGCTTAGGGGCATTGCTTTTCTCCATTACTCTGGAAGGTGTGGAGGATGCTGTGTACCAATGCTTTGGCTCTTGGTGAACCTAGGCTAAGTGACTGAAAAGAAATCCTGTGTGAGCATGATGACTGTATGTCAGTGGGTGTGTGTATGCATGCAAGCATGCATTTCAGTGCAGATAAGGTATTTGTCAGGTTGGTGGCCAAATTAAAGCAGTTTAAAAAAAAAAAAAAAAACAGCATGGACTTCACTGTCAAATCAGCCTAAAGCTAAAATCTTTCTAACCATTAATACCAGTCTAACAGCTTTCTCTGCCAGGGGCCAGGAGCAGATACTCCGAACAAGTATAAAGGAATGTGTGCAAAAGCAAAGTGTGAAGGGTGTGTACAGGGCAATGCTTCTCCCCACAGACCTCCCAGCTCAGCAGCCAGCTGTTAGGGACTTCCGAAACCCGAGTGTGACAGCCCTTCCCGGACCTGTCTCCTGTGAATTTGTTCAGCTTCTCTTTGAACATATTTTTACCTTTGGCTTTCCCAGGATCCTGTGGCAATTTAATTACACATTGTGTGAAGAAGCACTTCCTTTTGCTAAATTTAAATCCGTAGGCCTCTCAGGCTTACAACTGGCTGCCTTCCTCCCCACAGCTCTTGCCCTCTGAGAATGGTGAGATGTCACCTAGTTGGGATACCATCAGACTCTCATGGCTCTTCTCAGCCATCTGCTTTCTAAACCAAAAAAATGGCTTTCCTCCCATGGAAGCCATACTAGTTCTCCACTTATCCTTCTCCTCCTTTCTGATTTTTTTCTGCCTTATCAGTCCATGGCAAAATGCTTTGCTCTGCTTTTCAAAGGATAAATACTGCCAAGCTGAAGTGTTCTGCTTGCTCCATATTTTTCAGCTTGCTGGTGCATGTCATGCAAAACTGCAGTGGTGTAACCATTTTTTTGTATCACTTAACAAGCACGTGTCAAAAGAGCTGCAAGCAGCAGCTCCTGCATTCAATCTTTTTGTGTTCTAACCCACCATATTAAAAAAAAAACACACACACAATCTATTATTAAAGTTTTTTGGGGACTGGTTTGGCTGTGAGAATACTTTGAACTTCTTTCTGCAGAGCAATTAGTCTTTTGTTTTTCTAATCAGAGAACCCTTCCTGACTCCAGTGTTACTTTCCTCTCAGTGTTACTGTCCTCTCAAAGCCCCGCAGCAGCCACCATTAATCTCCTCTACCAGTAGGGCTTGATACAGCTCTCCTTGAGTTCTGCAGCACTGCTCCTTAGGTATCTGGTTATATCAGGTACCTGAAATTTTCCTTCCATCTGCTCCTTCCCCAGCTGCAAAATAAAGACACTGTCAGTTGCACTTATCTGATCAGCTGTTGCTCTTCAGTGGAAGATGGAATAGAAATTATGGGAAGTGAAATGGTGCTCAGCATCCAGCTCCATTGTCACTGAGATTTTCATTGCTGCTCAAATGCAAACTGTTGAGGGAAAAGCAGCCAAAATGTCACAGGGAAGCAGGTCCTAACACTGGTTTCAAGAGTAAATATGAGACTGTGAACAAGTTAGGACTGAAGTACCAGCTGCCTGAGTGTGATGGCATCTTAAACTATTAGGGAGTCCCTACTTAATTAAAAGCTACGTTAATTCTGAAGGCTAAATATTACTGATTTCAGTAGCATCTACATTAATTACTTTATGGTTGTGCCTCCTTCCATCTTCTTCTCCTTCCATCATGGGGCAAAACAGGTATCTGCCTCACTTGTATTTTTCCTGTGTTCCTCAGCACATGGGTTTCTAGAGCTACCTTGACTATCTGTAATTATTTGCCTGCAAATTTTCCACTCGTTCCTTTCACAAGTTACTGCCTATCATATTTGCTCTCACTTACCATTTCCTACACCGCAATAGGTGTCTCTTACTCCTCATAGATCTCTCTGCTCCTTCTATATCTTCCTCTCCACCTCAGATTCCTTGGACTGCAGAATTTGGAGTGTTGCTTACTTAAAGATAAAACAGACATGAACACCCTAACCTCCTCTTTCCCATGCTTATACCTTCTCCCTTCCTGGCTTTTCTGCATTCTCACAGGGTTTGCTACCTGCTCTCAGAGACTCCAAACATATGGAAGCAATGCAAGATGAAAGGAAGCTATCCACACAGTAGCAGCCATTATGATGAGAGTAACACAGGCAGAACATTAACTTCTGTGTGGAAGAGACTGTTGTGAGACCAAGGGTTGAATGTGTAAAACAAAATGTCTTTATGCTGGGAATGAGTGCTAAAGGTGTGAAAGCTGGCTGTGGTAACTGGAGAAGCAGGAAATTAGTAGGTACGTCATTATGATGAACAGTTACAAGGAAGCAATATGAAATACTTGGCTGGGCTACTTATCTTCTTTATAGGTGCAAGGTGTAATACTACAGAGATAGTGAACTCATTGATATTAGTTTCTTATCAATCTCACGTACATGGATTTTAAAATGTGACTTCTGAGTTCAAGTGTGCAACTTCAATAGAGTGTGAGTTATAAAAGTTCAAAGACCTTGGGCAGCTCTGGTAGGTGGCAACTCTGTCCATGGCATGGGGTTGGAACTGGATGATCTTTAAGGTCCCTTACAACCCAAACCATTCTATGATTCTATGATCAGTCATTACTTAAAACTGGACCTCTGTAACCTTTCATGAACTGATGACCTGAAATCCTGAGGCACCAACACTTTTAGCTGCCACATGGGCTGGCTTCTTTAAACCACACCATTATTGGTGCTTCCCTCATTAAGTGGCAGGGAGACAAAGGTTTGTTGGCTCACAATGAGAAACAAAGTTTATGGCATCATTTCCCCCCCAAAAAAACCAGAGTGTAGCACTGAAAGCCATGACTGCCAATCTCAGGAGGAGCAGCAGAATCTTAAGAGGTCCTTTCTCACCTAACTTTTCTCATGCCACCTAGCAAAAGCTTTCTAAACATTTTGTGTTTGTGCTCTCCAAAGCTTTCGCAGGTTTACACGATCTAATAGTGTAACAACAGCTGTGCAAGCAGACCTGGATTTCCATGAGAACTTTGAAATAATCGACCCTCAAGAGGACAATTTGTGTTCTGGACAAATATCAAGACAATTTTCACGAGATGCAAGCACCTCTACCGTTAGCATACAAGGGTCAGGAAACCATTACCATGCATGTGCAGTGGATGATGACTTTGAGACAGATTTTGACCCATCTATTTTACCTCCTCCTGACCCCTGGATTGACTCTATCACTGAAGATCCCCTGGAAGCTGTTCAAAGGTCAGTGTGCCCACGAGATGGCCACTGGTTTCTGAAGCTACTTCAGGCAGAGAGAGACCGTATGGAGGGCTGGTGCCAACAGATGGAGAGAGAAGAACGGGAAAACAACTTGCCTGAGGACAGTAAGTAACTGACTTCAATAATATTGCAAGTAGGAAAAAGTGTTTAATGCTGGTCAAACTGACTCCTATTAATTCTTTATCGTGCCCTTTCTTATTTAACTAACGAAGCTACGGTCATGAATCTCAAAAGAACTGTGTGTGTGTATACAGTAATCCTTATTAAATTTGACACAGAATGCAATTGCTTGACACTTCTGAAACTCAACAGATATTTTGGTATTGCAGTTAGGAGATCGTGGTTAGGGATCTTGCAGTATTGAGCTTTCATAACTCTTCTATTTATTTGAAATCCTTTCTCACAATCGTAGAATATAATTCAATAGGTTCTAGTTCTTCTTCATTAAATTCATATTCTAACTGCTTTTTTAGATGGTAGTTGGTATCGAGCCTTCAGATGCACCTCCCAACAGAAGCAAGTTACAGTTTTGCTTCCAAGTTGTTTTTTCTTTTCCCTCATGCCCCTTGCAGTTCTCATTCCTCTTTGAGCCTCCTAGAAAAAACAAAAACCTCCCTATATTCTGTGATACATACAGTCATGCAAACTGCATCTCAGTTGTCACCACAAACATTAATCTACCCATGAAGTTTTAGGTTTGACACTTCCCTGTCCTGTAAACATTCACTAATAAGAAGAGTTCAGTAACTCACATCTTACTTATTCACACTAAATAGGGAAGAACAGTTGAACAAGTGGTTCCCTGACCAGCATTTTTTCTTGAAGTGAAAACAGGTTTTGGTTTTTTTTCCAATTACTTCCTTTAAAAGAAGCAGTAGTATTGCTAGCCATCAGCTTTTGAACTAGGTAAACCTGCGAGCTGAGGATTTTTTTCAGGTTCTGAGAGGGAGCCCCTAGAAAACACTAATGAGCTTCTATATGTTGAGATTTTATTATTTTATAATTTTGGCACACCTAAGTTCTTCGATAGAGCGAATAACACTTTTCCAGCCCCCCTAATTAGTCCCTACAAAAATAATAACTGCAACTTCAGCTCCAGGATTGTTTCTACCAAATCTCAAATTTATTCTCTGAAGAAGGGAGGCTAGAATTTGTCTGATACTTAAAGGGAGCTCATAAGCAGGAGGGAGATCAATTTTTTCACTAGTAGATAGTGATGGAACAAAGGGAAATGGTTTTATACTAAAAGAGCTTTAGATTAGATGTCAGGGGAGAAATTTTCACTCAAGAGAGTGGTGAGGCGCTGGCACAGCTGCCCAGAGAAGCTGTGGATTCCCCATCCCTGGAGGCGCTCAAGGCCAGGTTGGATGGGGCCCTGGGCAGCTGAGCTGGTGGGGGGCACGAGCAAGAGGTTGGAGGTGGGTGGGCTTTGAGGTCCCTTCCAACCCTGGCCATTCTGTGATTCTATGGTTCTTTTGAGGTGCAAAGGTTTTGAATTTTGGAAGAAATTGAATTAACAATAGCAAAAACTCTACTCTTGAAATTATTAGAAATGGATAAACTGTTTCTGTTGGAACTTTCCATTCAGTCCAGTGTAAGAATAGCAAGATTTGATCTAAATAGTTGAACAGTGCTGTAAGTAACTAGAAATTGACTGATAATGGAAAATATGAGATAACCTTAGCATTTACATTAACATGTACATTCAGGTTTTCTATTTCTACAAAATTTCTATTATATAATTGATTAGCTATTTCCTCTGGGGGAAAATACAGGATTAACCTTCAAAGCATATCCAGATTCCCTACGTTTTAGAGTATTTGAATCTCATTTTTAATTAATATCATCGATGCATTCAAAATGTCATTGAGCATGTATCAGAATACAAAGGTTTCAATTTGTTAGTACACAAGAAATAAAGCCAAAAAATAAGGTGTAGATTGAAAACGATGTGTGAGCACATCATAAATAGGTAATATCAAACATTTGTAAGTCTTAGTCACAAGAACCACTTGCTTTCTGTTTACCACAACAACCAGTGTGAAAACCTGTCTTTATTTGATTTGTCCACCAAAGCAACCATTCACCTTAAGGAAAGGATGTGTGAATTTTACAGAGCTGATACATGCAGAATATGTATATCTTTATGCAGAATTTTCTCTCTCTGACGTATGATAGTTTGGAAGGCTCTTCTTTTAGATATTGGTGGGAGAAGCCAGTTGTGGGGTACCTGTACAGACAGGTACAGCTGGGCTGGCTGTCCCCAGCACTCCTCGTAGCACACCTAGCATGTGTCCTGTGGGTTATTCATGGTGTGTGTCATTTGGGTTACTTCTCCTTTGGATTTTTCAAGCCAGCTCTTCTCATGAAAGCAGGAGGAGAGGGGTCATCGAGGCTCTGATGCTGGCAGCCACTCGGGCACGGGGCAGCTGCCTCCAGCAAGGGTTCAACATGTCCTGCTCTACCTGGTGCCAAGGGAAAGCATATGGTGGAGGCACACGGCCCATTCACGCAAGCAAAAACCCACTTGTTCCAAAGCCAGCCCCAAATTATACACCTATAAACTTCGAAGAGAGGGACAGGACAGAAGCATGTGTTTTGGTTTTGCTGAAAAAAATGCAAGCAGAGCAAGGAGTGCATCCTTTGTTCCAGCCTGACATCGGCAGCGCATGTTTGGCCAGATAACCCAGTAATGAGAGCATGCGATGAGTGAGACTCCCTGGACGCGGCAGCAGCTGACAGAGGGCTCGCTCCCCCAGCACTGCCCGTAAAGCAATTCCGTTGCCCACAGACAATGCAGCCCTTGTGCGAAACAGCTGCCAGGGACCAGCCCACTGCAGCCGGCCAGGAGCGGGTGTGCTGCAGGGGGTCATGGGCACTATCAGGCTGGGAGTGAACCCACCAATAGGCCCAGTGCTCCAAGCCCGGAATGGAGTGTGCTGCTGTGTATGGGAACAAGCGTTGGAGTGGTGGCTGCTCGGTGAAATGCCTATATAGAAAGGAAGGTGGCTCCCCTTGTGCCATGAATTATTTATTGGTTGGTATGTTCTGGTCTTATCTGAAATCATTTTCTGACAAAACTGTAGCATGCATAACAGGCAGATGAATTGCACTCACACTTCAGGCTGGGGTACCTGATACGGCTTCTCTATATTTTATTGGTATGGGAGTGCTGGCTACTAGCTCTACTGCTCCCCTTAAAATAAATTGATAATAAAAACGCTGTTTGACATATAAAGCTAAACACACTGTAAGAACAGATTGAAGCTTAGGATCTGCCCCCATGGCTCACTCTGCCTTTTGCTGGATTATTGCTGCTGTGTTTGACTCATGTGGGTGTTTGTCTCTGGAAGAGCCACAGGACTGCACTCTGTGCACTATCAGGTGCTTCCCATCTGGGCTGTAATGCAACTCCTGCTCTGAGACACCCCTCGGAAGCAGACGGCAGGGCCTGGTGCTCCACGAGTACGTGCGATGCGGCGATAGTGGCAAGTCAGGCTGATGATGTACCAATTAAAATGGGAAACCAAGGCTCTGACCAGATGTGTTGCTAGCTGCCTTGTGCGTAGGTTGTTCTCCTCTGGGCTGGTCTGCCAACAAAGTCTGACCGCAAATCTGTTAAAGCCTTCAGACCGGTGTCTCTGCAAATTCGGCTAGTACTGGCAAATGAAGCTGTTTGTGTGCTCTCTGCCAACCTTCAGACCCTGGCTGCCCACCTTTGGCCCCTTCCACTCCCATCTTCATTTCTTCCAGGAAAGGCCTTATCCACACACGAGTGTTTTTCTGGGGAAAACCATCTCTGAGCTGGCAGCCCTTCTGGCTGGTGGAGAAAAAAGAGAGAAATCTACAAGCAGCAAAACAAGTTAGGGAAAAAGATGTGAAGCGTCCTAGTAAAAGCCAAATCAGAGAACACATGGAAACTGCTTTACTCCCACTGAATAGCATTTACTCATGCAGACTGCCCTATTAATTTAAATGAGATCACTGCTATAAGTAAATATGGTTCTAAGCAAAGACTGCCTGCTCCGAAGTTTGCTCCATGGCTATTTTCTCCTTAATAGCTGAGCTTAAGACCTGAGCAATAGCTTTAACTTTGAATTTCCTGGCTTTTGTCATGCTCGGCGTTATTTAAATGTAGATCTGTCAGGATGAATAGGCTAAAACACCGGCCCATCCTTGCTTGGGAATGGGTTGTGACAGCTCTGTGGCAGGATTGCTTCATATGCACAGTGCGCAGCTGACATCTGCAAGGCAAATATTCTCCCAGGCGCCTGCCACCCTGCCGCTGTTCCTGCCCCTGGGTCCTGGGGCAGGACTGGGCGCCTTGCTCCTTGCCGCCTGCCGGCCAGCTGTTAGCACATCTGGACTCATTGCTACCTGCCAACCTGCTGTTGGCACATCTGGACTCTGCTGCCTGCCAGCCAGGTGCTGGCACATGTTGGATCCTTGATACTTGCCAGCCAGGTGATGGCACATCTGGGCTGCTTGCTGCCTGCCAGGCAGGTGTTGGCACAGCTCAGCTTCTTGCTGCCTGCCAGCCAGGTGTTGGCACATCCAAGCTCCTTGCTGCCTGCCATCCGGGTGTTGGCACATTGGGTCATCTGCTAGCCACAGCCCAAAGTACTTCCTTTGTCACTCTGAGACATGTTGGCAAAGCTGAAATTCTACCATTTGGTGTGCTAAGACCCAATAATGTGGTTGTTCCTCAAAACTCCCCCGCTTTATCTGTTACGGCTTATCACGTCACGTCAGTCTGATAGTTTTATCTTGTTTTCTTGCGTTTTCTTATCCTCATCACATACAGTCTCCTCCCAAGGTACTGAGGGTGACAGAATCACCAGTTATTTGCTTGTGTTTGAAGTCATTTTATTGTTGTTTCATTTCTTTTCCCACAAAGAGGTGGGAGGGTACCTACAGCTGTATGATACCCAAATGGGTCCTATCC
This sequence comes from Numida meleagris, assembly GCF_002078875.1. NCBI lineage: Eukaryota > Metazoa > Chordata > Aves > Galliformes > Numididae > Numida > Numida meleagris. Next base: position 99,384,993 of record NC_034410.1, read on the forward strand.
AGTTTTTAGAACTAAGAGAAGAATTCACTTATTGCTAGAACAGCACGTAGTCTAAGTTTATACTTCATAGTGCTTTCAATGAGCAACAGGCAAGGGGCTGAGGGACATGAGGAAATTCCCTGGCATGTATCTATGCCAGAATCACGTTCTCAGTGTTGAGGAGACTGAACTGTGTTCAAGTAGCCATAACAAAGTAACAAAACTATTCTTACAGAACAGATATATCTGCCTGTTTATTAAAAGATGCTACAGGAGATAACTGGATTTACATGGATGAGAAGTCAAAGCAAAAAAAAAAAAAAAGCAACAGACAGGCAAACAAAAACACTGCAGTACACACTTCTCCCCCCGGGGATGGGGTGACAACAAAGCATATGATGGATGTTAATAACATTGCTTAATGCATTACTGGAAGGCATTCAGATCCGGCAGTGCTGAGTGTGCTGTATAACCCTGTATAGAATAGAAAGCAGGCATGAATAACATTATATAGGTGTTTATCTCTGTTATGATTGCATCTTAATGGGTTGGTATGCTTTGTTGTTACTCGGTTTTGTATATTTTGTTTGTGTCGCATTAGCTGAAAACATCAATTTGAATGTTTATATGTTTTTGTCCTGTACCCCTTGCTTTCTCTGGTTCTTTCCTAATACATAGTACCTATCTTTGCAATTCCATTTATTTTTTTCAGGATACAGCTTTAATTATTTTCTGCTAAGAAAGTGTCAGGGCTGTTCTGACTCTTTGTTATTTTGCTACACTTTAGTCTTTCTCTTTGGCACTGGAGGCTTTGACTGAGTAAAAGAAACGAGCACTCTGCCCCAAAACACTAAAAGCAACACGAGTTTGGAAGCTGAGCTGGGGCTTTGATAAGGCTTTGCACCTTGTGGAGAGATTCCTTCCTTTCAGTCTTTCGCATGCTTTGTATTTTTTTTTTTTTCCTAACTCCCGTGACCGAGTTGGTTGTTGACTGGTTGCACATTAACAGACTGCTTGCTCTGGAGGGGCAAGGAATCAGTGACACTTGACTAGATACAGCCGCCGCCACAGCAGAAGCGGCAACAATAGGGAGCAGCATCAGCATGCATCCCACAGTCAGCTGGGATGATGGGTTTTCGGCAAACAGCCAGTCGCTAGGCAGCCAAGGACAAGGGCTTCCTTCTCCCTCTGCTGAGATCTCTGAATATTAAGCTCTTCTTCCCCAAGAGAAAGGGGCCGGCAAGGTGTATTTATATCCACTGCTTCTCGGGACGTGAGCGCTGCTCGGTTAGCGCAGGCTTCCAGGAGCAGCCCGTCTCATCTGCTTTCTCCTCCCAAGAAGCCGAGAGACCATTTTTCTCCCCTGCTCAAGTCCTGGGAAGCATCAGAGTGGCCGAGCTCCAGATGAGGCAGCTGTTCCCAAATATACTCAGTGGGAAGAGTTTTCATAACAATGGGAACCACATGAAAGCTGGCAGAGAAGCTCCTCCCACTATTGAAGAGCCCTTTCAGTTGAGTGGTTTGCATATTGGGTTGCATAAATGACTAGACACACCAAGGGGTCCATTTTCAGCACTGTGCGCATAGAATTAGACACGCAAGCCTTGCTAACAATAATGAGAGTTGTGTGCAAAACTCCCTGCGCAATATGCTGAAAATATTCTGCTCGGTGGATCTTCCAGCTCACGGCGATTTCCTGGCAGCGCAGAGCAGAGTTCTGGGAACAAAATGAAAGTCTGGGCTCTGTGTGTGTTCACAGAGCCCTGTCCTTTAGTCCTCAAAAAGATGTGAAAAGAATGTCTCCCCCCCCCCCCTTTTTTTTTCCTTTCCTTTGTATGTCTAGAGTATAAATGAACTCCGCAGCCCACTCTTCCTTAAGGACAGAGCTTTAAGGCTGCTGATGCGCTACTGTGCATCTGGTTTGGGTTGGTGGTGGGTGTTGATGCCAGCTTGCCCAGCGTGTGATCCGCGGGTGAATCCCTTGGAGATGCCTTTCTCTTTGCAACCATTGCATGGCCGCATTCTGATCACACTCTGCAAATATGTGCTGCGGCTGCTTGTAGGACTGCGAGACTCAAAACATATTGTTAGAAGGGTTAGGTCAAAGTAGGTCAAAGTTGCCTCTTTTTTTCTTTTTTCCTTTTTTTTTTCTTTTCTTTTTTTTTCTTTGTGGTAAGTCAAAACATTTAGCAGCATTTTCCCAGTGGAGCTCTGCCAACTTTGCGTTCAGTTTTACACACAAGTGACTGTGCTCAAGGAACGGTGCAGAGCTGAGGACCAGTGTATCTTCCATTTCTGCCAACAATTCACCCTGCCCGAGCAGTTCCACTCCATTTCTCTGTCTTTCCTGCCCCTCCCTCACCACTGAGAAATCGTCTTGGAAAAGCTGGTTCTGGTTATGTAATGCCCGAGACAGTGGGTAATGCAAATGCCTATGAGTAGAAATGATGGTGAAAATGGTTGTTGTTCATGGTTTTCACTAATGAGGCGGTAATTATTTTTTGATTTCATGAAGTTAATTTTTAAATCACTCTTTAAACAAAGAGTTTGGGGATGATAAGTTGTTTCAGCTGGGAGGGAAACACCTGTCCTCGGTACAGAGCAGCCCCGGACAGTGCTGTTCTGCATTCAAAGGCAGAAGCCACTTCCAATACTGCTGATGGAAAAAAAACCTCAGAGGGGCTGGATGAGATTCATCAGCGTGCACTACAATCCCCAATCCTTTTCTGGGATTCCAACTGAGCAGCCCTCAGTTAAACCTGAAAAGAAGGCGCCACTTGCTGCAAGAGATGGCAGAGATGCTCATAGCTGCAGTGATTTCCTGGCCATGCACTTGATGTCAGCTTTGGAAAGCTGTGCACCGCTGTGCAGAAAGCTGGGTTTGTGTTCACAGCTTGTATCCAGCGTTTCTCAGAGGTGTAATTTTTTGGTGTGCTTTCCACACAGGGTGCAAAAGTTTTTGATTAGTTGTATCCCTTCTGTCATGAAAGTGCTCCGTGCTAGTTAGGAATTGTTTCACTGCAGAACAGGAGGCAGCTGTGGCAACAGATTAACATTTTACCAACATGTTCTGCCCCGAGAAACCTTGCAGCCCGCCTTGGCCTGATGCAGATCTGTACTCAAGTTCCTCAGCTTCCCTATAACCTGTGATGGAGAGACAGTGCTCTTTAGGAAAACTAGAGCTGCCTCCTGTGCGTCTTTCCCCTCTCGTTTTGTAGGCTCTTGGTTGCCTGCAGCAGGGAGAGTTATGACTTACGCTTCTTTTTCTCTTAGTTCTAGGGAAAATCCGAACTGCAGTGGGCAGTGCCCAGCTCCTAATGGCCCAGAAATTTTACCAGTTCAGAGAACTTTGTGAAGAAAACCTGGTACGTAACTTTTCTGATAAATACTGTTGTATATCTCTTACTAACTGAAGAGCTACCCTCGTGAACAACCTTGCCTAAAGTAGGCCATTGTCTGACCAGCAATTTTTCCCAGTAAAGGCCTTGTTATGAATTTGGGAGTAAGTTTATCAGAATTGGTGAAGTTAACATGAGTTTTGCTAATAGTACAAGATCCTGAAAATAAAGAAAGGGAAAAAGCTCTTGGTGAGATGTGGCTGAAGTTCTGCTGCTGGATCTGCCCTTTCACCTCCAAGCTCAGTTTTTGTGGGCACAGAGGTGAGTGGGTGCCTTCTCAGGGTATTCCAAGGTAGACCAGAGGTCTCACGAGTGGGGCTTTCCCATGCAATCCCATTGCCACCTCTATTCAGCAAGACAGAAATAGCAGGAAACCAGACCCTGAATGGAGGTGCCTTGTGTTTCAATGCCTGAACAGCAAAAGAGAGAAAAGTCATTTTCCAAAGTGCAAAAAATGGCAAAGAGGCAAAGAGCCAGTATGTTAGAATCATGATTACTGAATATAATTTGTGTGTGCTACTACTATTACTATTAATATTTGCTATTTTTATGCTGTTAGTAGCGGTAGCATCAAAATGATATTCATTATGATAAATAGAAATATATCTCATATTGCATATCTGAAACAGAATTCTCTAAAATGCCAGCACTTAGAAAAAAAAAGTCAGACCTGAATTCCTAGAAGCCCAAAAGGCACAGAGTGTTATACTCTATCATCTCAGAGCAGGGAAGGCACACCCTGTGGCACTCACCACAGTGAACACCTTCTACTCCACTTAATACACCCCTGAAAATCCATACCCAAACCAAAATCTGCCTGCAGTAGGCAAATGCAACAGAAATCATTTCTGTCTGAATGAGCCTTCCAATTCCTAGTAGAAAAAAAAAAATCTATCAGGTCATGCAATGTTGTAAATAAAAGCCTACAACTTGGCAACATGCTGGTGGCAAGCACTAAAAAATTAGGAATGCATGTATAATCTCTGTTCTCCTTAAATCTATGTACTCCGTATGAATCTGAAAATATATGCTGTATTGTTTTCTAAAGTTGCTGCTTTTGTGGTATAGCCTTTCAATCAAAATCAATATTGACGTGAAAAACACAAGTAGTTGGAAATATCCGAAGGCAACTGGCCATTGGGTTTGTTGCTCCTGAGGTGAGGGAGAAGACTTAAGCACAGAGTAACATTTGAGCTGTATAAAAAAACCTGCAGGGCCTAATAATAATTTAGTTTTGCACTTATGCAATTCATGTATGCCCAGTGCACATGCAAAACTTCCAGAGCTAGGCCACACTGAAGGGACTCAGGACAGAAGAGGATGTCTGGCTGTGCTGCTCTAGGGAAGCTGATGGCCCCAGTCTGTTCTTCTGAGAATACTCTGAGGTTGGATGATCTTTGTGAGTCCCTTCCAACTTGGAATATTCTATGATTCTGTGATTAAGTGGGCTGAGTTTCCACATGCCGAGCAGCACTGCTCATGTGACGCAGCCTTGCTGCATTGAGTTCATTGAGTGATCACCTTGCACATACAGGACAAGCCTACATGTTGAGGTCCATGAGTTTTAAAGTGAAGATAAGCTGCATCTGCTTGAAAGCCCTTGGTCTGATGTGGTGCTGCTGATATACTTGATAGGCACCCAGATGTCCAGCTTCTTTGTGGTCCAGGGACAGCGGTGGGTCAGCACATGTCTCTCTTCCCAAAAACATGCCTGAGAAAATGGGATTACTCTAAGCTTTTCACTGTACAGACATTGCTCTTATAAAAAAAAAAAAAAGACAAAATTGGCCTGAAGTGCTTGACAGGTAATTTTACCTGAAATGGTGTGTTTTTGTAGCTCTGAGATTCTGAGTGCGGAAAAAGTGCTCATGCACTGGTCTGTCACTATCTGCACACTGTACACTTGCACAGGCATTGGTTGTTCTCCAAGTGTAAATATCACAGGGAACCCTTCCTCATGAAAGTGGAGAGGCTGGCAATTAAATTTAGTGTGGTCACATTGCCACCCTTGAACCCACTGGTGGTGCCTGGGACCCGTGGGGGCACAGTGTCTCAGTGCTGCCCCATCCCCTTGCCAGAGGTCTCTGTTGTTTCTCTCTTCATGTCTCCCTGGTGGTTTGGATCTGCTGAAACTGCTTTGCTAGCAAGATTCGTAATCATTTGCACAAATGCTTTACATTAAGAGGTACTAAAGCCAAACTGTTGGTTTTTTTTCCTTCTTCTGTTGTACAGAATCCTAATGCACATCCACGGCCGACCTCCCAGGATTTAGCAGGGTTTTGGGATATGCTGCAGTTATCCATAGAAAATATTAGTATGAAATTTGATGAACTTCATCAGTTAAAGGCCAATAATTGGAAACAGATGGATCCTCATGACAAGAAGGTAGAACACTGTAGATTTTGTATGCTTCATTTAAAACCCTGCACAAACACTGGACAAATTAAATAGGCCTCTGTGTTACAGCGTTGACGTTAAAAATGTGAAATGAAGCTCATATCAAATTAATTTCATTGTAATAACAATGTTTACATAATAATCATCTGGGATATTATCTGTAATATGTTTCAGGCATATTTTTAAACCAAATCTGTCTTTGTGAATCGGATAATGGGAATGTAGTACTTTGTTAAGTTTTACATTTAATCATATTAGACGATCAATCGTTGGAAGCAACTGCCTTATATATTGATTCTTAAAATTAAATAAATAACATTTACGGTTCACATTATTGCATATAGCAAGAGTTCTAGGTTGTGTTACTGAAAAAAAAAAAAGAGGGAAGCACTGTAACCATCGCTGACTTGATAACCATATTACAAACAGAGCGATATCAAAAATATGCCTTCCAAAATGTCACATGAAAGAACTCCTACATCTTTTTTTGTTGTTGTTGTTCATTTGTTATTTCTTTTTTGTTGTTGTTTTTTTGTTTTGTTTTGTTGTGTTTTTTTTTTAATGGGGTGATTTCATAAATGGGTCCACTTTGCTGGTAGTGCTGTTTACCCAAGAGAGCGTAAAAATCATCTCAAGTGTTGGGCTTCTTAAAAAATGTAGTAGTCTTCTGTCACCATGAAAAACTACATCTCCAAGTGTGAGTCACATTTCACTTTTCACTCTCATTCGGCTCCATTGCCTTATTTTTCTCCTCACTATCCACATCAAGACAAACAGCACTGGGGTAAGCCAAAGTACGTGAATATTTCAGCCAATACTTAAAAGGCAGACCCATTCCTAGAGGAACCATGGGTCGCATGCCCTGTCGTGCTCTTACAGGTATGTAATTTGATGACTGAATCTCCATTAGACTGACTGTGACTGGTCTGATACCAATGAGTAGAGCAAGCAGGTAGGGACACCAGAAGGAGGGGGACATGACCAACAGGTACTGTGGCTCTGCCAGGTGTCCAGGCTCCCCATACTCATTGTCAGCTCATTTCTTATGGCCAAAGTGGCATTTTCTTTTGGGCAAATAATAACAATATTGAATCCTATTAATCTCGCAGCAGGAAGTTTGCAAAGGCAACGCTGGTAGCACTCTCCCTCCTCCGGTGAAGACTAAATACTCATTCATTCCTGACTTAGGAGTGCCATGCTCACACCATTTGTGCACACCTAGTGTTTTGTAAGGGGATGTGTGGGAATATGTTTTCCTAGGCCAGGTTGCTGAAGGCAAGTCATTTTCTTCTTTTTTTTTTCTTTTCAGTATCTGTCAGAAAAGGAAGTTAAAAATGTCAAACATGCATGCACAGAAATGCCGATGTATGGTCTTTCATTAGTTTATCTAGTCAAGCGGGTAGGCCAAGTGTTTTCAATTGCACAGTAAGAAATGAGAGCTTTCCTTACAAAAGTGTGCTTTTTGTTTGCTTCTGAAAAATATTTCAATGAGTTTCTAACAAAAACAATATAACGGGTTAAAGGAAGTTGTGTTGAATAAATGGACCTATGGTAAGCAGGTAGAAATTTTGCTTTTTAAATAATTACATTGACTGTGTCCCTGGCTCAATTAGCATTTGTCTATGATTTTTAATGAAATAAATCATCTCCTTTCTTAAATAGTTTAAAAAAAAAAAGAAGAAAGAACTTTCTGTGGAATTGATATTTGCAGTTGCCTTTGGCCTTTGCCACTGGGCCCTTTTAAAGCAGCAAAGATTAATCCTTGGATGGAGTGAAAGAGAAAAGTATGAATAAGTGTAACTAAGCACCTTTATCTTTCAAGCCGTGGACGCTGTTGTGATCAGCATAAGAGAAAACGCAAAGGCAGAATGGGACCTTTGTAGTGTGATAAAATCCCTCCGCTCAGAGGCCGTGTTCACAGTTGGAAGGGGATGTAACTTAAAAGACAATCTAATTAACTTGACAAAGTCTTTGTGGCTGCCTGAAATTCAGACCTGAATACACTTTTCTTTTCCAGGAGAGATCCCGCTCTGATTTTTTTTTTTGTATGCACGCACCAGGCTGTACATAATAGTCCTCCTTGTCACTTGCGTAGCTGGAGCTAGCCGCCAATGTGATGATTAATGCATGTTCTCTTCATGGTGTTTAATTTTTTCTTACCAGTTTTTCAAGCTAGCGCTGACTGTAGGGTGGCATGTCTGTTTAGCAGGAGGCTGGGGTTTATGCCTTTGCACAGTCAGACTCAAAGAGGGGGATCTGGGGGCAAGTTACCAAGCTATCTGACATATATACCTATGTGTTCATGTTTTGGATGGTTGTTGTTCCGATGCACCAGCCACAGGCAGCTAGTGATTGGGATGCCAAGCCCAGCGCATCTCAGCGCTGCCACAGGCCCACCTCGCGCCACACGTGTGCTGTTTTTAAGGGCCGAGGTGACGCACACGTCCCGGCCCCGTCCGAGGACGGCCCTCAGCCGAGGTTGTTACCAGCCACAGGAGCCGGGCTGCCGGGGCCACACTGCCAAGAGCGGGATTTATTCCTCAGTCGCGTGAAGCGGTGCCAGTGGTACGAGGCCGCGCCTGAGATGCTCTCCTCTCTAGCTCAGTTTCTAGCCAGTTGACTGAAGACTAAAGGGCAGATAGGAGCTAACAGATCATAGGTAAAATGTGTGTTCTAACTACTGACGCGTCCTAGTTTTTCCCGCCTTTCCCTGAGAAGCTCTATAATGCCATTAACCTTCTGCTTTGATCAGGAGAGAAGGGTCCCTCCTCCAGTGCCAAAGAAGCCATCGAAAGGTCAGGTGCCGCTCATCCGGGAACGCTCTCTGGAGAGCTCGCAGCGTCAGGAGGCCCGCAAGCGGCTGATGGCTGCCAAGCGCGCGGCGTCCGTCCGGCAGAACTCAGCCACCGAAAGCGCCGAGAGCATTGAGATATACATCCCCGAAGCCCAGACCAGGCTATGAAGGGATCCGACCAGGAGGACTCTCTCTGGCAAGACAAGTCTCCTGTACAATCTGCCCCTCTAGGCTCCTGCTCCAGGTCACCGCCACCAAGTACTTGTACCTCCTCCTCCCTCTGCTCCCTCCCTCTCCCCGCTCTCTGTACACAGTCCCGGTGACCCCGATGAATCCCACCACCGTGCCGTAGTTGTCGGTCCTCCGAGAGATGTCCTCTAACCACCCTTGCTTCCTGAAGGTTTGCCCATGTCACCATGATGCTTTGTCACATGTACTGATGCTGCCACCTCGCCTCATGTAAACGAGTACGATCCTTTTTCTGTTTGAAGTGAATAAACGCGGCGCTCGAATCCCCATGCACACGCGCACCTGTACAGTAGGCTCCATTTAACCCACCCACGACCTTTAGTCGATCTAAAGCTAGCCTGTTACCTAGTGTACAGCAATATCCAACCGCAGGGGATTTTGGAAATTTCAGTCACGCAGGGTGATCCTTTTGGACTCTGCTGTCTTCCTCATAAAAGATGAAAGGAGCTATGACTCGGATTCCCCTTTTTTTATTACTGTTTTTTTGTTTGTTTTTTTTTAAAGCAGATGGCGCACTTTATTCTAAACCTCCGAATCACACCTTCTCACCTGATTTTAAGGAGTCACCAAGGGGGGAGAGGTCGGGGTGGGAGCGGGGAGGAGGGTAGAAACACAGACCTGGGGGTGAGAAATGGAAGCGTATCCCACAGGTGGGATGGTAAGGGATAGAAAGATCCCAAGGAAAGATGCCTGCACACTCACAGCTGCACAAACTGCCTCATTTTTATTTCATCAATCACTACTTAAACATTTCAATCAGCAGAAGATTGTAAATTCGATCTTCCAGGGAAATAATCTATTTTGAAAGGCAATAAAAGAGTGAAAAGGAAGGAAATAAGAAGCAAGGACAGTTGAAGATAATATAAAAGAAGGATTTTCTTGTCCAAGTATTAAGAATTTTTAAAATTGTACTGTATTGTCAATTCCTCTTGTATTGTATTGTATGGATTATATTGGTTAAAAAAAAAAAAAAGAAAAAACAAAAAAATAAGCTTGGTTTCATTGATGTCTTACTCTTGGTGGGACGATCCGATCTCACACATACACACAGCCACACACCGACACCTGTCAGCCAGTTGTACACAGAGCCCGCTGTGCTCTTCCAGGCGAGGCGCTGCATTATCCACAGCCGGTTGTATGCTTCCATGCGGACCGCTCCTCACCAGGCGGTCCATATCTAGGAGTAAGGTTCTAAAACAGTCTCCTCCTGATAGTATAAAGTACCCACCCGAACAAGAACAATAAAGTGTTTTTCACAAGTTATGGGATCAGTATGAACTTAATTTCGTTCCACGACAAGCTTGCCTCCCCCCGCTTCTGCCATTGTTTCGCAGTCACAAAAAATATGCATTCCAAGTAGCTCGTTAAAACCGGGGGTAAATCATAGACAATAGGGCTGGAGAGGAGCGGGCTGCTCAGCCTGGCCTCCCTCAGCCCAGGAGGAGGCTGCTCCTCCTGAATATTGGCAGGTCAGGCACTGGGCACACCGCCCCAGGAAGGCCTTGTGCCAACAGCAGGAAAGCTGGGCCTGCTGCCCACAGTGCATTGGGCACACGTGTGGGTGGGTGGCTGGGTGCGACGCGTGCCTCCCTGGCTTCTACTGGGGACAGCGGGTTTGGCCAGTGCAACTGTGCCCAGGGCCCCGGGGACAAAGTTCTCCTGACCCTGCTCCTGTCCCCGCACTCTCTTTGCCTCCACGAAGGCAACAATAAAGGAAGGTGGTGGCCCTCTGCTCCCTCTGGGGACAGGCCTAGGCACAGCTGCCCCCATGGTGCGACACGGTGTGCACGGTGGCCCCAGACCAGTGCGGGCTCCCTGCGCCCGTCGCTGTAAAAGCTGGGCCGGCCCGACCAGGCCTCACCGTAGGGCTGGCATCATTCTGCCACTTGCGCTTCAGAGCACTGAAAATTGTCATTGACGAGCAAAGCTCTTGCTAAAAGTATTCATCGAGGTCATGCCAGACAGCTTCTTTTCCTACGACATCATAGCCAGGTGCTAATTTAATTTTACTGAAGAAAATAAGAGAGGTAATAGGTTCTGGCACCAGGTATTTTCACAAGAGCATACTAAAACCACTAGAGAATTTGCTACCTCTCAAAGCCATTGATATCTGAGCTATGTCTTTATAAACAGGGCACAACTACTTACTGCTGTGGTTTACAAGATAAGGGCTAATAATTTAATATATAAAAGACTTTTAACTAGAGTAATCGGAAATCCAGTGTAACCCTAGAGTGCTTTGTGTTATAGGAGCTTGGAAAGGCTTGACCCTCTCAGCATCCGAATACCCGTGTGTTTGCTAGTTTTGAAACACTCCATCTGACTTTTAGCAGCAATGAAACATCACCGTGTTTGCAGTACGTAATAGTGCCAACTGCCACTTTTGGCATATAGTCATGTTAAGTATTAATTCTTTGGAACTCATTTGTACTGAGGTATACAAAGCTGTATCCAGGTGAGAGTCTGCGTTCACAGCTGTGTTTCAGATTATTTAGTTTCGTGGATGTTTTATGAAAGATGAGTTAAGATTTTGGTTGACAAGTGGCTACAGAAATTTCTATCTAGCAAGTGCCCCCCTTAAAAAGCAGAAAAGGGAAGACTGTCTAGTCTTGTACATTACGAATTATTGTATTTGTATATCACAGAATATTTTCATATATATTTAAATGAATCTATTAGGTGAATGCCTGTTAGCACATTTGGCTCCAGGGAGAGAATTACAATGTTTGCTTAGTTTTTTATCAAAATTTTAAAAGTACAGCCAAGACCAGTAGATACAAAAGATAATACTTCTGCCCCCAGAATGCCACTAGTTAACCGCTTGACTCATTTACTGACACGAATACACAAAGAGTGTATTTGCTGTATCATCTGTTTCAGTATAATTTGTAACTACTTGTTTTAGTCTAACCTGCCCAGTGTATATTCAAAATTCCTATATTCTGTTTCATTTTGGTACTAAAGTATTTCTTTTTTCTTTTTTTTCCTTTTTTTTTCCTTTTTCTTTTTTTTTCTTTTTTTTTTCTTTTTCTTTTTTTTGGCTTGGGGGAAGTTTCAGGAAAGGTTGTTTTTGTCTCCTGCTTCAAAAGTTAAAAAAAAGAAAAAAAAAGTATTTATTATATTTTTAGCAGATGTTTCCATAAAAATTCTCATAATCTTTTTTGTAAAGAAAGATGAAGAAATGGATTAAAGATTTTTAATATTTGAAAAGGTAAATAGAAATAATTTATTTGTAATATATTTCAGTTTATTTATTCATGTTCCCTTAATGCTTTTATGTGCACTATCACTTTAATTTGAACAGAATCTTTGTGAAGTTTTTGGGGTTTTTGGTTTTGTGTCTTTTTTTTTTTTTAAGGAAAAAGGTCAAATGCTTATTTTAAGTAATTGGGATGTAAATCGCTGACCTACCTGCATTCCCAAATGTTATTTTAAAAATGTTTCTAATTTGAAACAAAAGGCAAAAAAATTGAAAGCCTTTAGACAGAGGAGAGTGGTTTTATGGCATAACGATTTGGGTTTCCATAGGATTATCTACCTAGATGGGTGTGTGGACAGGAAAATGTAAATAGATGAATGTTTCCCATAATGTAAAAAGAGCAAATTAATAAAACAATTAATGCACTGCTTGTAAGAGCTGTGGGTTTTCAATGCAAATTCACTCTCCCAGAACTGCCAGAATGCTTTGCTTGATGTGGTCCAGGATAAAAACATGACCAGCAGCGTGTTTCTCTTAAGCAACCATTGCTTGAGACCAATCCCACAGAGCCTCCCACCTGCAGAACTCCTCCCTGGCACAAACCCCTCTGTGATACCTGGATCCCCAGGAGAACCCTGATGGGCTCTTCTATATGGGGCCAGACCCCACAGAGGTGTCAGGGGTTGGGCTGGTGGCAGCCTTGAGCCATTTCATTTCAGCACACAAGATCCCATATTCTTCTTTCCAAGACAGCGCTGAGCAGGGCCCCGGCAGTGGTAGCTTGGCTTCCCTTCGCCAGGGCCCTGCCTGCAGGTGGGGTTTCTCCTGCTCTCAGGAATCACGACAGACATCAAATCCTGAACTGGGGTTGTTTAATCTGGAGAGGAGGAGGTTCAGGGGAGACCTTATCACTCTCTATGACAACCTGAAAGGAGTTTGTGGCAAGGTGGGAGTTGGCCTCTGCTCCCAGGTAACAGCGATGGGATGAGAGGGAATAGCTTCAAGTTGCACCAGGGGAGACTCAGTTTGGATATTAGGAGAAATTTCTTCTCAAAAAGAGTGGAGAGGCACTGACACAGGCTGCCCAGGGAAATGGTGGAGTCTGGAGGTGTTCAAGAAACATGTGGATGTGGCACTAAGGGACATGGTTGGTGGGCAATTTTGGTGGTAGGCGGATGGTTGGACGAGATGATCTTAGAGGTCTTTTCCAACCTTAATGATGCTATGATTCTATGACTGTATTCTATTTGCTGTATGATGTTACTCCTATATCAGATTTAACACGTTTCACTCTGTAAGCCCAACAGTTATATGAATAGCACCCCAGGGTTGTACCATGTACCATTTGCCTACTATTACACTCTCAGAATCAGAAAGATTTATGATCAGGGAAACTTCTGCTTAAATTTTGACAGCCACCAAGACCTAACAGTGGGATTTCCCTTCATCTGCTGGAACTTATGTCCTCCCCGGTCACTCATAATCGGACAAATCAGAGATGGCAAAAAAAAAAAAAAAAAAAAGCTTTAATATTTAAAAACCTTTCTGCAGTAGCTGGTATATTTCTGCAGTGAGAACACATCAGAGTGTAAAACAGCCAATATGCTTCAAACTGTTCCCTCAGCAGAAGAATGCCAGAGTCTGAGTCGTGGCTCACAGCCCTGCCTTTCGTGCTGCTTAAGGTAAACTTTATCCTTATTTATATTCAGTGTTCCAGCTCAGTGTTCCCTCCAAATCATGAGCCTTCCTCAAGAGCATGGCCTGTTGTCAGTTTGCTTGCCAAAGTCTGTTCTCTCCTGCTTTGGGTATTTATTTTTGCAGTATGCAATAGGCAAACAATACATTTTAAATATCCCTTTGAAGCATGCTCACTCATCAAATCTGCTGGGAGTCTGTGCTGACCTGGAGCCAGTTCTTGTTGATTGCAATTTGTAGTACAAATGTTGGTCACTCATTGGCATTTGTCATTGTAGTCTTTGGTGTATACATCTGCTAGGGTTTGGGGTGGAAGTCAGTAGGGGTGGGTCTCCCTCAGTCCTTTGGAAAAGTTCTCCTTCAGTCCATCAGGGAAGTTATCATCCAGTCCACCCAGGACACTATCTTCTGGTCTGTTGGGGAGGTTCTCCTTCCCTCCTGTGCATCCCATGAGGACACAGCCAAGTTTGCCTGTGCAGCCCAAGATGGGCACATGGACTTGCACTGAGCAAGTCTGGCACCAATACCCACAGTCAAAGCCTGTTTGTCCCCTTTCCCTTTAGTCTGATACTCCACCAATGGCCAAAAAAATTGCTGTCCCACCACACCAAGCTCATTCACAACTTTTATCCTCCCTTCCCTGTGCTGTCTGAAGGACAGAGGTTTTCCAGTTCTTCATGCCATGCTCTGGTCTATTGAATGCATCTAAATGCCAACTGCAAACATGATGCTATCATGTTTGTCAGCCAGTGGCTGAGCTTTCCCACACTTAGGTGTGACTGGCATGCAGCACCCCTTTGGGTCACATGAATGAAAACAGCTGCTCTTCTATTTCTCTGAGTCACATGCCCAATCTGCAGTGAGACAAAGAGACGAGGAAAGAAGCAGGGCTTCCTGGTAATTGTGTTTTTCACGGTTCTCTTCACCGATCAGGTAACAACGTAATCAGAGAAATTAGGGCCAGAAAATCTCTGCTGGGGCATTGTGTGAGGACCATCCCTTCAAGATTGCCATCTCCCAAGCTGCAGCAGGTAAGTCATCACCTCACCAGTGCTGCTCCACTCAAGGGAAGGAAAAAAAAAAACATACAAAAGGGAAGGAAAAAAAAACATAAAAAAGGGGAAAAAAAAATTAATGATACACAAAAGCCAGGCTGAGCTGTGGGATGGCCATTGCTTCTGTTGGGTAAGCCTTGGTGCAGAGCCCTCCGTCATACCCACTCTGCGCCCAGCAGTCCTGTGGCAGAGTGCCTGACTTTTGCTCTTTTCCAGCCAAGCAGAATGGAAGCAATTATGGATTTTGCCAGCTCTATTCAAAGCAGAGAAATATTGGAGTTCTTCAGCACCGCTGGGGAATCCAGAGGTTGCTCAGTCCCAGAGCATCCCTGCAAAGCTGCCACTCTGCCATGTTTTATAGCTGTCAAAGCTTCATGGAACTGGAGGGTCTCTGTTCAGAGCTAAGGGGAAAAGCAGTAGGGCAGGGTGAGAAGGATGCTTGTGGCTGTCAGGTGTCTCATGGGTGTGAGATATCACAGAGTCACACAGAATTGTAGGGTTTGGAAGGGACCTGCAGAGATCATCAAGTCCAACCCCTCTGCTAAAGCAGGCTCCCTACAGTAAGTCACACAGGAAGGCATCCAGACAAGTTTTGAATATCTGCACGGGTCCTGCACTTCGGCCGCAACAACCCCAGGCAACGCTACAGGCTTGGGGCAGAGTGGCTCCAAAGTTGTATGGAGGAAACGGACCTAGGGGTATTAGTCGACGCTCGGCTGAGCATGAGCCAGCAGTGTGCCCAGGTGGCCAAGAAGGCCAATGGCATCCTGGCTTGTATCAGAAATAGTGTTGCCAGTAGGAGTAGGGAAGTCATTCTCCCTCTGTACTCAGCCCTAGTGAGGCCCCACCTCGAGTACTGTGTCCAGTTTTGGGCCCCTCACTGCAAGAAAGACATTGAGGCCCTGGAGCGTGTTCAGAGGAGGGCGACAAAGCTGGTGAGGGGTCTGGAGCACAGGCCTTATGAGGAGCGGCTGAGGGAGCCAGGATTGTTCAGTCTGGAGAAGAGGAGGCTCAGGGGAGACCTCATCGCTCTCTATGACTACCTGAAGGGAGGTTGTAGTGAGCTGGGGGTCGGCCTCTTCTCTCTTGTAACTAGTGACAGGACGAGGGGGAATGGCTTCAAGGTGTGCCAGGGGAGATTTAGGCTGGACATTAGGAAATACTACTTTTCTGAAAGAGTGGTCAGACGCTGGAACAGGCTGCCCAGAGAGGTGGTGGAGTCACCGTCCTTGGAGATGTTCAAGAAACGTTTAGATATAGCGTTGGGAGACATGGTTTAGTGGGGTTGTTGGTGGTAGGTGGATGGTTGGACTAGGTGATCTTGTAGGTCTTTTCCAACCTAGCTAATTCTATGATTCTATTCTATGATTCTATCTCCAGAGAAAGAGACTCCACAGCCTTTCTGGACAGCCCGTTCCAGTGTGCCATAACTCTGACAGTAAAGTTCTTTCTATGCTACTAGTGCAGACAGCTGCATGCTGAGGCTCACAGCTGGGGCTGGAGGACAGAACAAGGGATCACAGATGTGAACCACTAAAAGGCAACTCCTTCCCATGCAACTACGCTGCATCCCCATACAGATGCCTAGCCTACCAGTTATCCCTGGCTTTTAGCTGTACGGAGAGGACTATCAAAGACAAGTCCTTAATACAGTGTGGCTTACTTTTTCCTGTTGTATTGGCTATCAGTGCTCAAAATTGCAACCTGGAATTGCTTCACAATTGCATGTCCAGCACTGGATTGTTGTGGTCCTTGAACCATAACTGTAATTGTTCCTTCTTCTGTTGTGCAAAAAAGAGCGTAGCATTGAGATGCCAATGCATAGCCAACACTGAGCTGGGCTGTGCAATTTGTCATCTCCTAGCGTGTCTGTTTTTCTTTTTTTAGGCGGTAGGGGAATAAGCATTTGTGGTAATAACTTACTGTGCTCATTGTTTTGCTTGTCTTTGGAAGAAAACTTTCCTATCATCTGCAAAAAAAAACAAAAAACAACAACAAAAAAACCAACAACAACAATACTAAGACTTCTTCAACTTGTAGATAGTTCTGGCAAATCACAGCTTCCCTGTGAAGTTACACAGTTGCATTTGCAACCTTAGGGAAGACAGGAGACTTCACCCCAGCATGACTGTCAGTTGTGTAATTTGGCTGAGACATAAAGATCAGCTATTTCCATGGAAAAATGCCTGTTTGCCAATCTCCAAGTGACTCCAGCAGAGCGATGCCTGAGCACCTGAATTTTAAGTCACGATGCTGTGTGAGAGGGTCCTAATGGCCTCGTTCAGTGCCCTGACTCACCACACAGTAAATACTGCTGTGATTTAAAAAGATGTAAAAACAAGCAGGCTATGTCAACAGTGCTGTATGCCTATATATAACAAACAGCACCTTTGATAACTAGGTAGCGTGGATCAATGAGTGGCTTTTTGCACAATCAACCTAATGCTTCAGCTGAGAGGGAGAGTTCCCTTTTGTTTACATATTTCCTGGCAATAGCATCATGACGACTGCAGTCTGGCTGCGGGAATGCGCAGGGAACTGGGAAGCCAGCCACACGTTAGCAAATTGCAGTGTACTCCCTCACTTCTCACCCTTTGTTCAACTGACACGTGCTCATCTCCAAAAGGGGAAAAAAGCTGCATGTGTATTGCCATGCAGCATTTCACTGCGGTGACTGGCGTCAGCCAGCGTCTCCCAGGCAGTGCTGAGACTCGGAAAGAAGCAACCCATCCACTGTGCTTGCCCTCTAAAAGCTGGAAGGATGAAAATAACACCCGGAAACTGAGCCAAAGCAAAGAAAACCTGTTGAAGCATGCAAAGCTTGCCATTAGAACATAATCCATGTAGATTTTGTTTGTCAACAGTTGCATGAGCCAACACAGCAATAGTCTGAAATTATTTTTTTACTGGAAACATTTTCATGTCAAGCAGCACATGTGAGCTTAACATTAATGGTATGAGAGTTTCCCAAGCGCCAAGCAAGGGTGATGGGGGTGCTAGCACAACACAGCTACAGCACCCAGCTGCAGCAGCTGCAGCACAACAGAGGTGTTGCTCATTCTGCAGAAGGAAGACATTGTGCCAGAGGAGCCATGTGTTTTCTCCCTGTCTTGCACTGATCCTAAGCCAGTCACCCAGTGGAGCAGGGTAAAGGAATCTGCTCACACACCAGTAATTGCACCCACCTGGGAGAGAGGTTTGGCATTCAGATCACCCAGCTTAATTCAGATCTCTACAGACCTCAGCTCTCTCCCAGGTTTTTCAATAGGCAAGTTGAAATTCTGCTCCTCGGAAGTCAGCACATTAAGTTTGCACTGCTCTTTCAGCATTGTAACAGGGAGCAGCAGTTGGATCAGATTTTTCATTCTTCTCTCAAAAGGTCAAGGAAACATGAAACTGCAAAAGCCTAATTCTTCTCTGCGCCGCATTTGTGTAAACCCGGAGGGCAACATGGCAATGGTAATTTTAATGTTTTTTTGTTTTTTTTTTCCTTTTGCCTTTTCAATACAAAGTCCTTTGCGCATCTGCTGACGGGTCACACAGCAATGCACTTATTGTCACATTGCTCCTTCTAAGAAGCTGATATGCCCAGAGAAGCTGTGGTGCCCCATCCCTGAAGGTGCTCAAGGCCAGGTTGGATGGGGCCCTGGGCAGCTGAGCTGGTGGGTGGCAGCCCTGCCCACGGCAGGGGGTGGGACTGGGTGGGCTTTAAGGTTCCTTCCAACCCAAACCATTCTGTGATTCTATGATTGTGGCAAGTATTCACAGCACCCAAAAGCGTTCCAGCCACTGTAAAGCAAGCATGGCAAAGCAGAGGCTGAGCAGGGGCCTGGCACAGCCTTGGCTGCACCAGTGTGCTGGCTCCAATGCCACACAGACACTGCCTGCAGTGCTGGTCACCCATGTGTATGACTGTTGTAAAACGTGACTGTCACAAGAAGGCATTCAGTGAGATAAACATTCCTGTAGTGTGACCCCAAAGCCCAGATGGAGATGCTGTGTTGTGCAGGCTAAACACCATGCAAATGCTGATGTTTGCATCTCACAGAGTTTACAATCCAAGACAGAGGCCTGCACCAGAGTTAACTGTTGTGGTCTGCTCTACAGCTACTTGCTACAGTCTCACTGCTCATCTTTGAAAATGAATGGTGTGTTTTAAAGCATCATAAACAAGCATATTCATCCTTGTACCCGGACTTTACAGGGGGATGTGAAGGCAAAATCTTCTCCCTAAGATTCCATCATCCTGACCAGGAACCAGTCTTACGATACAAAGCCCAAATCCAAAGCTTTTCATCAGCTGCAACACTTGACAACATAACACGGCCCTGCATGCTCCAGGCCCTTACCAGGTTGCAGTGATTCAGCAGGAGCAGAACATCACTACTATTCTTCCCCGAACAGGAATATGCTGTCCTTTAAACTCAGCCTAAGGCAGTCCATGAAGAGATGCACTGATAACACACAGACATGCATTGGCAGCTGGGGAGCAATCCATAGTGGGTAAATTAATACACACATATATGGTATGAGCAGGCAGTATGGGAACGGCTTTTGGCCCAGCACCAAGCTTCAGAAAATGCTGCCTGCTGGTGGTGTTGGCTCTTGGGAAGAAGGCAGCAGTTTTACAGCCATGAGGGTAGGGCCCTGCCTGTGGCTCAGCCATGTCCTCCAGCAGCCAGACCAAGGCCTGTGGAAGGAGCCACGCTGCCCTGTGAGTGCAGCCAGGCCATGCTGTCATCCAACAGTCATGCACACACAGCTCCTTCCGAGTTCAAAGGCACAGTTGCAAAAGCCTTGTTTTTCAGCAGGGTGCTCCCAGGATTTATGGGCTGTCACCCATCCGGGCAGGCAGGGATGTTTACCCGCACCTGGTGTCAGCCAGGCTCAGTAACACGATTACAACACTCCCACTGCTGCCCTTTCCTATCTCCCCACTCCATCTCCAGCGATAGAAATAGAAAATAAACAAGTACAGACTCATTACACTACCCAGACCCAAACCATCTGAGGCGTGAGCCCAAAAGAATCCCTTGCGCTTCCCTTTTCCCCTGCCATTACAGCCCTCAGTTCCATAAATGATCAGTTCTCCCCGCAGCCTGTAGCTCATTCAAGCAGCTCCTTATTGCAGCCCCATCACCACACACACACAGCGGCAACTACAGAGGCTTCCTGCCCCAAGGCCTGGTTAATGTTTCAGTCCCGGCCCACCACGGCCTGTACTTTGAGCCACGGGCAGCACATTATTGGTGATCCTGGTATTTGCAGGCTGGCTTCCACCAGCCAGGTGCCTCCTCTCTGTTACGAGAGAGCTGACACGAGAGATCTCATGTCACATCGGAGCTCTTGATCTCCACCCACTTCAGTACAAATCCAGTTATGACTGCCGTCAGTGTGACTTTGACTTCCATGGGTTTCGGGAGTCTTTGCAGCTGAGCCATGCTGCAGGCTCTGAGCTCAGCCGACAGGACAAAGGTCTTGTTTTCCTTGTAGTGAAAAGGTTCAGGGCCGGGCTTCTGTTTTAAGTTTTCGATTATCCCGGTAAATCACGAGGAGTAGTAAAGTACATAGAACAGAGATTGCAGGCTGGTTAAGAATTATCGTGGAGGTGAAAAAAACAAACACAGCCAGCACAACAAACCTGCACCCGGTTTCCATAGCGCTGCCCCACATTCTGCTGCGCACCGCTCTGCACCTGCACAGCACCTGCAGCTTACGGAAAGTCTTGGAGTCCACTCTGAAAGCAGGGTGGAGCCTTCCAGCATCGCTGGGCACGACTGCCCGAGGAGTAACTGAGTGATGCAGGGCTCACCCCGCTCTCCTGACAGCTTCCTATGGGGCCCTTAGCATGCAAAGTAAAGAGAATCAGGTGAGGTACCAAAGTCCGGTCTCATTTCACTCCTCCTGCGCACCAAAAATATTGAAGGCAAGGGAAAGTGCTTCCCATAGCCAGTGTAAAGGGCAATTGTTGTGAACACGGCCACGGAAGAACTCCCACATTGCACCCGAACTGCTTCTCATGAGGGTTTGCAAATTTTTTTGCAAATCTAGGAATCAGGAAAAAATCCCATTCTGCACAAAATTGAAGCCCTGCCTGACAGCCATGCAGCCGCGGGCTGTGACCCGCTGTACTGCTCCACGTCCTGCCTTGGCCAAGCTCTAGCATGGCCCTGACTCCCCTCAAGGTTCTCAAATACATTGTTTTGTCTCTTGCTGTCAGACTCACAGACCCACAGACCCACGTGCAGATTTCCCCTAGCTGGTAAAGTCACGGGGATATAGAGGCAAAATATGAACACTGCCATCTCTGTGATAGTTTGGAGAACAGCAAGTCATCTTCCCCCTGCCCTGCCAGCATCCCCTCCTCCATGCATTTGTATAAGCACGGGCACATTTCCTGCAGTCCTTGGGCAGCAGATACGTCTGTGCTTTGTTGCTTTACTTGATCAAAGGCAGATTACGCTGCTATCACCGGAACTGTTAAGATTTACACGTGGGCTTTTAAGATATCACTTTTTAAAGATCAAAACCTGCTGTTTCCCAAGGAAGTGAGTTCAGACAAACCACAGAGCTCTGGAGTGTGTTTTCCTTAGTCATAGCTGAAAGGTTTGTTTCTTTTCCAGGGCTTTCCCAACACCAGCAGGTCTCCATGGTGAATGAGGGCCAGGACAAAGCAAGGATGAAAGGCAGATCTGTGGGAAGCAGAGGGTCTGAAGACAAGTTCCCTCTGGACTGAGCAAGCATCATGAAGCAGTCAGTGGGGTCATGTTTCCTGCCTGGGCAGAGTCACAAGCGAGTCACTCCTGAGGCAGAGGCAGAGTCTGAGTAACAGCTGAGCTGCACTGTCTATCTCACTGGGTCAGCCTGAAGGGAGGAAACCTGAGCCTATTGCTGCCGTTGAAAGGACATTCCTCACAAGAGAAATACCTGATGTATATGGCTATAAACAGGAAAGAAAATGATGCATGCCCACCATCGGCCGCCATGGATACTGCTCAGTGCACCCCATCTGGAGAATCTCTCCTATGAAGAAAGGCTGAGACAGCTGGTCTTGTTCAGCCTGGAGAAGAGAAGGCTCCAGGGAGACAGACCTCATCATGGCTTTCCAATACTCAAAGAAGGCTTGTAAACAGGAGGGCGACTGACTTTTGCATTGGCAGATAGTGAAAGGACAAGAGGGAATGGTTTTAAACTAAAAGAGGGGAGATTTAGATTGTATTTAGGCTGAAATTCCTTATTCAGAGGGCAGTGAGGTGCTGGCACAGCTGCCCAGAGAAGCTGTGGTGCCCCATCCCTGGAGGCACTCAGGGCCAGGTTGGATGGGGCCCTGGGCAGCTGAGCTGGTGGGTGGCAGCCCTGCCCACAGCAGGGGGTGGGACTGGGTGGGCTTTGAAGTCCCTTCCAACCCAGGCCATTCTGTGATTCTATGATCTGAGAGAGTATGGAGAATGGCACCGGCTATGAGGGTGACCATGCCCTTCCCCTCTGCCCCAAGGTGTCACAAACACAGTAGGTGTGAAGCAAAGCCATGTGATGTCTCCTAAAGATTCATCGTGAAGCCATCATGCAACTGACCAGGCAAGGAAAGGGGCCTTCTGCATCCTTCCTCCAGAATCTCAGGGACTGCCACTGGGCCCAGGCAAAGTACCAGCAGGCAAGGAGATGATACTGACTGAAGCTGCTTGTGAAGGGATAAGGGAGTCAAGGTGGTAGCTTTACTGCAGACAGTACACACAGACATAAATCCATAAACTAATAGAAATTATTTCCAGGAGGTTTTTCCATGTATCGCCAGCTAAGGAAGAAAAACTTTTGAGGAAGCCTTTGCAGAAAGTTGGCAGCATTTCACTGAAAATACCTTGGCTGAACGCAAGCCAGCTGCAATGAACATGAAGAATGAGTTACAGCAGCAAGTACCTAAGTAGTGTTTAATATGATAACCTGAACTCACTTCTTGGTCAAGGTTGGCAGGGGAAGGCCTGCTTCAAATGGGAAGCCCGTCAGAACCATGTGCTGCAGAAAGGCCAAAACTGAAATCAGCCCCTGGGTTATTAAAAATGCCTGTGAGTTTTATTACTCACTGCTCCTCTTTTAGGTTCATCTCTGTCACAGCACAGAAAGCAGAAGCTAGGACAAAGCCAAACTACACAGGGAAGATGTGCTTTCTCTCATGAGCAGAAGCTGGTTCATTTGCATCGCAGCAAGATGTGCTGTTGTGGTTAGTTTAGTGGGGTAGCGGGAATCTTTTCCAACAGCACAAAACCAGTCAAAATAATCTCTCACCTAGTTAAAGAGGCTACGTGCTGCATGATGTAAGCACTCTGCAGTCAAACAGGCAGAGAGAAGATAGTGGGAGAGTTCAAACAAGGAACGATACCACAAGCTCAGAAGGAAACAAAATAAGACATTCAGCACAAGGTCAGGCAATCAGAACATTGCAGGCTGGAAAAGGAAGTGAAATTACAGGCTCTGGCAAAACAGCTGAATGCTTACTCAATTGAATTACAAAATTGTTGTGATTTTCACCATCAGTTCTGTGTCTGGGATCCAGACCCATTTCCAAGGCAAGCTACGCAGATTCATAAAGGGAAGGTGGTGGGTATCACATTCTTCCCACAACCAGTCAAGTGATTTTTTGTTTTCATGGGTCTCACAGTTGGGAGTTATTTCCTTAACAGTGCTAGAGATGAACATTCTCCCAAAGTAGCTGAGCCCTGCCAACCCATGAAATGCCACTGACAGAGAAGCTCAGGTAACATACAGCAGCGCAGCATTTCTCCAGCAGCACAGTAAAAATGCAGATGGGAAAAGACTCAGGGAAGCCACACAAACGTTTGTGCTGCAAAACCCACAGCACCAGGGCTGAGCTGCCCTCTCTGCCAAACAATTTGACAAAAGCTGACAACATACCACTTGCAGGGTTCATAAACGCACAGGCAAGGATTCTTCAGTATAAGGCCATGCCACTATACATCTTCAGGCAGGAGAAGCAGCCCTAGCCCTGCTCTGTGGTCCAAAGGAAGCTGCCCAAGCACAAGCAGGGGCAAAGAACCACCAGCTGCACACAATCAGCCTATGCTCACAAGCCACCACTTGCCCTCCTTTAAATCACCATTTCAAAGTGCTGCTACCTGTGTGCACACCTGTAGGTTCCTTATGCACTGATGTAAGCAGCTGAAAGTACAACACTCACATTAATTCTGGCCAAAACCATGCTATCCAGTGAAACAGGGATGAGCTGGGAGCTGTGACCAACTCATATCTCACCAGCTGTGGGAGCTGGGGTTAACATCACTCATTGCAGTGCTGCACAGGGGTATGTGGTTACTTTGCTGTGGGAAGCTGCCCCAGGCTGCAATCTGTGCAGCCAGCCCCGTGAGATCTGCCAGTGGTAGTCACAGACCCCATGCCTCAGAGCCAAGAGAGCTTCAAGAATGTGAATTGCAAGGCAAGGGAAGCCACAGAGGGAAAGGTGAGCAAAACTGCTAAGTGCGTGCCATGGCTTTGAGCTGTCGGCAGAGATGGGTGCAAAACTTGGATGCAGAAGGCAGTCTAAGTTTTGGCTCTGTAGTGCAGCCAGGTCTGCTTCTTGTGACTGTGTTTGCACTCATTGCCACGGCAGGCAGCAGAGCAGACGCCGAATGGCACACAGCACATGTGGATGCAATTACTACGTCTGGAATAGCAACAGCTCTAAGTGATGCTTTGCTAGAGTGAGTGGCTCATCTAAGCTCTTTTCCTTTAGTCTGAACACTGGAGCTCACAGATGAGAGCCGGCTAACCCAGGGAAATGGGACAGACGTAAGGTCTCTGGCAACTGCTGAACAGAGACTTAAAAAAAAGTCATGTCCTGAGCAGCAAACAAGAGCTGTGTCCGCGCCAATAATCCCTACTTGGCAAAAGCAACAGGGAAAGTTGACAACTGCAATACGCCAAGAGGAAGAAAAAAAAAAAAAGAAAACCCAAACGAGCTTTAAAAGAGTTAGGAAGTAGTGCAGGAGCAGCTCTCAAGCACTAACAAGAAACACGGCTGGAAAAAACATACCTTGACAGGCAGTGCTGCAAGTGCCCCAGCTGTTTGAGTGCATTACAGACACTGACTTCACGGCAAAAGCCAATAGATGTGTGGGATGCCACAGCCCCCCCAGCATCCCATGGGATGCCCCCCCAGTGCACGCACACACAAAGACGCCAGTCCCAAGATCCCCTCTCTATTGTAATTATCTTT
Organism: Numida meleagris; assembly: GCF_002078875.1. Classification (NCBI taxonomy): domain Eukaryota; kingdom Metazoa; phylum Chordata; class Aves; order Galliformes; family Numididae; genus Numida; species Numida meleagris. The sequence goes on from NC_034410.1 coordinate 99,409,987, forward strand.
GCTTTGCACTGGGATTTATCACGTGCAGCTGCTACAAGTTGTTTACAAGACGCAACAGCCACGAAAACAAGTCTGCTGGCGAGCTGTCTCAGATTTGTTGCTCCTCCTGGGTCACTTGGGCTCTGGCCAGCAGCACGCTCTCCATACGGCATGGCACAAAGCTCCTGGCCCCACATTACCAGCCATTCTCAGTTGGTGCATGCAGGCAGAGCTCGGGTTTTGACAGCTGCCTTGCGATTAGGTTTATCGCTGCGGCAAGAACAGCAAAACTGCCCTTGTTGCCTCACTGTTTCTTTTCACTGCTTTTTTTTTTTTCCTATTCCACAGCCAAACAAGCTTCCAGAAATAAACTTCCCCTTTGTTCTCACAAGGATGAGTGGCTGGCACATGCAGCCTTGCATTTGCTAGTCAATGGGACTCCTCCAGCCCAATGCCCAAAATGCACCTTTGATAATTTTATCTGGAGTTAACTACGAGTTTTGGCTTTGAAAGAATAGATCAGTAGTCTGAACCAAAGTATCGCTAAGCAGAAACTGCCTTTGATTTTATTTTAGTGGGTACTCGGTGAGTCATTTTCTTCCCCCAAGTTAACACCTGAGGGAAGGGGAAAGCCATTTCACTGTGCACCAGGTGCTACTTGATTGGCTTGTGACTGCAGCTGAACTTCTGGGCGTAGCCTCAACCCAGGTCATAATTAAAAAAAAAACAATCAGCCTTGAGCAAAATTGGTCACAAGTAAAGTCCCACGGGTAGGTGTCAGCAAGATGGAAATGCAGCGCTCACCGCAGGGGCAGGGCGCCTGGTTGTTACACCGGTGTCACTTCATGTGGCAGAATGGTGAATGTCAACAGCAGAGACCACAGGCTTTTACTTTCAATGGAAACTGTTAACCTGAACGGCAAGTTTTCTTCCTCCTCCTATCTTCATTTAATTACTGCAGCTGCTCTGGTGGAATTACAGAACTGGTCAGCTCAGCAAGCAAAACTTTTTTTTCCCTAAATTTGTTGACATTTCTTTATTTTAAAGGGCAGACTAATGGAGAGCGAGGATCTAAGAATACCCTTTGATGACACAACCCCCTACACTTTCTCTACCACTCAGCACACTGGCAACCTTCTTTGAAAAAAAAGAACAAGGAAAAAGTCCAACTACTCAAACAGGGAAAAAACATTTGCTTGAGATCATTTTTTCTTAGGCAGCGCCTGAGGCACAGGCATAAGGAACGTTGCAATAAAATACTTATGTCATGTGGACAAGAAAGTATCTTAACAAACCTTTCACCAAAGACAACACTTCTTTCTGGGTGCCTAGCACCCAGTGAGAGCAAACAGCTATGCCACAAAAGCATTTTCTTCAACTTCCCTCACTTTTTGCTCAACATTGACTTCATACATGCACAAAAGTCTGCTCCAAGTAGATAAAAACGTGCCTAGGTGTCCCAAGGAAAATAGTCTAGAAGCATAAAGAATAGTAAGTCCAGGCAAAGGGATAGGACTCAAGGCTCCTTTCTGGACTCACGTGCTGTTACTTGCAGATAAAACACACAGCCACGCCTGGCTATGCTCGGAACTATTTTATTTGTAGCTTTATTTCAGTTAAAAATATATTGTAAAAATTAAAAACCCGATTTTGTAATTGCATGGCGTATGAGGACAACCCTGCATTGTTTCTATCGTTACCAAAGTTGATGCACACATGAGCAAGCCCGTGTGTTTTTTCTTGAACACATTAACACTGACTTTGAAGGTTTAAAGAAGTCCTAAGCTGAGCAAAATTTCTAAGAGTATGTCAGAGAAGAAACAGCTTTCTGTCACCTACAAAAAGCCACAGTGAAAGGAAGAAAACAAAACAGCACACAATGCAGTCTTCTAAGAATATCTTTACATCTGCCTGCTCTCCTGCTCCACAAAACCCTCCCCCAGTCACCCAAGCAGACAACTGGTTTAAGGATTAGCCAGAACTGATTTTTCTCCCTAGAGATCTCTTATTTCACTGTTGTTAGAAGGATGAGAGTGGGTGACGGACATTCAAAAAAGTTGAAATGTGAGCTGCAACTCTTCATGTTTTTCAGTAATAATTCTTTTTGATAGCCAAAGTCCTCCTCTGAAATGTAACTTTCCAGAAAATTCCACTGGCCAGAATACACCCAAATACAACAGAAATCTCTTCTAAATCTTTATCACCAACTCATTTGGTGCTTTAAGCACCTCAAATGATCTGGCTCCCAAAACACAGCTTTCAACCTGACACCCTCTCCTATTTCACAGTCTACTGGAATTAGATCAAAATCTTGCCACTGCTAGCCCAAGAAAATCAGAAGTTGTGTTGCCCTTCCTGACCCCATCAAAATTTGTCATTAAAGATGTCTAGAGGCTGTATCACAAAGACTTGCAAAAAAATATTCACCCCAACCCTTTTCTGGCCTCCCTGTTTCATCCTCAGGAAAACCTCCCCACAGGCCCCTACCCTAAACCCTAAGGTATTTCTAGGAGCCAAAAAACTCCAGCTCTGAGAGGGGCCTAAGACACCCCTCCCAAAATTTAATGCAACCTGACTACACTGCTCCCTTTGGCCTCTTTGAAAAGGTCAACACAGTAGAACACAGTCAGGTACTTCAGGCCCACTTTTCAGCATTCCTTTGAACATCTGGTTAACAACAGCTGCTAGCATAGCTCTCTAAACCAAACAAAGTCAGTATTAGGTCAAAAATATTTCTCTCTCCAATGTATTTCAAGAGTAAAGCTGTGTTTTCCACAAAGCTTGTTTTCAACAAAATACTCCTCATGCATCCGTTTTTAAAGAAAATATTTTATTACATTGTGGGAAAAAAAGCATAATCATCCAAAGTTCATATTGTTAAAAAAATTGAAAATTTATTTTAGACAGCGTGTCGGTATATTCTGTTCCGCATGGGAATGATAAGAAGACTCTATATCATTACTAGATATTGCACAGTCTGATAGAAAAAAACAAATCACATGATCTTGGGAACCATCTCACATTATGAAAAACCTACAAAGAAAATATTAAAAAACAAAAACAAAAAAAAAAACCAAAAAAAACCACACAATCCTTTCTTCCTACAGTAGCTTTAAAGTTTATAATTCTTGGAATGACCATATTCCACTGAAGACCATCTCAGTGACAGGAAGCTTCATTTCAGCAATCCCTTGTGCAAATAAGATTAATAAAAAAAATAATAATAATGCAGTTAAGTCTTTTGATATTGTGTGGGTGGCAATAACCACACAGCTGTTAGATCCCTGCCTGGAAATAAAACAAAATGGGGAAAGAGAAGGAAGGGGATTTAGGCCATAAGTTTTGCCTGCAACTCCATCTCTGCCGCCCTTTTGAGTGCAACATCCACCAGCAGCTGGAATCCACTAAAATCCTGGTTGAGGTCTGGTGGGGTTGGAGGAGGAGTGTTAAAGAGCCCGCTTTGCGCATTCGCACCAGGTCCCAGTTTAGAGGCATCCTCGTGGTAGGAGAGGGAGCTGTCTGTGAAGGCGTTGGCTGGGGGCTGCTGCAGGTCCGTAGTCTGGCCTACATCAGCTGGCTGACAAAAATGGAAAGGGGCATCTTTCAACGCAGTCACAGTCGTGTGGCAAATCACTGAGGGCCGAGCGAGGACCGACCCCGGGGACACAGGCTTGGAAGAGGACACAGTCTTGCTGAGCGTGGCAGATGCGGGAAGGAAGGGGCTCTCCTCCAGCAAGGGAAGGAAGTTCTTTGTGCCCATGGAGGACTCCACCATGCTGCCTTCAGGAAGCTTGGTCCCCCGCCGTGAGATGGTGAACTGGTTTGGGTCTTTGCCGTCCTTCCTCAGCATATCAGGTAAGAGCCTGCGGCGTGCATTGATAAACCAGTTGCAGACCTGAGAATACAACAACATCTTAATTTCTACCTTCATTCACTTCCAACTATGTGCCATTAGAGTCGCTGGGTTAGATTGATGACTCCCTCCAAGCAGTTTCCTCAATCAAACAAAGGAGACCACGGGACAAGCTCTGACAAGCCTGGCTAAGGCCTTTTTCCCTTGTCCCCTCTCTGCCCCCAGCTCCTGCTCCTTCTACAGAAAGCCCCAGGACATCTGAAGTCGGCCAGCCTGAGCCCAGAGGTTTAGCTTTTAACCCTCTGCACACACATTAATCTATTAGCCATTGTTCACTGTGCTTAGGTTAATTAACAACAGGAAAACCTTTTCTCTCTGAAGAGGGCCACTCCTCCCACAAATAGTTACTGATTTTCCTTGTTCAACTGACTGTGTCGACAGACATAACATGAATTACCTCACTTGAGTTTGTCCTTGTTTAAATATCAAACCAGTTTCCTGGACAATACGGGACAGTTTATAGTTTAACGTCTTTTTTGCGTTTACTACATGAAGGTTTTCTTTACGATGTTACACAAAGGGAATTTTACTTTACAGCCAATTGTGGATTTTGTACTAACGAATTAATCTGGGAAAAAAAGAAAAAAAAATGCCCAGAAGCCAACGTGAACACTATATTTAGCATCTCTCAAAACCAGGTTTTGCACAAGCTTTCCTGCAGCCACTTTCCAGACAGTGGGAATAAGCAATTGCTCAGAGCTGTCCCACCAAAGGAGATTGAAAAAGACAAGAACAATGCGTCCAGAGGACCTTGCAGCTGTTGCTGGGTGAGAATCCAAAACCAGCCACATAAAAGCCTGATTACACCCATGCTAATGCACTTGAGTAGCTCTATCTATATCTATCAGTTGTTTCACTGATCTTAATGGAACTCGTCGTACGCATAATTATAGATGCTCACATTCTATGGGAATGGGCCTCAAGTTGCAGTTTTAGAGGCAGAGTTATATGCTCAACTCTGCATCTATCACCGTAAAGCTTCTGTTGACAAATGAATCCTTTCTCCTCACAATAAATTACCTCATACCGACACTTTATGTCTTTTGGTCCCCAATCCTGCAAAAAATTAGCATGCACGTTCAAATCCACAACTGTCTGTTCTCCTGAATATGTCATTTTATTCCCAGTAAACAAAGATCATCATAACACACAACTCATCTGTATTTTCCCTTAAAACTGCCATCAGAAATAGAGTAAGCAATGATTAAGAAAAAAAGGAAAACAGGAATGAATTTGAATGTATTTGAATACCTGTAGTGTGGAAAGGTGTGTTTGCCGGGATAACAGCACTTTTTCTTGCTCTGAAGGATAAGCATTGTATCGATGCTCATAAAGCCAGTCCCGAAGAATCTGCACAGACTCTTTGGGTAGGTTGCCACGTCTCCTCCGTTTGCCCGAGCCAGCAGATGAGGAAAGATCCAGTGGGACATCCATAGTGTCATCATCCTCTGTTTCACTGCCTGATATTGCAACTACACCTGCAATTACAAGAAGACAAGTACAATCAGCCTCCTACCTCAGGAAACTACTTAGCTCCAGCACTTCATGGCTCAGACTTGTTTTATATTAAGCACTTTTACCACGAATTGTGGCATAGCCTGCTTTACGGGGGATTTGTCCTGTAGCGTTAACTTGTCAAGCTGTAGCTCTACTGTCAGTTGAACAAGAAGTAGCACCAATGAGCTGTTCCTAAGGGAATTCTCTGTAAACCCTCATTTTCTGGTTCCCCTAGCAACCTTTTATCTACTGCTTGTTATCAGATAGCTTCTATCTAATGCCAATATTGTCCAAATTTGCTTGCTATGGTATGTATGCATTCAGCACTCTTCTCTTCAAGGATAAGCAGGGGCTGGGCAAAGGGCCAACAGACAAGAACCAAAAAGCCATATACCCAACTCAAGTGATGGGTTATTTAATTACTCTTTAAAATGCTAATGCTTCCCTCGTGAGAGAGATAGCTTGTAGATTTTTATAAATTAATAGTTCATCTCATATCTACAGAGAAAGAAAAGAAAAAAGGGGAAATTGTGTCTGCCCTCACTGTCAAGTGAATATTTACTCAGTAAGTAAAAAAAAAAAAAAAAGTGCAGGGTAAGGAAAGAACCAGGTGCCTAACGCATGTACAAGTACACCAGCATGACAGGTGATGGACTTCTAAAATTTAATTGCGCTTCAGTATCAGAGAACTGCAATCATTAAAAAAATAATTAATCATCCCTTTCTATACACCACACTACTTGACACTACGTTAGGTAAACAAAAATAAACAAACAAATTAAGTATTTAATAGTCGCCAGCTTGGAAGGGTACAATTTCCTCCTTTTGTAGAATATACAAGGCACTGCGGAAACAAACTACTGAAATACATACTGGCTTTCAGAAGTGTCTTCTAGAAAAAAAAATGTCAAGAAAAAGAAGCCCATAATCTCTTTCTTTAATTTGCATTTCATGTTGAGGGTGGGAGAAAGAAAAAGGAACTTGCTCATTCATAACATCAAAATTAAAAACATGAACAGTAAAAACCAAGTTAAATGTCAGAAGTAAAAAAAAAAAATTATGTGGGCTACTACCCATAATTCAAAGATTCTGTTTAAGGAAAGAGTTAGCCCTGAAATTTAATACATGTGCATGTGAAAGCATACAACTATATAAAGCAATAGGAAAAAAAGAAAGGGGTGTGTGCAACTGTTGCTCATTACTTCCCAGTGTGTATGGAGGGTAGGATCTCTCCCCATACCTTCAAACTGTAGCCAAAGCTGACACTGCGAACTGTTCCCTTTCTTCCTCTTATTTATGAGAAGCATCAATATCCTTAAATTTGGTTTGAGTTGCTCAGATGTCAATGCACATTTTTGACACGCAAGCATTCCCAGGAGAACTATCAATCTGCAAAGTGTCTGGCATCCTTACTTCACTAACTCACTTAGTATTGTTTTCCTTCTTTCAACTGCTGATTTATGGAACCGTCAAACACCAAACTGACATACCAAACTTTTCCTAGGATGATTTGCCACATAAATTATCCAGTCATGGCACAAGAACAATAGGATATTTAAATGGCCTATACGAGATAAATCCCAAATTATGTAAACAAGTTCTTAACTCATGTAGAAAGTATCTCAACTTTGCTTTAAAATGATTCTGAGCCTTCTCTTTTCTATTTGTAACAGCTTCATGCAAAGTTCTGTCATGCTTGCAATCTAACCTGAGAACATGTCTTGCACAATGGGGTTCTGGAGACGTAAGTAGCACTTCTCGGAACAAAGATCATGCACAGACAGCATGATGGCTCTGCAAAGCAGCTCATGCCTCCCAAACTGAATTTAAAAACTAGCTAAAACTAGCCTCCATTATTCAGACAATGTTTTCAAGTGTGCTGCTCTTGTTTGTCAGAAACTAGAAGCCTTGTAGCACTTCAGTGGGTTGGGTTTTTTGTTTGTTTTTAAATTTAATAGGCAAGACAGGACTTTGGAAAACAGGGAGAGGCAAAGAGTGAAAGCTGGAAACAAGGAGCCAAAGAAACTACTCCTGTGAGAAAATTAGGTGTCTAACAGTCTGTGAGCCATATTTACATGGCATAACGACAAGTCCTCCAGACACACCACCGCCCCGCTTGGCGTAACTTCCCCAGGACCTAATAATACAGCTGAAGCGCTCCACTGGAGCCTCTGAATTTGAGAAAACTGCCTCGACAGCAAAACTTGGTCCAAAACTGTTGCTTTTTTTCACCCCCAAAAAAAGATAAAAGCGTGGCAAAACACTAAAAGCCAGCAGCATGAAAACGCTTCTGTGTTTTGCAAACCCGTTCTTCTGCCATGGCACTTCTAAAGTAAAAGTTGCCGTCTGACTAACCACAGCCTACCTAGCAAGGAATGAGTCAACGCCAAGCCTGCCCTTTGGCCGGCTCACTCGGCGTGTCATATGAACTGACAGAGCGAGTCAGTGACACAGAGCAGGTTCGGGTGAGCAGGAAACCCAGTGTGTTACAACTTCTCCTCATTTAAATGAGCTCATTTAAATAGAGCAGCAGCCCTCTGAACTTTGCGCAGATACCTCCGCTCGGCGCGGCAACAGGAAGTCCTGGCGAGAAATCTCACACGGCCCCAGCTGATATTTTTTACTAGAGCCGGAGCCACGTTGTTGCTGTCATGGCTCTGTTTTCATTAAAGCATTCCTGCTGATTACAACCCAGCTTTGTTTTTCCCTCTTGTTAGTAATCAGGCTATTCGCTGCTGGTTTCCTGTTTTAACAGGGCCCAACTGAAAAGGTTTCTGGCCGGGCTCCACTGCCAGACCATTGGCTTACTGCTTTTTACTCCCAGAATAAAGGCTAGTGGACATGCTGAGCAGCCCCAGCTGACCTACTAATTTATTTCATCTTAAAAACAACCCAGTGTCAGGTTACTTTCTGTCTTCTCTTAAACACGTTCAACTGAACAGAAACGCTGCTTTCACATGACTAAGCCAAAGCAGCCTGGGCACGCCGGCACAGGGCTGGGGACCAGCACGACACTCCAGGACTCCATCCCCACCACCACCCCGCAGATGAGCAGCGCGTGTCACCAACAGGCTAAGGGCTACGTGACCACCATCCCTTCCTAACACATTACGTTATCCTCCCAGCTCCCTAGCTGCAGCCATATATACAGGTGGTTGGACACTGCGTGCTGTCACAGTCCCGAGACTCCTGGAAACAGAGCAGGCTGCATCCAGGGCGCTGTGTACAACCCTGGGCTCAGCACCCCGAGCGCCAACAGCTCTGAAACAACTTGAGAAGAAGTACAGCGATAACTAAAGCTGATTTCAAAATAGACCACTGCTCCTTAAGAAAGCACGCCGAAATACTCGAGGGGGAGGACGAAGTATTTGGAGAGGCTGAGATGAAGCAGGAGTTAAGCAAATGCAACACTCGAGCTATTAGGAAAAAAACCACCACCGTCCCATTGTGTCGAGGAAGAGCTGCACAGAGGAAGTGGCACAGGCCAATTGTTATTCAAAACAGGACAAAGTTACCACAAGAAACAATCTCTGCCCTCCAGAGAGGCAGCAGACAAAACAATCACCTTCTGGAAAGCCTCCCACCCCACCCGGCGGGGCTGAGCGAATTTAAACAGGATTGTTATGAGCGCAGATAAACAGGACGGGTCTCATCCACGGCTCCGGTCCTGTCGTAACCGAGCTCGGTAGGATTCCTCACATGTATCAACTTGAGCACATGCCTGGCCCTTCGCAAGAGTGTATTCGAAAGGTAATTAACAAGCTGAGTATGTTCCGTGCGATCGCTATCAGCTTATTATTTGCAAATGAAACCATCCACAGAGTAGTCCTCGGGGTTTTAACCCACAGCCTGATAGGGAAAAGGAAAAAAAAAAAAGAGGAAAAAGAAAAAAAGGGAAGCTAACTAAACTTTAATGTGAATTTAAACGCCAACAACAAAAATAAATCAGTTTAAAATTATTCAGAAGTAACCACGAACTGCATAAAGGATGCATGAGGGAATTTCCACTGTAAAAAAAACTTTTCCTTTGAGTACGTTTCATAATTGAGGAACCAGCTTGTTTGCTTCCCTTCGCGTTTCACAGCTCGAGCTCTGCTGCTTTTAAAGCAGCCACACTCGGCTACGCTATGCGTTTGTTTTTCTTCTTTAAACAGGATTTTTCTAGGGCTGAGAGCAGGAAAGCTGAAACAAAGTCATTCTTTGGAAACTTTTGAGCTAGCCTCCAACGCCGGGCGGCCCCGAGCGGAACACAACAAAGGCTCCAGCCCCAACACTTCGCACAAGTCCCATCCCTTTCCCCTCCTCCCGCTCGGTGCCAGGCAGAGCCCCCGGCCCCTCTGCGGAGCTGCCCCTCCGGCACGTCACCTCCCATTGTCCCCATTGTTCCAGCCCACAACTTCCAGCCCTCGGAGCAGCTCACTCACACAAAGACCTACACATGCATACCTAGAAACGACGTCAGCACTTTTCACACGCATTTATTTCGGGGGTGGCAAGAACAACAGTCGAAAGTGCGGAGAGTTTGGTATTTCGGCAACCAGCAGCTGCCCTCGGGGAGAGGTCTGAACAATGGAAGCAACAGCAGACAGGAAACCAGCTCACCACTGCTGTGCAAATAGGGAGCATAGGAATGTCCTAAAAATAACTGGGCTAAATTAATTCAGCGAAATCATACAGGAGAAAAACACACCGTGCCTAGAACAAGGTGACGAACCGCAGCCTACCTGAGGGCTGCGGCGTGCGGAGTCAGCGCCGTGCCCTACGATCGCTGCACGGGGGCTCGGGGGCCGCCGAAACTTGTTCTTTGTGCCCCGGGTCCCTTTGTGCGAGGCTGCCCGCACCGCGCCGGGCAACGGCACGGCCCCGGGGCGCTGCTCCGCGCCGCAGCCGCTGCCTCACAGCGGCACGGACGCGCGCGTTGGGAACTTCTTGCGCGCGGCTGCGGCCGGGCTCTGATTTCAAGCACTGAAAGCGCGGCCGCCAGCCGAAAGTTTGCTGTCTGTACACCCACACCCACACACAAAGAAAAACCCGCTCCGGCGGGGGGGAGCGGTCTTCCTCCTCCCTTTAAACCTAAGCGCGTGGAAACTTTCCCACTCTTCTCCTCTTTACACGACGACGAGAGCAGGGGAAAGCGGCGGTTCAGCAGCGGTCGCGTTCCGGCCCCCACGCCGCAGACAAAGAGCGGGGCTGCGCGCCGAGCCCCCGCCTCGCACCGGGGCAGCGGGACGGGGAGGGCGGACAGCGACCGCCGAGCAACGGTCGCGCGCGGCACCAACGGCCGCTGCGGCCCTGCGGGGAACGCGGGCGGGAAGAGCGCGCCGCGGCCGCGGCTGCTGTCACGGCGTGCCCTTGCGGCGCCCCGCACGTACCTTTTTTACTTTTCATCGTGCCGGCGACCACCGCCGCGCTCCGGGAGGCGAGGCAGGACGCTGCTCCCCTTCTCAACTCGGCGAGGAGGAGGAGGACGGCGAAGAAGCGCGGCCAGGCGGCCGGCCCGGGGCCGCGCTGCTGTCGGGGAGCCGCGGGATTCTGCCTCCGCGAAGGCTTTCCGGCGGCTGCGGGCTCGCTTCGCCTTTGTTCCTTCCTCGTGGAAGTGGGAGAAGGCACGGGAGGAAAAGGTGCGCGCGGCAGCCCTCCCCCTTCCCGCAGTGACTGAGGCAGAGTCACCCGGAGCTACGCTCGCACTCGCGGCGCTGCCTCCTCCCTCCTCCCGCCGCCTCTCCCCTCCCCTCCCAGGCGCGGCGAGCGGGAGGGAGGGAGGGCCGGGGGGCACGCTGCTCCTGCACACACACACACACACACACACTCACTCACTCACTCGGCAGCCCGCCCGCCTTTCTTCCAGGCAGGCGTTTGTTTGATCGTTAAGCTGGAAGGAGAAGGGGCCGAGAGGAGGGGGGGGAGGTTTTGACAGCTGCCCTTGACTCGCCTCCTCCTGTTGCTGCCGGATGAACCACCCACTCCTCCGCCGAGAAGAAAGGAGAGTGTGTGCGGAGCCCTCCAAGGAGCCCCACACCCCGCCCGGCTCCGCGGGGCCCCTCCGGTGTTACCGCCGCCCCCTCCCCGGGCAGCCGCGTCCTTTTCGGCCTTATTTTTACACCGGGCTGCTTGTCCCCCCGCTCCTCGGCGGACGTTGCCGTGACACACGCTCGTAGCGAGAGAAAAGTCTCTCGGCTTGACTCATCCCTCTCGGGCGAGCACGTGGTGCAGCAACAGTTTATTTTCCTCCGAGATGAGACAGACGCGACCCCGCCAGCGGCTCCGCTCCGCGCTCCCGGTGCTGCACGCAGCGCTGGGGGTGGGGGGGTGGAAGAGGGAACCGCCGGAGGGTTCGCGCGTGGAGAACCACGCGCTGCTCAGCGCTGCGCTGCCGTGCGTGGCCGCGTGTGTTTGTTGTACTGCTGCAGGGCCACGTGCTGCGGGGCAGCGCTGCTGGCGGCTGATGAAATCACGGACTCCTACGGCAAAACAGCGCTCCTTCCCCAACACCCCCCCCCCCTTCTCCTGCTTGTACGTCCACAAAGACGCGCATTCACCTCAGAGCGGGAAGCAGCCGCGTTTCAACAGCAAATCCTCCCAAGCACCTCGTAACTATTTTTACGTAGCGTCATTACAGCGACCTTGCCGGAGATAAAACAGCTGTTACATCCTGCGTGAGGGACGCGCGCGCGGCGGGCGGCTGTTGAGCAATTCCGGCCAACGAGGCCGGCTCTCGGCCGCCCGCGGGGCTGCGCGGCCCGCGGCTCTGCCTGGCGGGGAAGAGGGGGGGGAGCGCTGACTCACAGCGCGGCGCTGACTGAGCGGGCGCTGCGAGCCGCGCCGTTACCCGCCGCCCAACCGCCCTCCGTGCATGCCCGCGCCTTGCGGGCTGCTCCCGCCGCTCCCCCCGGGCCCCGCTTTTGTTTTCGTTTCTCTCTTTCCTCTCTTTTTTTTTTTTTTTTTAAAGTCCGGCTCCCCAGCTGTGAGAGCTGACTCTTCAAACCGGCGCTTTGAGCGTCCTCGCTCGCTGTTGCCAAAAAAGTAACGACGGGAAGTGAACAAAAGACATGTCAAGGATCCGAGGAGATTGCCCTCTGTGCGCGCCGCCCGAGCCGGCCCGCGTTGCTCATTGTCCCTGGGGCTGCTGACGAGTGGTGAACTAAACTCTTCCCGTTTTCTTTTGGCGAGGTCACTTTTACGAGGGGAAAAATAATGCTTTACTCTCGCATCGAGCTGAAGCTTGCTTTTAATAGCGTTAGGAGCAGTCCTTCTAACTGCTGGAATTTTCTCCAAGGGGAAGATTGATTCTTGACTTCACGCACGGCAGCTTATGAAGCAGACAGGCTGTAAAGACCAGGAGGGTCGGGCCGCTAGTAGCAGAGCAGTGAGCACTCGTTCCTAGCTCCCTGGGTACAATGTACCTACAGAGGCTTTTTTTTTTTTTCTCCCCAAATTGCTCTATGGATGTAAGTGTTGAGGGGGTGTGTCCATATTTGGGACTACAGGGAGAGACTGAAAGTGTCCGGTGCGCTTTTGATTGCAGCCCCCAGGACATGGCTGGAGCTGTACCTGGGGTTTGTCTACAGATTCTAGTTAATTCTAGCACGTGGAGACTCTGATAGGTGTTGGAAGTGATAGAGTGGGTAAAGCTTGCAACAGAGCATGGTGGTTGGAAGCAAACTGCTGTAGCCTTCTCTAACTGTAAAGCTTCAACACACCTGAAAGAAGATTACATCTAAAGAGGTAGCAGGTGAGCTCGTTGCCTGTTCTGAGCTGGAATCTAAGGATAGGGAGCAACTTGATTTTTTTCAGTGAGTTCAGTCAATTGGTGGCCCATACGTTGGCAATGGGTGTTGGTATTCACAGGCAGAAGCAGCTGATATGTAAGAAAACGCATAACTTTCCACACTTTTTTCTTTCCCTTTACGGATTGGCAAAGCTGTGATTTTAGCATTACTTAATCTGCTGGAGCTGTATCGGCACTAATAATCATATCTCATGCTGCTCCCTGAACAACTTTGGCTTCTGTGCAGCTCCTTGGGTAAGCGGTGCTTTATGCATACACGTCAAGATAGGTCTGTACCAACAGGTTTGAACAGCCTGGTTTAGTGCGAGCAAGTTCAGCTCTGTCTGGATCTGTTTGCGTAGACATGCTGTAGGTATTTGTAGAACTGGATTCAAAGAAGGGAGAGAAGTAAAATTGGAGGGGCTAGATTTTGTATTGCTCAATAACCCTCTGTATCAGAGGTTTATCTGTGTTCTGTGGTGATGCGTGCTTGTTCTGCCCTGTCACGCTGTCACATGTGATATCTTACATGCTTATGACTTACAAGTGCTTTGCTCTGAGGTGCTGGGCCTGTGTGTGCCTAACTACCCCTGAAGTCTCCAAGACTGTGCTTTGACATTGAACTCCTACAGGCAGCCAAGACCTAGGCATCATAGTCTTATGGATATTTTTTACCATTGTTCCAGTTTCCCATTCATAAACTGGAGAGTATTATATTTTCCCTATTTATAGCACCTTATGAAAATAAATCCACCAATCTTTGTGGAACATTGAAATGCCTTTGAAAAGTTTGTTAGAAAACTTAATTCTGTTCTGAATATGAAGTATTAAGTAGCAAAGTTAGGCAAGTTATGCCTTTGACAAGGAGAATAAAATGATGCAACAAATAACTGTTCTTTCAGTGAATATATCTGTCCTATGTACAGAAAAACAGGAGTTGCTATTGGGCACACCCAACCTTCACCTTTTCTTATCCATGATATTGACTAATGTCAGATGTTCTGGAGGAAAAGGAGAGGCTGCAGAAGGCAGAGGTGAGGTAATATTTTCCCACAAACGTTCCATCCTAATCTTTAATAGATAGAAGCCCTGAAGCAATCGTTTAATATAACTTATATTGTTACTGAGATAGGTGGATGGTTTTAATGCTAGTATAAATGTGTAATATCTGTATAGTATTTAAACTCTGTAATGGCAGTCAGTGGCAGAGTACCGTGTTGAAATGTGAATTACATGAAAAAGACTTTTGATTTTTTTCTTATCTATTTACTTCATTGAATATCCTCTTGTGCTTCGAGACAAAACAGAAGTTCCTGTTTTTTTACCTTCCCTGTACCATTCATACATGCTTTCATCTCTTCTACTTTCTGAGATAAAATGTTTCAGTCTTCTCAATCTCTTTTCCTATGAGGATTACTCCCACCCTTTGATTGTTGTCTTGGTTCTTTCCCAAGTCTATTTAGTCCTACAGTATCCCATTTTTCAGTACAAGTGACTTATGCTTAGAATACTGTATGCAGTATGGCTATGCCTCTGGTTACAATATATGTTTTTGATACTGCTTCTTGACCTATTTCATATGGAATCCAGCATGTTAGGCTTTACTTTTGGCTGCTGCTACATACTGAGCAGAGGATCTTAACAACCTGTGAGAGTACGTAGCTTGTTTGAAGTTTCTCTTGTACATGGCTTTATATTTGTCTTGATGCTGAGCTGCTTTTGTCATGGCATTGTTCATTCATGCAGCTGAAGTCATCACAAATCTCCCTTTTCCCAAATACACTTTTTATAGTTGCAGACTTTGGCACTTCACTCTTCTTGACCTGTCCTGATTTCTCCCTCTCTCTGGTCTGAGTTAACATATTAAAATAAAATTGGACTGAGTAAGGCCCTGAACTCACCATGCTGTCAACCTTTTTGTCATAATAAAAATTAGCCATTTAATCTTACACTCTGTTTCTCTTGCTCCAACCACATTTTCATCCATGACTGTTATTTGCCTTTTCCCTCAGCCTCTTCTTTGAGCAGTTGCTCATTGCAGGGAACCTTAAGAAAAAACCTCATGGAAATCTAAATTATGCCAGCCAGCCATGCTCCTATGGTCAGAGTGCAGTTTGCCGTCTCTGTAAAGGCAAAAACAGGTAAATCAAAGTTGTGAATACAATCTTTAACATTTCAGAGTTTATGGATAGTACACTTTGCAACCTGGATGTGCTTTTTGCTTTGTGTGAACTCGTGCTTGTCAAAGATGAAACAGGAACAACAACAACAAAAAAAAAAGCATCAACGTGAATCCCATATGTGGAATTGCACTGATTCCTGTCTTCTATGACGTTATGTTTATAACATTTTGGTTCTCAGAATGGACTTTAGTATGGATTCAAGGTAACAGACGGTAGTTCTTGATGAGGATTAGCCACTAAAGTGATACCCTGCTTGCTGCTGAGATTTTCAGATACACCGTGGCAAAGAGGAACAGTGGCTTCGGTAGCGGGTTTTAGTGCAGTACTTTCTCTAGGACCTCATTAACTCTTCCCTGTGCCAGCCCTTGCTCCCTCATCTCCACATAGTCCTCCTCTGCATCTGTACCTCAACATAGAAGCATATGGAAGTAGAATATTACCAAGATTACTACAGAGGCAGCTTAAGTACATGCAGTAACGTTAGTTACGAGACAATGCTGAAACTTCATTAGTGGCACAATTGCTTCTACTCTGAGACTAAAAGCCGCATAGATCCTCTGGGGAGTGGTTTGTGAAGCTTGTATTAAAGTGTATAGTTGCAAGTCGGACCACTGTTTAAGATTAAACTTAGAACTGAATTATAGGTTTAAACTTGCTTGGAGTAACAGTGTTCACTTTCAGATTTTAACCTAAGATAAAAGTTTGACAAGGATCAGACCTCAGGTGTGTATTTCCACTGTTTGTGAAGAAATCATCGTTTTTGTCCACCACAGACGCATCTCATAGCTGCTTTACCTTCTCATAAGGTAACATAAGGTGGGGGGGGTCAGGAGGGAGAGCTCATGCTCTGTTCTCTTTTGTAGCATGCAAGTGAGCATATCATAATCAGCTTGACAAATGACATGATTGTTGACATTCTCAGCCTAGTTTAAGAACTTGAGGCATGCAAGGAAAGAGATCCTTTCCTGAAATTTGAAACTATTGGTGCAATTTTGCAATTTAAGTAACCAGTTTTTGCTTATCTGTAAGATGTTAAGCAAGTGAAGTGGATATTGCTTACCAAAAAAATGTTGTTTGGAGATTTTTTTTTTTCTTTTTTTGTGGGATAGCTAACATGCTTTTACCACAAGCTGGTTAGTGCATACTAAAGACCAGGCAGTAGGCTTACTGCAAAAGTACCCCAAACAGGAATGACCTTGCTTAACTGACCTTGTCGAACTAAATACTTGAATGTCTACCTCCACTTAAGTTTTTGAATCAACAAACTGTATCTACCTGTACAAAAATCACCCAATAGTGAACAAATGAAAACAAAGCCTAAGAGATGTCTACACTTGGTAGCTGATATTTTGGGAGGGGCAGACTGCTTAATTTAATATGAAATAACTGAGTAAGTCTGTCTCTGCACTTTTCCATTCTGTTTCCTATAGTCTAGTCTTAACAAAATAACTTAATGGATCAGCCAAGAGCTTGGTTAGTTTCTGCACTAAAAGTTTGCCTTTTTTTCTGTGTTTTTATTATTATGTTTCAGAAATATTATTTCTATTCATAAACAAGAAGGTAAAATTTGCTTTGCGGAAGCACAAGACTGCAGTAATAATGAATGAATTACTGTGCTAAATATCATTTGGTGTAACAATAACTGATGTGATTGATTTTCTTTATAATAAAAATCTAACTTGAAGTACTTAGTATGGTCTGTGAGTTAACAAAATGATGGTACCAGAATCTAACAGAAGCAAAGTGAGTTCTAGAGAATAAAGACTTCAGAAGATGGACATCTTGAAAGTCAGCTTTCTGCTTGGGAAAGTTATTTGCTCGAGATGCACAGTTGCCATTCTATCTTTTGGGTGGAAGGCTTATGTAGAAAATAAGAATACCTTCTGAGACCTCAGATTTTCCATGTCTTTCTTAGTAGAATATAAGCACAGATATTATGTATTGAGTATAATAGTACAGAAAAACCTATTCAGATATTACCTTGTGTTGAACAAAGATTGAAAGGATGTAGCCTAATTAAAAAATTGTGAGACTTTATGACAGGCAGCAATTAAACACTATATATTGCACTTAGAAAAGCTTTTATTGATGTCTACCCTATACTTGCTCTGAATGCTGGAAGCTTTCTTTTCAAAGTTGTCAGCTTTGTACCTCTATTGGCATTGCATTTACTTTTCTTTTTCTGCCCTGATAATTTTATTAATATTCACTATTATCCCATGATTATACTATTATTATTGTTACTATAATTTTCACGCATTTAGTGCAAACAGAATATTCTTTCAATATTATAGATGTTACAGAGAGAATAAATTCTCTTCAGTGACCAGTCGGATTTACAGTGTGGTGGCACAGCTTCATCAGTTGAAGATAAAAGCAAGCTATTTTATTTACTGAGCATTTATATACAAAGTACTCGACAAAAAGATTAATTTCCTGCTTGAAATGCCCAGCTTTAAGGTACAAATTTATAAAATTAGGGAATTCTATAGAATTTCTATCTTGCAGGTGATACTGATGAACTGCTACTTTCAGCTGGGTGGAGCCTTGAAAAGGATATTTTATGACTAGAGAAAAGAGTTATTTTTTCACTGCTGAAAAAGGCGTGTTGGGTTTTTAAAGTGATAGGTAATGGGTGTTGGCTACCTTTCTGTAAATCCTAGACATAGCCTGAGGCTCTAAGTCTTCTGAAGGCAAATGCACATTGTGATGATTTGGGACAGTTCCTGTCTGGAGTTACGATTTAGAGTGTCTAAACCTGCATGTGGCCAAGCCAAGGAAACAATGAGAGAGCTGCAGTCCAAGGAAATGAATTTGACCACAACGAAGGCTCTGCTGATTTTTTTTTTCTTTTTTTTTTTTCTTTCTTCAGAGAAGATTGTAGCAATTGGGCTCCTACTGTCTCAGCCTCAGTACTTTTATACTGGAGGAAATAAGCCAGGTGTCTGTACTTGACTTAAAAATACAAATGCTGAAGGGTTGCAGATAAAGGAGGATTGAGTGGGGGAGAGAAATGGGAATGTATGTTGTCTACGCTCAGTATGGCTGATGCTTCTGAGTGTGAATGGTGTTTGCAGGGTCTGTGTAGCATGCCCTTCCTACGTGTGTTCATCAAATCCAGCCCCCAGGGCTTTTTAGAACAGACTTTGGATGTACAAGGGCCACCCTGATAAGAGGAAAAGGGCTGCCACTCACTGAAATAAGCCCATTTGGCTAATAATAATCTAGACACATGAGGGAAAATCATATATGTGAAGGTATTTGTCAGGATATTTATTGTGAATGCTCAACTATCATAGAATGGCTTGGGTTGGGAGGGACCTTGAAGATCATCTAGTTCCAACCACCCTGCTGTAGGCAGAGTTGCCAACCACTAGATCAGACTGCCCAGGAACCAATCAAGCCTGGCCTTGGAAGCCTCCTGGGATGGGGCATCCACAACTTGTCTGGGTAGCTTGTTCCAGTGCCTTATCTCCCTAAGTAAAATGATTTAGTCTTTTTTTTTTTTTTAACATGATAATTTGGTGAAGGGTAGACTGTAAGGCAGAATTGACCAGAATTGTCTGGATTTCTGGAACATGACACTTAGCAATATTCTGTATTGTGAGTGGTCCTTAAGAAGCTTGAAACAGTTTCTTTTCTCTAGGGCAACCTGTCAACAAGTGATGTTTCAGTGTCAAAAATGCCCTTGTGGTCACATGGATCTCAAGGTCCAATGGCTCCATGGATATCCATCTCATGGACCATGTGGGACTTGTGACAACACTTTAAATAGTGTGAGAAAACTTAATTTACATTAAGTGAATTGTGTTATGGTGGCAGTCCTTAAAACCATATATATATTAAGCATTTGCTTGTGTAAGGTTTGTTCCTTCTGATATTTTTAGCGAGTAGGTGCTCAAGCTTTCTTCACAAAAATGTTTTGGGTGTTTGTTTGTTGTTGTTGTTGTTGTTTTTTAATGATAATCATCATTATTAGGATCTTCTTCAGGGACACAGTAATCTCAAATGCAAGAAATCACACCAGAGGACATTCTCGGTATTTTATAAGTGCTCTGCAGACTGCATAATTAATTCGGTGTTAAGACCCTTAGATAAGTGTTCTTTGTCCTACAGTAGACAGAACTATGCTGGTCTTCCAAAGAAGTGTGGGATAACTGCCCAGGAACTTAGGGAGATGATGGTGATGGATTAGGAGATACTGAACGTGTAAGCAGTCGAGTTGGGATCCTCAATGTGTGTACATTTTCAGCCTGACTGAAAACTGGATTAGTGGTGTGTAGATTTCATGCCTTGAGAAGAAGGGGACCCTTAAGAAAGAAGTGAAGCTAGGTGAACAAACTGTATCCTTATGGAGCAAATGCGAATCTTTACATAGCTGTTAATCGTATGTTGACCTGATAGATATTAAGACCCTGGAATCTATGTCATCCATCCATCTGTTGCAGTTAAGAAGCATACTAAGAGCAGAACATCCTAAAAGCAGCAAAAATCAGGCTCTCTTATACCTACTCCACCCCTCTGTCGCTCACTGAGGTGTGACAACAGTTGACAAGTCTAAATTCATTAGTCTTTCGAGTTGGAATTGAATCACCTGGATGCTAACAGTTTTGTGTGGGATGCTCAAATGGCCGAGGATCTGACATCAGCTGTTCAGAGAGAAACAAATCTCAGGTGTGGAGCTGTCTGATTAACTGGTTAGTCCTGAAAAGTGTATTGGAAGACTACAACATGTTTGAGTGACTTATGTTGAGCTGTTTACAACTTTTCGAGGAGCTAACTGTCTCTTACTCGTGTGCAGTTAAGGCAGATTATTGACATCTAACCCCTTCAACGTTTGTGCAAGTGAGTCTGAAGACATAAAATCAAAGCAAGCTGCATATAGCTGGTCCTGGTTAGCATTTCTGTGCAAAAATCATCTTAAGTTGAAATATTTTAATTGACTGAGTAAATCCCCTTTGAAGACAGAATTTCTTGTTAAACAAAACCATTACAAGTTGTAAAAAAAAAAAAAAAATCATATTTAGTTCTGACTTAATAACTGAAAGCTAATTAGTGTAGAACAAATTGCAGAGGAAAAGGACATGGATGTGTTGGTTGACACTCAGCTGAACGTGAGCCACCAGTGTGCCCAGGTGGCCAGGAAGGTCAATGGCATCCTGGCATGTATCAGAAATAGGGTAGCCAGCAGGAACAGGGAGGTGATCATCCCTATCTACTCAGCTATGGTGAGGCTGCATCTTGAGTGCTGTGTTCAGTTTTGGACCCATCGCTTCAAGAAAGACAATGAGGCCCTGGAGCATGTCCCAAGAAGGACAACAAAACTGGTGGCGGGACTGGAGCACAAGTTTTATGAGGAGCAGCTGAGGGAACTGGGATTGTTCAGTCTGGAGAAGAGGAGACTCGGGGGAAACCTTATTGCCTTCTAAAACTACCTGAAAGGAGGCTGTGATGAGGTGGGGGTTGGCTTCTTCTTACACGTAACTAGCAATAGGACAAGAGGGAATGGCCTCAAGTTGTGCCAGGGGAGGTTCAGGTTGGATATTAGGAAAACCTTCTCCAAAAGATTGGTCGGGCACAGGCTGCCCAGGGAGGTGGTAGAGCCACCATCCCTGGAGGTGTTCAAGAAATGTGTAGATGTGGTGCTATGGAATGTGGTTTAGTGGGTAATATTGGTAGTAGATGGATAGTTGGACAAGATAATCTGTGAGGTCTTTTACAACCTTAATAATTCTATGAAATGCATATGTTAGCAGTGTGTTCCCATTTACATGGAAATAAACTGCTGCTGGTTTTAATACTAGATACCTGCAGTTAATTCTATTGGACAAAAAGATCTAGGCTCTGTACTGTGAAATGGTTAACCTGTTTGTTTCTATTCATAGTTAACATACCCCACTCATGCCAAAATACATAAGTGTCCAGCCACGCATGATTTTCAGGTGGTTAGCAGGAAGCATGTTGTCCTGAGTAGTGCTGGGCTGGAGGGCTGTGGAGCACTGGCTGTTGCTGGTGAGTCTTGTATCTTGTTTTAGAATAAAGGGCCCTTTAGTCAACATTGATAACTAAATAGACACTGCATGGTAAGTCATGTACAATGCTGAAACTGTTTTGAAGTTTGTGGGCAAAGTGGTAAGAAATACTTACCCTCACTGACTGTTTAGAAGATTTGTTGAGGGTAAGGGGGATGGTTAATTTACACAATGAATAGGCTCTCTATCTGTGTTGGAGTTACAGAGGCCTGAAACTCCTGAAATGAATTTATCCCTCTTTTTTCATCCTTAGATTTCCCCTTTAAACAGAACTTTTTATCTGATTATTTAACACAGGCACTGAACCATACATTTGAGGGAGATGGAGGCAAGGATTACATAAGACATCACTTGTTGTTTTGTAATTAACCTGGTGTTAAGTGTCATCTTCCAAAAAATTATACATCAAACTACTTTTTGATAGAGAAAAATAATAATTATGCAAAGTATATTGATTCTATTTTGCTGCTTCATGTTAGTTCAACAGAGCTATTTAGAATGCTGCTTTGTTATACTGTTAGGGATATGTCCTGGGCTTCTGTGTGTGTGCTCTGTTCAGAAGATTCTGAGAGCTCAGAATATCATCAGGTAAAATGTTAGTTCAAAACATATTTTCTGACTTGTCTTAGTCTAGAGCACATGTGTAAACCAGTGTGTCTCAGTGATACTAGAGAATTAGACCATGATTTAGCATTATTGTTTTTATAAATGACTTGATTACAATGATTATATAGGATGACACAAATGCAAATTATAAGAGGTTCCCCAGTAGGTAGAAAGGAAAGGCTTAATTTCTGTCTTCCAAACGTTGTAGTTGTATTGCAAATACTTGTTCATGTGTGTGCATACAGATGTGTGTGTAAAGATAGTAACCTGTCCTGACTTGAACTTCTAACTCTGTATGCAGATATCCGTATGTGTAAATATGCACACAGGGCTATTCGTTATACATCTCTGATCTTTGACAATGGCACTTTATCACTGTTCCTTATTGTCTTACTACCATAAGAATAATCATATATGTGTTCATGGAAGGTGCTATTTTGCAAATTTGAGAATCATGTTATTTTTGGAATGTTTATTGAATGAAATGCCTAGCAGAAATGATCGCTCTGGTGCGTGTGTTATGTCCACATCTGCTGGGAAGTGAGACGCCTCTGTAGAATTTCTTTGTAGACTGGCCAAAATTTATCCTGCCCAAATGACACACATCATGCTAAATTAACTTTGAGCACTGGCAGCAGTATGATCTTGTCATTGCGGTATTCCTGCTTCATTAATTAACTGAGGTGCTTAGTTTTGATGAAACGCTACACTACAGCCATACTACTTTTCACTTTCAAACCCAACTTCAGACCGTGTCCATATAACTGTTATCACAGAATCACAGAATGGCTTAGGTTGGAGGATACCTTAAAGATCATCTAGATCCGAACCCTCTGGCACGGGTAGGGTTGCCAACCTCTAAATCAGGCTGCTCCGAATCCCATGCAACCTGGCCTTGAATGCCTCCAGAGATGGGGCATCCACAGCCTCTCTGGGCAGCCAGCTCCAGTGCCTCACCACCCTCTATTTAAAAAATATCTTCTTAACAGCTAATGTAAGTCTCCCCTCTAAACTGCTGTGCATGACAACTGTGAAGAAAGAGTCGTGCTGATGACTGTTTGCAGCCGTGCACTGAAGTGACCAAACAATTTGTTGATTGCTGTTTAAGAATTAGTGTCCGCTCTATATTGGTAGGCCAATGTCAGGAGTAGTTTAAGGCAGCAGAAAGGCAAGCAGGTGTTAAGAGGAGATAAACACAAGACCATCTTGGCATTGCAGACTGCGTAGACAAGTAAGCTTTGTTTAGTGGGGCATCCAGCATTACTCAAACACACACACTTAAGTGTTAAATGGTCTCAGAGTTTGGAAGAGAGACTTTTGGCTTGGTTCAGAATTACAGGAAATCTGTGCATCAGTTAGGCAGGAACTTCTGACTTCTGGTTCACTAGCATTCAAAGATCCTGCACTTGTCACTAACAGAATTCCTACAGTGTAAATGGACCTGATCAGCAAATTAATAAAACGTAACTTGCTCTGACAGAGCCAGAAAGAGACATAAAAGAAATATACTGGAGATGGGAGAATGAGACATGCTGCAGAAGAAACAGTGAGGCTGCCCTTGAATGCCTGGTGATGGCATATTGTGCTTTGCTGTCAGTCTGTTGACTCATGTACACTTCAAAAGAGCTCTCAGGAGAGGCAGTTATACGAGTCACTGCCTGATGCACTGTAAATCACGGCTGTGCTTTTTTTGTTATTTGAATGTGCCTCCAGTGAGCCTAATGCTGTTTTGAAAGATCATCTAATGTCATTGGAACTCAGGGATTTCAATGAATGTGGGGGCAGAGGGATGGGGGAATACTCGCCCTCACAGGCAAGATTAGTCAGAGCTACTTCAGGATTGTCTGGTCATCTGTTCTTTAGTATCATGTACTGCTAGTTGAAGCTAATAAAGCAGTAGGAATCATGAGCTTCGTGGAAGTTATGCTGAACAGAGGTGTATCCAAAATCTTAGTGTGCTCTGTCTCCATGTCCTCTCTCCAGAAGCTGTAGCCCTGAGATTTGATGAGAAAGCAGGACAAAAGCTTTAGAGGGTCAGGGCAGGGATTGGTACTGTTTGATGCTTTTTTTGTCATCGAGTTTCCTCTTAAGAACAAACAAGTGCTGCTCCTCTAAGGAGTAAGGCAGTAAAAGGATACCAGGTGGCACAGAATAAACTGTGAAATGCTGCAGTCGTAATGCTGTAGCAGAACTACATCAGGAATTTTAGTCCTGATTCCTAAGGAAAGAACTTTTACACAATTGTGTTGCCTTTGTCTGCTGGTCTACAGGGTATCTCCATAATTTTAATAGCTGCAGGCCAGCTTCAGATAAACTTTGCAGTATGGAAGAAACTTATTATTCTTAATGTAGATGATTGAGTGAGTTAAGGTGAATCTCCCCACAGAAGGAAAGGTTTTGACAGGAATTCAGGTATGTTCTTAGTGACAAACCAACAAAGGGGAAATTTTGAATGCCCTGTGTACAAGAAAAACTTTGATCAAAGTTTGCATCCTACTTGAAATGAGATGGTACAAATGTGAGACACAAAGCTGTAGGTAACTCTGAAAAACATTTTACTCTCTGAGGAACTATTTGGGCTTTTCAAAGATTTGATGGACTGTTTGTGTCTGTAAAGTTGAAATTATGCTGCTTACAGTTACAAACTGGAAATTCAGAGCACAGAATCAACTATGTAAAGACTTGCAGAAACACATTAAGCCATAATATCCAAGTCAGAGATTATTTATGAACCTCTGGTGCTGTCAATTCAGGAGCTCCCAGGGCTATCTGGTTTTGCCTTTTGTTTTGCTGCTGAGAATGGTGGAAATCACTTTTCTTGAGATTGCTGAGGAGATAGTTTTGAGCTATTTTAAAATTCACAGGAGGTAGTTAGGAAATTCAGTTTCTTATGTTGTTTCACAAAACGCAGGAGGTTTATTTTAGATGTCCTTCAATGATATCATGATTCCGTATACTTTAAGAATAGAACAGATCTCAATTTGCTAACTCATGCTCACATGGCAATCAGAGCTTATAGGATGAGTGATACTGTTTTAGCAATAGCAGTGATCTCAGCAGGTAGAGCTTGAAGAAGATTATGTCCAGCCTGAAAGACACAACACCACTACTATTATACAGACCACAGATGTTAACCTAATTCTGGGCTTTGGCTGGTTTTTGCAGTGTGAGCTTGCAAACCTGGTAGTTAGCAAAATGCTTGAAATACACCTTAAGTAAATGGATAGCTGTCATTAGAATAGGAGGATTAGGTTAAGGGGCATGACTTTGGTGTTTGATACTGAAGGACTTAGCCAAGGGATCCAGCAGTAGTCTTTCTATATCTGTAAAACCAGAACTACTCTTGGGCAAAGATTAGGGAAATGGTTATTTCCACTTAATATGATGCCATTTGCATTGTCACAAATATGACCAAACTCACACAATTACTTTGTACTGTTTGATCTGCATCCTTTGCCTTCATGTAAAGCTACTGTATATGTTTAATATTTTCTGGTCATTGCATTCTGACAGGATGACAGTCAGCCAGCTGTGCATTTATACAGCAGTAGTGAAATGGTGCTCAGTACTCCACAGTGGTACAAGTGGTTATGTCAGGTCTCACAAGCAAGTGCATTGGGTAGAATGGTGGTGCCTGTGCTTGCCACTCTGACCTCTTAATGTGGGCAACAAAGGGTTAAAGGCTGGAAAAGAAACTATTAAGCATTTCCCTGCCTCTGAGGAGCAAAGGGAGGAGATAGTGGGCAAAGACAGGAGCAGAGGGAGATTAGAGATCCTGCCCTTAAACTGAGTGGTTTTCAGATGGACTACAAAGGAAAAAAAATTAAAAGGCCAAAATGTATCTGGTTGCTGCATAGAGTGGGCCCTAGGAAATGAGTATTGGGGAAGGCTTACCATGGATGGTCAGTTAATGTGGGTGTGCTGTGATTCTAAACTTGCTGCCTATTGTCAGTTGTAATTCTGATCTCTCTGCTAGTGTGCCTTCACTGAAGTGGCTACATTAGGGCTTACTGTAATGCCTTTGCAGTTGGTAGTGAAGGTAGGAGCCACTGCAAGAACAAGACTGGAACTTTTTTTTCTGATTATGCTATCTAGTCTTTCCATGAGTCAGATTTGTGCTGGCTAGAACATCCACAATAATACAAAAAAACAAACCTATGCTTATCTGAGCTGCACTTGCCCTGATTAGTGTATCAGGAGAGCTGAACTGGTAATGAATTACATATCTGAATTGTAGCAAGGCAGGTGTTGTCTGCTTAATTGTGCCAAAAGCCCCAGTGTCAACAGCGATTGTGAATGATGTAATGCCACCTTACAGCCAGAACTATCCTGAGATCATGAGCTCATTTCATATAAAATAACGATCAGTTGGAAATACCTCTTTGCCATTAGTAATCTGCCAAAAAATTTACTAGTTAATTTTCTCTTGAACATGGCAAGAAGACTGGGGCAGCTCTTGCTGGTAGAGCGTTTCTTGGGCCAAAACCATTCAGATGTTTTGATCACGCTGCTGCCAGCATCTAACCTAAAATTCATTTACTACTGATCGTAGAATGAGCATCTAAAACCACAGTGCAGATGTGAAGATGTGCCATGCACCCAAATGTCTCTTTTCCATGCTGTGCTTCATTGCAGCTGGAGAAAGGAGTGGGAAGAGGTAAGTTGATACGGAGTTTTGGCAAGGATTCCTGTGTGCTACTTATATCTTTAGCAGTAGTTTCCAAGCTCTTGCAGTTGTTACATTGAGTGATGATCTTGGGATACCTCAGAATTCTCTAGCATACTATGAGGAACTTGAGCAATTCTTTTAGGAAATATTACGCTATTTTGAAGTAGTAAAATTCTGCAGAGATGGATGTGAGCCCGTAATTGCTGTGGATTCTGTGGAAAGTAGCTTTTCTTTCTTTCTTCTTTTTTTTTTTTTTAAAGAAATTATCTGCCTCCCTCCCTTCCCCCCACATTTATTTGGTTCAGTAGGTCTCTAGGTTAGTGGTAGGGTGGAAGAAGATATTTTTCCCCTTGCTATAATGTATTTGGGGTACATCTGCATTATAAGAAATTGACAGCACTGCTATTTATACTATAACATGAAAACAACAAATTATGTACAGTAATATATTTAGCAGCATTTTTTTAAAGTATCACGTTACTTATAAGAGGCATAGAAGCTACTTCTACCATAAGTACATGTTTCTTTACTACTGAAATTTCCATACTAAATAACTGCTGAAATCTTTTTCATTTTTTCTTTTTATCTTCACTTGGTCCTCAGTGACTTTGAAGTTTGGTTCAGGTCAAATTGTACATTCATCTTTTAAAGCATCTGAAGTGATAACCTCAGTTTGTCCTCTAGATCCTGGAAGCTTATGTTTCTGTTCAACTTTAATTCAGTTCTTGATGGTCTGTACTGAAATTATTAGAGGCATTGAGTGATTTATTTTTAATGAAAAAAATGGGGCATGCATCAGGCATTGCAAGAATGTATCTTAAGTAGGAAAAAAGCTCTCCAATATTGCTGCAGCTATCACTGGTCAGTTTTTCTAATAGAATCTGATTTATGAACCATGAAAACAGGACCCTTGAGAGAATAATTCATTAATTAGCGCTTTTTCCACTTGTGATTGTTGGAGAAATAAACTGTTGTACTGGAATTTCCTTTTTGCCCCTGGAGAGTATGAACTGTGTTAATACGTTACATGCACCAGGGTAAAAGCATCATAGATACTTTTTATAAAAATTATGAAGACAGTTCTATAAATTTACATTTTCTGCATCACCACATCTAGCAGATTTCTATCATCACTGTGCTTGAGAATTTTGCACTCTCCTAAATAGAGACTGCATTAGGACATCCATTTTCTATTATGAGCTGTCCTCCCAGAGGAAGTATTTAGGCACCTTGGAGAATAGCCACTGTAGGACAGGTTTGGGATCAATCTCAAAACTGCTGGCCTAGGCCCTTGGACTGGAGGGGTTTGTTTGTTTGCTGTTTTGCTTTGTTGTTTTTTTTTTTTCGCTTTACTTTTACACAAGGGAACCGGCATGACCAGTAGGCCTGCTGCTTCTCGGTAAGAGCTTGTAACAAAAGGAGGGGAGAGCTTGTGTGGCTGAATAAAAGCGTGGAGGTTGAACATGATTCTCTGTAAACAGGAGTACTTGGTGAGAGGAGAAGCGGGAAAAATTTTGACCAGCTTGAAACACTCACAAAACTTAGGCTGACTTAGAGGCAACGCCAAGTCTGTGGAGTGAGGAAGTCCCAGTACTGGTGTTACTTTACAGAAGTCTGTGACTCTGCAGCACTTAATAATAAAACAACTGGTTGAGAAATTCCTTTGCTAAGCCTCAGTACCATCTGTTTTGGGTCGGGCTTTTTTTTTTTTTTTTAAATGTGTGTGTGAGATGGTGCCAGGAGGTGTCAAACTAGAATTATAACATGAAGGAGGAGTTCTGAGAAAATATAAGAAGATTACTAAAAGAGAAAGGAGAGTCTTGGATATGTAAAGCTGCAGTTCAAAGCTCTGTGATAGCTGGGTCATGAAGCTCTGACACAGGAGGATTTATATAAGGAATCGGCCTGAGTGAGAGCAAAGCTGATCCAGAGCTAGAATCAATAGTCAGTTTAAAGGGAGTTAGCTTTGGATTCAGCTGACTCTTCTGGAAGGTCAGCTGTTATTCCAGGCCTGGAGGCTGAACCTTAGTTCTCTGTGAAAGATTGTAGTAAGCTTTGATTCTGCAGCTCTTAATGCCATGAATAATCTTGATATCCAGAAGAGCAGAAGTTGCAGAAGAAGCTGCTATTGTCTTCTGTGGCAGCTTTTGGGCACTTCTAGTCTGGTAGCATTCATGTAATGGGAACAATGTGATGTTGTAGTTCTTTGCGAGTCCTCATTTGCTATGCTACTGTGGGCAAGTTGTGATCCTCATTTAAGAACAGAAGACGGAGATGCTTATGGGGGAGTTGGAGCAATATGTTAGAGAGGCTATATTTAGCTACTATACATTCTTTCTTGGTGCCTTACTAAGAGGTGACATATATTCACTAAAAATGTCTTGGCCCTGTTCCCAATCTGATAGTATTTATCACAAGCTTAACTTCAATATCAGTGAAATTACTACTTACACTTTTTATTCTCTGAAGCAGAGGAATTTATGTGCTTGTATTTCCTTAAACTGTTGGTAGACCTTGGCGTTGATTGTAGTCTTCCTTGGCTCCGTGTACCTTTGCTCCTCAGTAATAGCAGTGAAATACTTCTGGATCTATAATGCAGCTTCTTCCATAGCACCTACTAAGGTAGTGAATTAGTTGCCATAGTTCAGTTCATTACTCCCTTTTTCTGCAATTGACAGAATGCTTTCATGGACACATCCAAATATATAAACTCAGTGTTAAAGCATTATAGGGGTATAATGATCATACAACAGATGAGTACTTGGTTCATGAATTTTTATTTTACCACTTAAGGTGGAGGGGGAAAGGTAAAACAGGTAGGAAAAGAGGATAAAAAGGAGAAATCTCTACTGAAAAAATAATTTCTGCATTTCTGAGAAATGTCCTTTGTAATAGACTGAAAGTCTGGAGATCTGAGTAAAGTCCTCCAATAAAGGCTCGGGCACATTTAGATTTCTTTTCTTAGAGAGTTATTGTGTGCTGTGTTGTGGTAACTGTGACTGTATGTGTGCTGCTAGGTTATAGGAAGCCTAGGGTAAAAAGTATTAGCACGAACCTCCAGGGAAAAGATTTAATTAAATCATTCTGTCTCCTCTTAGTGACCGGCTAAAAGCAGCCACATACTGTGTAACTGCAGCATCCTCTGAATTGTCATAATTTGGTCATGTATCAGCATCCTGAGGTGGAACTGCCCTGCTAAAGTAGTTAAAACCTGTATCCGCAACATTTCTTGTTTGGTGCCAGTATTGTTTGTTTTCAAAACAGTGGATTAAATGGGGAAGGTTTCAGTTAGATCTAGTTACCTCATTAGAGTGATTATGCAACTTTAAAAGTATTTTGGGACTAATGACCTGAGTTCTTAGTGCTGGTCAGCACTGCATTCACTGAAGTGCAAAGTCTAGCTTTGTAAATGGTATTTGTTTGACTAGGCAGTCAGCCCTTGGCTTAATCCCTAACACTGACTGTCGAAGGAAAACTTGGGCTGAATTTACTTTAAGGAATGAATGCATGCTGTGATATGCTGGCACTCTGTGTCCTGTTCCTTCATTCATACCAGCTGGGAAACTGGACGGCATGTTTACAAACTCCTGTCTGGCCCATGTATACACTGCTGTCCCACATGGAAGGAAAGGCATAGTAAGTGCTGATTCATGTCAGATCTTGCCCTGTTAGGACACAGTGCCCCATGAACGTGTCCTCAGCACCCTTAGTAACCTGAGTAGTCTCTAAAGTTCACAACCTCCAAAGAAAAAAAAAAGATTCGGGAGCAGTTTTATGTAGCTTTTCTGGAATAGTTTATCCGTTTACAACCACGTTAAAAGTACAGCTGAATGGGCTTACTATCTTACACACATACACATTCTCTTCTTTTTATCTCCCTGTGTTTGTTTGCTGAAAGCTACTTACATTGTGTTTAGTACCATTTCTGATATCGTGTAATCAACTCTCACCCACAGATCAGTTGATAAAAATCAGCAATCTGGAGGGCTGGGTCAACCCTACTGTTGTGCAGTATCTTATTTTCTCCTTGATCTGAGACGTAGGAGTCGTATTTGAAAGGACCAGAGTTGGGAGAAATTGATTTTTATGTTTTCCAGAGGAAGAATTCATTGTTTCATTAGTTTATATCCAGCCTGACAGGGAAGAAAAAATAAAGTCATTCTTATAAACTTTTATGTTTTGAGATGATTTTACTGTTTTCCTCTACTTGAACATAATACTGCGAGGTTCTGTGGAATTCCAGCTTCAATTCAGACCATCGGGTAACTACACCTGTAAAAGTAGGTAGCTAGTTTTGCATTGTTCTTGCATTTAAAACCTCTTTTGGAAGGATTGTTGTTCGTCCAAGTCACTTAATTCATTTGACTGTACAAACAGAAGGAATCACAGTAGCTGTGGTTTCCAGTATCGTAAGGAATGTTCATGTCCTCGTTCAGACTCAGGTTGTAGGCTTCCTCTGTCTTCATTCTCTCCTGGAGCTCTTTCTCCACCATACTGTGGAAACTTTTTTTTAGCTGTGATCTTTAAATCTGGCAAGTCATTCAAGTCATTAGCTAGAACAAACATATGCTGCTTAGTCATGATGTGACACACATCCCAAGGGAATGTTCCAGCTCCTGGATTCCAGGGGTGCTCTGTAAGAGATCTTTTCCAGGCTCTTGTAACTAAATATTTATCAAGCCAGAGGGAACTGCTTCCTCACTCACTCAACTGTGTTATCATTGAATATGGTTTGTATCTTTGCTTTAATGGTTGTGTAGTTATTTATACAAAGTTATATAAAGTTATTTAAACAGCTTCCCTAGTAGACGCTTACCCCAAAACAACCTGTAGCCTTACAGCATAGACACAGAATTATAGATCCCTGCGTTAAAGTACAGCTTAAGGACATGAAACGAGATCTTCCATGTTACCTGTAAATACTCTAATCACAAAGCTAATAAGAGAAGATAGGTGCTAAAAATACCAGAAAAGCATCTCGTTTTGGCTTTTGCAAGTAATATGTATAGCTTCAAGATGTTCAGAGCTGACCTACAGTCTCCAGTTGTCCTGGTGAGATCTCTAGAGGACAAGCCTGGTTGAAGAATTCTGCTTTGATACTTCAAGGGTCAGTCAGTCACATACCTATTAGGTGACACAGAATGCATTTGAGGACGCACAGTCATGAAAGTTTAACCACACGCAGGGATGAAAAGTAGCTCCTGCAGAAATCAGTTGTGCTTATAGCCATCTAGTAGTATAAAGTAGCTTGATGTTGGAGCTTTTCTTCTGTTTATTTTACTTAGGTTGGAGCTACTGTTAAGGAAAAGAATTAATTTATATATGTCCCAATATTGCCATTTTAGAGTGAAAACCAAGAAATGAAAAGTAAAATTATCCTTGAAGCATTCATGGAAAGATCTCAATTTCTGAGGGAATAATAGATCTAAATAACAATTTGTAGATTTTTTGATTTTCTTTCCTTGCAAATAAACACTCTTGTTTCTAGGTGCTGCTTGACCCATTTGAAAATGCGACTAAAAAGAGTGAGCAACTGCATTTCAACTGAAGCCATAACACATACTATGCTTTAGGGAATACCACCTACCCTTTTCCATCCTAAAGGAAACATTTATGTCTTTTTTTGTTGTCCCCAGGAGCACTTTCATAGAGTATGGAAAATATATAGGCTTTGCAGCATGGATAGAAGATCAGCAAAGTAGTTGGCTCATTTTAGTCTCAGTAGGCAGTAGGAAACAGTGAACTTCTTGGAGAAAGCTGCCAGACTACTCGCTTCAAAGACTAATATAACCTGAGAGATCCAAGGGTAGCTCAGAGCTCCCTGTAGCAAAACCAACTCCTTGAATTCAGTCTGCTACTAAATAAGTAAACCTTGAAAATTCAAAGCATTAATGCCTGTGAAAATTGCTGCTGTAACTAAGGAACTGCTCAACTCTGCAGTAGTTTGTGTCTCGATATGTTAAAGATGCAATGTGACACGAAGAAACAGGAAGAACAGTGTTAGGGATTAAACTTCCATCTGTGCTAGTATGCCTAACTGTTAATTTAACACGAAGTTTAATCTCATTCCAGGTCTTTGTTTGCTCAATTACCTGGGGTAAATGTAAAGTGGATTTATTGGCATTGTTTCAGACTTACGCTGAATTAAATTGGGATGTGAAATCAGGATGTGGCCTAAACCATACCAAGTACAATGTTTTTCTGGAGTTCTCTTTTCAGTGCTTACTTCAGTTTAAGTTGATGAATATTGTTTGCTTTATGTACTTGCCTTTTTTATTTATTTATTTATTTATTGCATAGTTGTTTGAAAATAAGTATGGTTGACATTTAGGCTTGATTTAATGACTGGAGTTTCAGGAGTTTCCTTTGCCTGAGCAACAGTGGAGTAGAGGAAGGATAGGATAACAATACATAATTAGATGTAAAACAGGTTAGTTTAGTCACTCTTCTGGGGAGATACTGCATGCTACCCCTTGATATGTTGATGCGTATTAATTTATCACTGTTTCTAACGTGAAGACTTGTAAGCAGTCCCCACGTTCACTTTTGTTCAGTGTGACTGCACAGCCAAGCTGTTCTAGTGCATCAATACATCAGTATTCTCAATTCCTATGCAAAGCCAGCCCAGCTTTCACCAAAATCCTTTGAAGGGCCCTACAGCATCCTCGATCTGTGCTCTGGGCAAGCAGTAGTGATGTTTGCACTTGCAGCCTTTGAGAAGGGTCTTAGTATCAGTGCCTCTAAGCAAGGACAGTTTTCCAGGGAGAAAGCAGAAAGGTTGGGTGTTCCTGGGGAAGACATTTACGGAACAGGGGCTGAAGATGTCATGGACCAACGCCATGGCTTTTGCATGCAATGCAGAAAGTAAAAGAAGTGCACTAGCCCTGCTCTGCAGAACTGAAGGGAAGTCTGTGGTTTGGTTGCATGTGGAAATTCCTCACATGCAGCCTGACGAGGGTCTGTATCAGCTGGTAGAGGGAACAGGCATGGGAGAAACCTGCCAAGCGAGGGGTTCTCTTTTGGCACACTGCGCTCTCCTCCACAAGATATAGTGGTTCCCCCTCTGTGAGAAGCACAGCAGTATCTCAGCAGGGAAAATTTTCTCCGCTTGACAGAGGGGAGAGAATAACAGGGACTTGAACAACAATTCAGGTAAGCTCTCTTCGTGTGAGTAAGGCAAGTGTTATAGGCATGGTGTTCTACCTGCTCGTATAGACCTGCATTCCATGTTTGGGCTGATGAGTGTGAAAGGTCTGGCCTTTCTTGGTGGGATGCATGCAGTTGTAACGTGGGAGTTTCTACCTGAGCAAGCAAGGCAACAAATCCAGCAGCATCCTGTTGGATGTGTGTGTCCCCTTTGCCCAATGCAAATCTTGTCAGCACTTCAGCTTGTGAAATGAGTCCAGTACCGTGGCACTGAAGCAGATTCGAGAAACAGATTGCCTTGAGTTTCCTGTTCTGTAGTTGGCTTATCCCTGTTCTTGGAGTCAGCAGCCTTCAGGGTGCAAGATGAAGTTTATGACCACACCAGGCTACAGAAAGGAGGATGGTTGTGGTCTAAGGACCAGGCCAGGAGGCCCTTGAGGCCCCAACAAGGGAGAGCTCGATCTCCACAAGGAGTACTTTTTCTAATTTGGTATGTCCTGATGTATGGGTGCAGGGCATTTTCAGATCAGAAAACAGCACTTGCAAAGCATGGCTTCTAGTTTAATCAGATCTGCTCCGCAGGTACCAGATCTGGCTATTTTACTCCAGTTCTATGTGAAGAACTTGTCTGTTATTAAAGAACCCTAGTCTGCTTAAAAAGATAATAGCTGCCCACTACCAAAAGGATTTTGATTAAACATTTTTAAATAAAGGTTGTGGGTCAGAATGCTACCTTAGGAGAATGGCAGCATAATATATTAGAAGAAATTTTGCCCAGGAGTTCTCAATACATTAAAGATCACCTTTGTACTTGTAGTTGTTAAACTAGACGTCTTTGGAAAAAGAAGCAAATTCTGTGTTCAGTTCCTTGGCTTTTGCTGTATAATGTATCCAGAAACATTAATATTTACCTTGAAAATTATTTTCTCTAGTTTGGAAACAAAAATATGTACACATAGCTATAAGATTATATTAGCAATTTTATCATGAAATCCAGATAGCCAAATTGTGCTGTTGCACTAGTGCCATAGTCATTATTTAAAATGAAGGCAGAACTTTGGGCTACACCATGAAATAGGACTCCAGTGAGACTGGCCAATATGTAATAGATAAGACCTTGTACTGAAGAGATTAGGAAGTCAGAGTGATATGGGAAGTGATACATGTTTTTTGTGGTGTCCATATAAGAAAATGGCTAATAAACAGAACCCCCATTGAAGTACGCAAAATGAGAGAACTCTTTACTGAGTCCTAACCAAATCAGGCAGTTCAGATCCAGAATCTGGATTCCCATTTCACCAGACCTTTTCCTAATGTTGAGAGATCTGCATTAAAATAAATGGTTAACCCAAGGTTCTGTTCTGGCATGTCCTCCACAATGTCCATAGATAAAAGGATAGCAAGAACACTGGCAACAACAAAGTACTTCCAGTCAGTGATAGTAATAATTTTTGAACAAAAGGAAGAGAAATATTTCTCCTTTCAACTTAGACCACAAATGGGATCTCTCAAGCACATGACGTTAGAGAGTTGAAAATTGAGATCTGTAAATAATTTCCGCTATATGGCTTTTGCTGCATACATTCTAACACAGAGTGCTTGCTGTAGTACTCTGCAGTGATTGCTTGCAAAAGATACCTCTCTGTGGTCTTATTCATCAGTTGTAATTAAGGGACCTCTTTAACACAAAATACATAGGCTGCTCCAAAAGTACTGCCTCCAGTTTATTCTCATGGAAAATACAACAGATACAAAGAGCACAATAGTGCTATTTGATAGAGCAAATTCTCAGCTACAAAACACTATTTTCCAGCATAGTCACCACCATTAGATATGCATTTTTGCCAGTGATAAACAAGTGCCTGCATGCCTTGCTCATATAAATGTGCACCAGTGGAGGTGATCCGCTGTGGTCACTGCTGAAATGTGCTGCCCATCACCTCCCTGTGCTGCCACTCACTATTTGGTCTCCATAAACATTTAGCAAGCAGTGATGAATATCGATGGTGCAATTTTTTCTGCATGGGAGAGTTCAATGACACACCTTTGCTTCATATGCACTTCCATGTCAGACACCACTCTATCAGACTGCCCCTCTGCTGCTGTCTGTCACACAGCAACAAAATGCAACCGAATATTGGTGGGAAAGTTCAGCCTCTACTGCCACATCACCAACATCTGTCCCTGACATCGTGGGCCAACATGATAAAAATGGGAGGCATTATTTTTGGAGCAGACCTCATATAATCCTGCTGTTAAAGGGAGGATTGTAACTGAAAAAGAATATTGTCTAAACAGTTTGAATAAACAGGAAGAGATGATCCATGAATTATTGGTCAAGATTATTTGTACCTTTCATTGTTTTAGTGTGCAAGGCAAAAGTTTTCTTAGAAAATTTGAGAGGTAACTAGTATTGAAATGCCATTTTAATATTTGGCTTAGCAGTATAGTGCTATTATAAGTTTGGAAGGGAAGGTTAAATAGCAAACTATTTAGCTGCTACTGCTCCATTCAGGCAAACTTTCAAAGTGTAATCAAAACCACATCCATCACATAGCATGTCTCTTCACTGTTCTTGCCAGAAATATTTCTATATAGATCAAATATTTTTCTTTCTAATCAGAAAGAGTTCTGTGACCTCCAAAGGGTGTGGAGCCAGAAACTTCAGTTTTAATCTCAGCCCTTTTGTGGCTTTTTGGTTTATTTCATTTCTCTGAAGGGTAGTGGTAGCTGCCCAAGTAACTTCTCTTAGGATTAGTCCTTGTTCTTGTCTAGAGGGTGGAAGGGAGCAGTGAACCAGCACACAACATTAGGTCCAGTATTTGATCAGCCATATGGGAAGGAGGAGGAACTGCTCTGCTGAAGCCTCAGAGTGTCAGGTCCATTAGAAATAAATGCAGACAGGCAGAACCTAACTGTGATCTGGGTTCCACCTCTGTATGACTGCTTTCTGGACTTGGTTATATATTGTGTGAATGTGGGAAGATTTCTACACCAATATCTCCCCACTGAATCTACTTGATGACAAGTAGATCCCTCAGCCACCTTGAACATTTTCTACCTTGACAGAAGCATTTGTCCTCTCCTGAGCTCTCCTAGTTTACTCAGTAGCCATCTGATGGAGGACCTTGATGGAGTTATAGGTCTATTGCCTCTAACAGGTCATGGAGGATAGCAAAACAGTCCCAGCCAGCCCAAAGTCCCAGTCTTAGTCATGCAGTGATGTCACAACACAGCATTTGACAACAAAATATGTATACAAGAAACTATTTTGTGTAGCAAATATTTGTGCTGCTTTTAGGTCAGAATTTTACCATTAAATGCTCTGTGTGACACATTAATTGTCTGAACAGTTAATGTCTGAATTGAAATTTGTAGGGTCACTTACAGGGCAACTCATGCACAGATCTGCATAAATAAGGATGGCAACTGGCTCAAAACTATTCAAGGCAACACGAGAGGAAGCTAGAAACAAACGCTGTCCCTGCCACTAAGTTTGTGACCAAACCAGTTGCTGAATTTTGCAGCTGTGCTGACCACAGCCCATGTGATGCATTTACTGGCTGTTCACTCTCCAGGACTTGTCCCTTTGCAGCCACTGCTATTGCAGGTGTTGCCACTTCCAGTGCCAGCCCATGAGCTCCACAGGCTGCTCTTCCAGCCATACCTCACTCTCCATTTGGTGGCACACTTTGGTTGACAACCACTGTACCCCTCCCTGCCCCACTCAAACTTTTGCTTTTAGTTTTCCTGTTCTCCATCTTCTGTCTTGGGGCCAGCAGATGAAGAAAGCACTTTGCTGGCTAGAAAAGAGGACACTACATATATATATACCCCTGTTTTCTCAGGGAAAAAAAAAAAAAAAAAGGGTGGTGGAGCAGAAGACTTGATACAGTTTTAATTCAGTGATGTTATTCTGCTATTGTTTGTGCATGTCAGTTGTACACGTACCTGAATGGATTGTGCCAGCTGTATGCATTTCAAGACTTCTGATTTCCAGGAAATTTCCTACTTTTGCTTTAAAATGGCAGTCAGAGTTCTGGGACTGCATTTTTAAAACTGACCACAGAGGAGCTGACTAAATGCAAATTCTTGATTTCCATATGAAATGCTAAGTAAACTTATCAGAGAAGCAAATCAGCAAAACTGACATGCGGCTGGATCTGACTTCTCCTTTGTGGTTTCTTTTGTTTCACTTGGATTACACTCCATATAGTCAGTTCTGTTCTTGCTCTCGCTGGGAATGATTCTCCTGCTTTTCTGCCAAGATTGCTCCTGGACACACGCTACCTAATGCTCCTTTGTTCTGTTTGGGTTCTTTTTCTATCATTTCACCACTCAGAAAACAACCGGCCAGGGCCTGTCTAAACATACTGTTCCAGCCAGATTTCACCATATTTGGCCTATTGGTATCTGCTTTCAAGACCAGAAACTTTCTCCTCAAGATATTGCAGTATACAAAGTAACTGGGGATTCTCAAGTAGAAAAGACAAAAACAATAGCTTTTCTCATCTATCAAATATACTGATGTCATGCTATCCTACAGTGCTCTCAGCAGCACACTAATTTCTGTTATTCACTGCTTATAAGACAGTGATAATCATGGTTTCCTTTTCAATACCAGTAACCTTCATCTCTCCACTCAGTTTATCTTCCCCTTTTGATATTTTTCCTGAGCCACATGCAAAGGATTTTGATCCTTTTATTAATCTAAATTCTCTCCTTCCTTCAAAAACTCCCTACCAACTTAAACTACTAGCTTTTCTCCTTCTGACTGTCACCAGTAGGTTCTTCTGCCTTCTGATCACTTAAGAAACCCCCTGTAACGTTTACTCTGAGCTCTTTGTCGTTATTATTGTTGCCTATCGCAAAGATTTCCTGAACTAGCTCTTCTGCGGGAGCCCCTCTGCATTCTCCTCTGATCAATCGTTCCTTTCATGTTGACATTCTAACTGCTTCCTGTTCAATCCCAAAAGCTCCTTTTTCAGCAAAGAAATCATGAAAGCACCTTTGTTTAATCTTTCTAGGTTTTTCACCAGATACATTTGAAACTCATTTTAATCTTTATTAATCTTTCTCAGTGGGTAACTAATAGCAGTATTACTAATGTTTTCCTTTCCCTTGATAGTTTTTGTGTTCTCGAGCTTGGTACCGCCTTCTGTACCCATTATTGCTTATGTACTAGTTATGCAGGCATCTGTTTTCCTTTCTTGTTAAGATAACATGCCTACTTCCCGTAGTCTGTAGTGATTCCCTTTCCATACCATGGTTTCTTTTCCGTAGCAGCCTAGAAAACTCACACCACACTGTAATGTTTGGTCTTAGTTCTTTCTCCTCTGTGATTGCGTCAGCTTTACAGCAAAAGATATTTTAGTTATATTCTGGCTTCTTGGACTGGATCAGGAACTGTGAACAGACTATCTTCTGCTACTTTGTGGATTTACAGGGCATAGATAAAAAACTGGGACTAGAAATGCTTGGAATATTACACATCACTGAAACTGGTTTAGAAGGCTGAGAAGAAGCAAGCTCGGTGTGTAGCACAGATATCTGCCAGAACAGAATGTGCCTGCTACATAGCACCAAAGGTAATAGGACATCTTGGGACACAGTAGATAGGCAGAGTGCTGTCTGGGTTAGCTGAAAGCAGACATATCTGGACAATGGAATAGGCTGTGAGTCTTGACTCCAAAGAACATAAGGAGAACTGTGAACAAGCCTGCCTGTTGCATGACGCAGACATACATCAGAGAATAAAATACTGGATTCGTGCCTTGCCACCAATGGAATGACAAATTTGGAGCCAGAATTAGTTTACTTTCATGACTTGCCATACCCATGCTAGTTCTGCTAGGATCTGGAGTGGGGACAGATGAATTCTCCCACAGCATGCTATAAAAACATTGTCAGTGCTCCACAACTTACTGCACTGTTAGAAATCTTGAGCACCACATCTGAAAAAATTGAACAGCATGACTACATAATTTCATTCCTGCAGGCACTTGCACACACCCCTTCCCAGTCCACTCAGTGCTCCATTACTCAGTAATTCTCGTATGTGGTAAGCTTGTACAGTGGGAGTGTACTCGAGGTCTCCCTACCTCAAATTAATCCTGCAATAGAAAAGCATTCTGGACAGGGTAATGAGGCAGGGTACATCTGTGCAGGGAAAAGCAGCGCAGTTTAAGGGCGTTGAAATACTGCATGTTGGTACGCTTGTGCTGTGGCATAACAACTCTGCTGAGAGGAAGCTAAGAATTGGCAAGACTGGTGTCTGCAGGTGGGGTTTGATAATAACCTGAGCAGAAGCAGGGGTAATGCATAGCACAGATTTGGTACGTCCCTATGCCCCCTGCTACCACCATCGTTTCAAGTTACTTAGGCTTGACAAATGATAGCCCTTCAAGTTGAGTTTAAAGCTTGAAACATTGCTTCAGGTGCTTTGGCACTGAAGATTATTCCAGGTATCTGAGTAGCTCTTCCATAGTTTTCCACATATAGGCCTAGGACATACGTGCTGTATAGGGCTTTGGCTATCCTTCTGTTGAATATTTAAGGTCTGTTTGAAGAGGGGGCCAGTCAAGAGAAGGAATGCGTAATATCTGTATGTTTCAGTTGTTCTACCAGGAATGGCAGGCCCAGATTTGCCCTGTAACCTTTCCCCAGCTGGGGGAATTTTTGATGTGCAGTTGCTTCCTGAGTTATGTGGTGCAGGAATTCCTCCCTTGCCTGCACCACACATCAGCCTCATTAGCTCTCATCTGAAGCTGAGATGGAGGTTACACTTATCCTCCACTAGATGTTTAATAGAGAAGACAGTAGACAAGAGCAGGGAAGAGCATCTTTCAGTCAAACCCTTATTGCCTGTGTGTTCTCAAAACCTAGAGAAAGTCACTGGCTAGAATTCTAGTCCCAAGTGGATATAAAGACTGAAAATAGCTGCTTTTCTTTCCCTATGTCCTTGCAGAATATGGTATCCAAACTAATAAAAAGAAAATCAAGAAGCCTCTTAATAGCATTCACAAAAATGCTAATAATACAAGTATATATAAAGTAGAAATGGAGGTGGAAAAAAAGAAAAAAAAAATTCAAACCTACTTTTACAATGACATTTTTTAGGAGGGAAGGCAAACCTATGTCGTTCTAAGGAATTCGTTGCTTTGAAGATAATGTACAAACTGTTGGACTTCACACTGAGGAAGCCCAGCATCAAGTTCCTGAGGAACTCAGGAGTTACAGAGCCAGCCATATATGCTGTCTCTTTCTGTCTTTCCTTGCACTTCTGTGAATTTTAGCCTTCTTTAACAGCCTAGCTTAAACAGGAAAATGTTTCATTCTAAAGCAACATTGGGTGTAAGGGTCTTGATCCGTCTCAGGCTCTAGACTAAATTGCACTCAGATCTCTACTCATATGTAAGCTCTAGTGCCAAACTAAAATGCAAAAGACATTATTCTTATCACTCATTATTTTTTCATGAGATGCCACAGTGCTTGGATTTAACTTGACGCTGTTCATCCTTACTAAACACATTCAGCCCAGGAAGCTGTAAGACATGAGTTAGGCCCAAAAGCATTGTCACAAGGTTTTACATTGAAAATAACAGCAAAGCTGTTCAGCTTTAGATATATTACGAATCTTCTATAAAAAATAAAAATGCCCACTGTATACAACCAAGCATGTAAGCAGTTAGAACAGGGAAAGTATGGTTCAGTCTGTTAAGAGTTCAAAGCCTAAGCTCAATATGGAATGAAAACTGAATGTTTTAAGTTCCTTTGCAAAACCTTTGTGCTTTTGCTTTTGGGACATCAGCAGATTGTTGTTTGTTACTTTAGTTATATCTCCTCATGTTCTCAAAAACAGAAGTTTCTTTCAAGCACGATAGGATAGAAATATATCTGCACTTGTTAGAAGGTAAGGTGTGGGCAGAGAACCAAAATTTGCCTGTCGAACTGGTATGACTGCTGCATTTACCTGAATGGATATAAATTAGCATATGGCCAACACTGTTTCTCCAGATCCTGGGTATTTTAAAGGATAATAACATGCTGTACTCCAGCTAGCGGTTAGTCCAAGGATTAAGGGCATCTTGGCATTAAGGTCAATAAAATGTAGTTGGACTCAGTTCATAGGCATCTAAAACCACGCTTGCTGACATTTCAGCACTGCTTTCTCCCATGTGATTCATGCTTACATGCCACCTGCAGCTGTAATTATCTGGGTTAAGTGTAAAGTTTTCCTGGGAACTTCTCTGTGGGCTCTTAGCAGCTCACTTATTTGTGCTGCTCTAGGAATTTATGCAGACCTTATTTCCTGTGGAAGGTCATAGCTGCTGACGTATTTAACCAAGCCACCTCCCGCTGCAGGCATGTGCTGGGGTGCCATCCAGAGGGACATGGACAGGCTTGAAAAGTGGGCTTACAACTGAGGTTCTACAAGGCCAAGTGCAAGGTGTTGCACTTGGGTCAGGGCAATCCCTGGTATGTGTACAGACTGGGAGAACTCATTCAGAGCAGCCCTGCTGAGAAGGTCTTGAGGGTCCTGCTGTATGTGCTTGCAGCGTGGAAGGCCAATGGTACCCTGGGCTGCATAAAAAGGGGTGACCAGCAGGGCAAGGGAGGTGATTGTACACCCCTACTCTGCCTTTGTAAGGCCTCATCTGGAGCACTGTGTCCAGACCTGGGTCACCCAGCACAGGAAGGACCTAGAGCAGATTGAGAGGGCCACGAAGGTGATCAGAGGGCTGGAGCACCTCTTGTACAAAGAGAAGTTGGTCTTGTTCAGCTTGGAGAAGGCTCTGGGTTGACCTCATTATGGCCGTTCAGTACTTGAGGGGAGCTTACAAACAGGAGGGAGACCAACTGTTTGTGCAGTCTGATCCTGATAGGACAAGGGGGAATGGCTTTAAACTAAAAGAAGGGAGATTTAGGTGAGATGTTAGCTGGAAATTTTTTACTCAGAGGGCAGTGAAGCACTGGCACAGCTGCCCAGAGAAGCTGTGGTGCCCCATCAATGGAGGCGCTCAAGGCCAGGTTGGATGGGGCCCTGGGCAGCTGAGCTGGTGGGAGGCAGCCCTGCCCATGGCATGGGGTGGGACTGGGTGGGCTTTGAGATGCTTCCCAACCCAGGCCATTCTGTGATTTTATGATAAAATTGACTGCTTTTGCAGGTGCAGTAGCAAAATATAGTAAAAGCTGCATGAGATGAAATGAGCTCATTTAAGCCACAGTTTCTGACATCTGAATACAACATAAGGTCTCTGAGGGAGCTTTAGAGCTGCAGATATTACCAGAGTGCAGGCCTGTAGGCTGGGCAGGACATCTGAAGTTAAATGGGTAGATTATTCTTTCATGCTTGGAAGAATCAGCAGAAACTTCAGCACTTCAACAAGGAAATAAAATCCTTCTGGTATTTTATGATGGGCTTTTCCCAATTCTTTTCATTCCATAGCACAAAATGTGGAAGCTTTACTGCTGTGAAAGTACATACAGTTCCTGAGACTGGAAGCTAGCTCTCTCACCTGACTGCATGGAGGCTGTGGCTCAGCTACAGCCAGAAGCACGCAGACTATATGGTGGCCAGATGATGTATGACAGCATTTATTTAGTGGCTTGAATATCTCATGTTCCACTGGCTGGCAAAAGGAGCATCCTCCCTCTTAAAGACAGTTATCAGAAAGTGCCAATGCATCATTTGCTGCTTTATGGTACTGTGCCCATACCGTACTGCAGCCAAGAGCTGCATGGAGGAGCCATGCAGGCAGCACCACAGAATGATGATTAGCAACTTGATGATAACATAAGCCAAAATGCAAGATAAAGCACAGTTTGCAGTTAGCAAATAAAGTACAATTGTCTCCTTTTGTCGTTAGGCTGCGAGATAAGAAAGTCTTGGAACATTTTGGTTGCTGCTTGTTATCTAGAATACTGCTAACAGAAAGCTGTTAAATCAGCCCGTGCAGAGACAGAAGTGGAAATGATGTTCTGATGAATTAGAGGCGGAAGCTTTTCAAACATAGCGTTT
Organism: Numida meleagris; assembly: GCF_002078875.1. Lineage (NCBI taxonomy): Eukaryota > Metazoa > Chordata > Aves > Galliformes > Numididae > Numida > Numida meleagris. Next base: position 99,453,801 of record NC_034410.1, read on the forward strand.
ATCACCTCTGCTGAGAAAGCGCTTAATACTTTTATTATGGAAATGCCATTTGACGTTGTTTTCAACCCCCACCCCCATTATGTAGACACTGTACAAACACGAAAGGGGACCGAGTCACCTCAATGAGGAGCTCGGAGTCTGGAGCTCTGAGAGCACTGTAAGCATTGGCGTGGAAGCTGCTCTTCAGCTGGAATTTTTTTTCAGCACAGTAAGGGGAACTATCCTCAACCCAACAGCAAAATATCCACTGAAGTCACCCACCTCAGCAGCCTGCATTTCTCTCCCAGTATGGATGTAGCTTATTTCAGGAGTCCAAACTACTTTTGAATATGGGATACAGATCATACTCACTTTCCTCAAAGTTTCTTTCTGAATTCTGTTCTTATTTATTACTTGGCTACAGTAATAGTGTATTGTATAAAATTATACAAAACAAGATTGTACTGTGCAAAGGGCCCCAGTGTATTTAATAAATATGTCTCATGGTGTCAGGATTGTTACATACAAAATGCCAGGGGCAAAAAAAAAAAAAAAAAGCAATAAAAGCAACAAGACACTATAAGTATTGTTCAGATAGCTGTGTAACAATTTAAAGTAATTTAATTTTCTGTGTTGAAAGTTAATTACTTACTTTTGAGTAAGACCAGTCTAATGTCTTTAGTTAACTAAGTGGCTAAGATTCATTAAAGAGAACCCATGTTACAAAAACTTTCATGCCATGCTGCTTTTACTTGCAGGGATAAAACTTCTCACCAACCAACTTCTGTTCTGAATAGATTTTATAGAGTCCTTTTCTCCATAGCTTCTGGGGACAAAAGCTTGAAACAAACCTTTGTGGATTGTGTAAGAACATGCCTGGATACGTGTCTGATGTCAGCCACATACAGCAGATAAATGCAAGGAGATTCACCAGGTAAAAATGTCAACTGCCACAGAAATAAAATGGAGGAAATTGTATAGAAAAGTCAATAATTTACTATTGATTGGAGGCTGGAACTAAAGCCAGCTGTACCTTTTTTAAAAACAAATACTGAAAAAAAAAACCCCGACAACCTGAGAACAGCAAAGTCAGGAAGTGAGTCAGAATTACGTATCAGTATGTAAACATAAATATTGGAAACTTGAATGATGTTGCTGAAATGACCTCGTTCAGTGATCCTCACTGAAGTCAGTACAGTTTCTCTGTAGAAAGAAAGCCTGTGAATAGGCTTAGGGAAGGCATGGAGGGATTGGAAAGAGAATAACTCAAGTAAACGTACCCTCATCTGTTCATAATAACAGTATCTCCCAAATGCTCTCCTTGCTTTTATAAGTCTCTTTTAAAACCACTTATAACAAAAACATTCCTGCAAAGGGTGTGTGCAAGCACTAAATCTATCACAGGTGAGAAGAATCCAGAATCAGTCACATAGGTGTAAATTATCCTTCTATTCCTGAAAGTGGCTGTGAAAATTAGCAGCTAGCACCCCCTTGTTTGATATTTGTTCTTTCTTAGCAATACTTGAGATCAGTGATGGCATAATTACCAGCTCTGAAAATCTGGTATAGGGTAAGATATTTCAGACCTCATTAATAAGAACATCAGCCAAAATATTCTCCTAGTTTCCTAGCACACTTACCTACTGCCCCCAAATGACATTTCTGTTGTGTTGCCCCATTGCTGAGCATCCAAGGATGGGAACAAGAATCTGATTTGATGTTTCAGCCAAGAGCCTTAAATATCTGAGGTACTGACATACCATTTAGATACTGCCAACATTTTCAAAGCTGCTATTAAGTTACCGCTTAGTCCTGGAAGTGCTTGAATTTTTATTCACCAAACTTTGCAAAGCCTGACAGTTTGTTAGCTGCTTTGAATCTTGTCACAAGGTGAGGCCCAGGCTGTGGTACAGTGTAGGCAAGGGAATGTCGTCCTTGCTTGAGGTCCTCAGCCCTTAGGAACGTATGAAACTTGGAACAGAAAGGTGTAGGCCACTGACTTAAGGCATTTAAATGCTTGCAAAATGGTCAGAAATGGAGTGGTAGGAGAGAGAAAAGAAATTACAGAACAGAGTTGCTTTGGGTTGCCAAAAGAGCTGCCTATACAGTTGCTGAAGTATTGGTATCCAGCATTTGCAGAAAGCTGGCTACTGGGATCCTGACTAGGGAGACATCTCTCTGACCAGCTGCACTGGGAAATGCTTCAGTGCCTCAGCCTCTATTTTCTCTTTCTGATATTTTAATCTTTACTTAGACAGCTACTCTGTCTAAATAAACAGCTCTGCTGTTCTCTGCCTCACCTAGACAAAGTGGCTCACCTAGAGGCCATGAACAGATGTGCTAAAAAGCGCCAGTAACAAACAATGGAATCACAGAATATCCTGAGTTGGAAGGGACCCACATGGATCATCGGGTCCAACCTCTGGCTCTGCACAGGGCCACCCAAATTTCAAACCCTACATTTCAGACCGTTGTCCATATGCTCCAGATGCTCCTTGAACTCAGGCAGCTTGGGTCCATGACCACTGCCCTGGGCAGTCTGTTCCAGTGCCACCCCCCTCTGGTGAAGAAGATTTTCATAATCCCAAACCTGACCTCTCCTGATGCAGCTCCATGCTGTTCCCTTGGGTCCTAAACAACAGAAGCACGCACAGCTGGCATACCCGTGTTTGTTACAGCAGAAGAACTGGTTACTGTACTTAAATTATATGATTATGTTCAATTAGTTGTGAAAAAAAGTCAGAGAAAGTCCAAAAGAAATGCTGCCTTCTGTCAATTGAAAATAGCAGTACTACCTTCTAATTTTCTTGTGAGTAGCAGAGGACAGGGACAGGCAAAGCAGAAGAGTTTAGATTCATGGCCAAATTCCCCATTTTGCCAACAAAATAGCAATAACAGTCAGTCTTACGACTCGTTTTGCACAACATACATCTCAAGTTCTAATAAATATCCAATATCCTAGCCATTAAAACAGTAGAAACATGCAATCACTAACTACAAGTGATTCTATTCCATTTAATTCTCTTCCAAAAATGTATCTCGAAGTTCACAAGTTTATCTTGCTAACATGAAACTTCTCAGCTCCTCTTTTAACTGACTCCAGCCCTAGAGCTTTGAAGCTTGCTAGGGCTGTGGGGCATAAAGCTGTGCAGATTTCCCAAGGAAATACTGTGTATGTGGTCGGGGGTGGGGGAGGGCAACATGCAGTGATTGTGGGCTCCTTGTAGCTTCTTGCAACCATTTCAAATGTCACAGTGACCTGCAGTTATTTGAAAAGGAAAAGCCCAGCTGCAAGTATCTTTAATTTGCAGCTCTCATCTGCTCACTGAAAGAAGCCTGCTGGGACTGGTATGCATCCCTGTTAAAGCTGTGTGAATGATTTTTTTATTTTTTTTTCCCCAAACGTGTATTTTTAAATACTCACTTCATGTGACCCCTCTGATCTCATGGTGATTACCTAGGAATTCCAGTTAGGTTTGCCTTTCCCAGCTAATGAGCGCTACTGAAGCAATTTTTGTACTTAAGCCCCGGGATGCGCAGAGTGGAACTAGCGATGAGTCAGCAGCTGGCTAAGGTTGTTTGAATAGCAATACAAACCATGCCTGCCGCTAGGAGATAGTCGGCAAAGGTCATACCGAGTGCCTAGTATTTAGACTCAATCACCCCGATGATACGAATTCTCTTCAGACTCTCATGCTTTTTAGACCAGTCATCATTCTATTTGACATTTGGCTGCTGGCATACTAAATACTTGCCACTTGGTGTCTGGATGACAGGGAAGAATGCTTGGCATCATTTGTACTATGCCTGTCGCACTGACAGATGCTTCCCTCTGTCTAGGGGAGTTAGGCACTAAAATTAGTAACTATCAAAACAAGCGTCTGCTGAATCTCATCAACAGAAAAGCTGAGGGGAAAGGAAAGAGTCATCATTGCTCTTTCTACAGGAGTTAGGGCTGTAATTCAAATGTAGGGACAGCACGGCTCTGGACAGTGCACAAAATCCCAGCCCCCCGTCCACAGGTTGCTGAGCCACACGAGGACAATCAGGAGCTGAGCCACAGCAGCTTACAGCACTCGGTTTTAAAGGGTAAGGTCAGCGACAACCTGCAAAACTTATTACCTACATTCATGGGAAGGAGGGGGTGGGTGTTAGGCCAGATACAGGATGTGTGAGACGGTTCCCTGGTGAGCACTGCTTCTCACAAACGGTCCTGAAAAGGAAACAGTTTATAAGCTAAAACTCATTTAGAGTTCAGCTCCGTTGCCCGTTGCCCGTGCAACCACAGGAAACAAGCGTACCAGCCCCGCTGGTGAATCACAGCTTTTGGGAACTTCACCTTGGAGAGCAGGAAAGAGTCTGTCTTCAGGTACAATTGATCTCTGTAATCCTTTCAGCTGAGATCGTTGCCTAAGCTCCTTCGTTGCTAGAAAAAAGAAAAACAAAAAAACAAAAACAAAAACCAGCACAATAAGAAACACAGCTTGTGATGGTGTTCAGCCCTCCCTCGTTCAATTGTTGAGTGGTTTTATACTCAGTCTGAATGTTGTAGCTAGAAGAAACAATTAGAAGTAGGCCTGAGAGGATGCAAGGCCACATTGTTCTAGCTCTCGACTCAAGTGACCTAACTACAAACAACTGAATTTAAAAAAAATAAAGTAGACAAATGCAGAAATGCATAAACACCTTTGTGTTCTCTGGTAAGAATACTTGGAGATTCTGTGGCTCTTACTGAGAATGAGCTTGACACAATTGAAAACTACAGGTATTTTATTAAACCAGAGTTACTGGTTCCAGCAGACACAGACTTTAAGGCTCCTTCTGCATCAGAGATGAGTGGGGGTTTAAAATTTCTTTGCGAGAGAAATCCCAGGCATCTGAATTACCCACCAAAGTTTTGCCGGGCTCTGGGACTTGTTTGATCAGAGCAGTTAAATGCTATGAAACTTGAGAGGCTAAAAGAAAGATTCTTGTAAAGGCATGGCTAAAAACAATAGCATTGGTGATTTGCAGTTCATCGTCACAGGACCAAGTGGAATACAGGTGTTGCTTTGTAGCAACTGAACCCTAGTCCTATAAGCAAAAAAAAAAAAACCAAAAAAAAAAACAGGGCTTAGCAACAGATTTACTGCTACAGAGAAATAGCCAGTTGCCTCAGCCTAGGTAATATGATTTGTATCGCAAGTTTTAGTCTCTCCTATGCAAGCAATATTACACATGCAAATAAATTTGAATTTGGGGTAGTTTTCCAAAGCAAAACTTGCAAAACAGCATGAGCGCTCGCTGAGATAGAAAGAAATGCGCAAGCAGCGTTCCTTCTTTTTAGTTACAAAAGGCGCCCTTAAGTGTTTATGGAAGGGAATCTTTTTCAAGCACACACCACATGTGTGTGTGTACATACATGTCTGTAGCAACGGCTTGGCAATATCTTATTTCACTCATCTCCGTAATGAATAAATTGGATGCAAGAGCCAGCATTCGGCACATGCGGGAGCTGTAATTTGAAAAATCCCAGCAGCGTTAGTCCTTGTCGTGCTAGGAGCAGAGCTTCTGTGGGAACTGACCATGTTTTCTTCTGTACGCTGCGTCAAAGGAGCTCTTCAGGACTGAAAACAAACAGACGAAACCCAAACCAATTAAAAAAAAATTGCATCGCGGGCCATTCGCCCTTCAGCTGAGCCGGTGCTAGGAGCTGCTATGCCACCTACTGATGGATTTGGATATCGGCCACAAGTTCCCGGCCTGCTTCCTTCAGGGGTCATTTACGAAAGCTCTTTTTCAAGCTTGCTAACTCCGCCCCTTCCAAATGTAATCGTTTTCGGTAGAAAGGCGGCAACTGAGAGAGCATTTAGTCTTGAAGCATTTAGGCTTCTTCCATCTCCTCCAGAAGTGTTTTGAGCCCTTTCTCCGTGTTGTTTTTCACGGCCTTCTGCATTTTTCTTGTAGGCCGACAGTTCGCAGCCTACGTGCCCTATGTGTCCAGATAGTTCCTATTATCCATAAAGTTGGGACAAAGGTAGAAGAAACTCTGAAGCATCTTCTCAAAGAGGTTGCAAGGTCCATTAAAAAATACATGGCACAAGGAGCACACCTCTGTCATAGCCACAGAGGATGATAAATATCCAAAGAACAGTTTATCCAAGACAGAACCAAGTCAGGGCATTTCCTAACGCTGAACACCACATTATTCACAGTTCACAGATTAAAAGAAGATATTAGTGTGATAATGAATGATGTTTTTGATCAAAATAAGCCCACCCATTTACAAATGTACAAAGTCACTTTCCTAAAAAATACAAAGTCCTCTATCATAGTATTCTACATGCCCTTCTACACCAAGAACTGTGTCAAGGACTCAGTAATTCTACCAATATACTTTTCAACAACCAAGTGGTGGTTTCTACAATGTTCTACTTGTACTATGGATCTACGACTACTGCCATTTTATATGATCAAGAGCACCAGTAAAGAGCTATAATCTTAATAACCACTCCATCTAATCCCACTTAAAATTGATCAAGTGAACAAGTAAGTATTGTGAGAGCCAGCGTGCATTTGTTGTAACACCACTGACAGAAGTCCTGGAGCTACACAGACTTTCAAGTGCTCCTGGGGAAAATAGGTGGGGAAATTCTACTACGTCTAAGTCTGAACTCAAGGCACTTCATGCCATGAGGGCAGCGCACACCTTTGGACAAACTCTGCTGCAGCTGCACTCTGCAGCATTCCTACTGGTTTGAAAGTTTTGACTCGTTCAAGATGTATTTATTCTAATAAAATACATGCATAAGCACACACATTTTCACATGGCTTTCTAATACCAAGAGACATTTCCTTAACTGTGCACTTCACTGTGCTGGAATTGTACGTGAAACAGGACACACTATGGGAACATCATTTCCATCCTATCTTTTACATTCATAATTTCACCAGGATACGCTAAAAGGTGAAAATGGTTCCGGCAGGTTACTTGTGGAAGTACAGTGTATTTCTAACCCAGTCACTGTGCTCTAATGAAATTCAGTTTACAAAAGCAGCCTACAAAGAAACAGCAAAACACTCCCAGCCAAGTAATATTTCTTGATTTTGTAACCTAAACTCAAAAGGGATAACAGTTGAATTCCTAGAAGTAACAGAAGCACTGTCATGCGATCACTTTGGTCACTATTTCTCTAAAGACCAAATAAACAGAACCACAATATTCACATTATGGCAAAGCTGCTTGAGAGTGTTGTGCCAGCCTGCTATGCATTCCATACCACATCAGCTATAGGGTATGAGAAATGGAACAGAGAAGAACGCCTTTTCTTCACACACTCAAAGCGCTGTAGTCAGAAGAAGCCATAAAAACATATATTGTTTCATTTGGAATGCAAGGATAATGTATGAACAGCACAGAAGCAGTACCCCTTTCTTCTTCCTCCAGCCCCATTCTCCCCATGCTTTGAGAAAAGATAGAAGGAAGAAAGAAAAAAAATTGCTGCAACAAAATATAATGAATTCTGTATTGTTGGCGCCACAGGTGTGGTAAGAGGCATTACTCAAACACTCTGCTCCTACATAGACTTTTTTTATTTTACAGAAAGCACTAGGATTCACCATGTAAGTTTAAAAAGCAGTATTAATATTGTACTCAGTGTCAAGAAACAAAGCAGTTAAGATAATAGTGAAATACCATCTCAATTACACCCATAGGATTTTAAAATTTTAATGTGCAAGTCTAGGACAAAACTCATTAATTTACAATGTACTAAAATGTGAAGGATGTGAATTTCTTCATTGTATATGCTCACAGTAGGAAATGAAGTACTCAGTCACTGACCTACAAATTCAGTAGGCCTAAGTGACTTACGCTTCATTTTTAAGGCAAAAATAGATAACACCAGGACCATATACCGCTGCAAAAATATTTACAGAAATGATTAGATAAACAGCCCACTTCTAGCATGAAACTGTTTAATGACATATTTAATACAGCGGTGTTTTATTGAAAAAGTTACCATAAACTGCAAAAATCTAGCTGGAATGAGTAACACCGACATTTTTATGTGCCTCCCCACCCCAAATCTTTGTTCCTAAACCTCTATCACTCTAAGCCGTCCTCTCTCCCTGCACATTTCCAGTCTTACTGCAAGAGTGCAGGTGTGCCTGAGCAGTCCCACAGTCTACAGAGGCCAAAGCTGAAATGCCAAAAATGTATGCAAAGGGTCCCAACAAGAAAAAAAAAAAAAAAAAAAAAAAGGTCCCAAGGGGGAGGGAAAAAAAAAAGCAAAAAACAAAAAGCTACAGGTATGCAGGGATTTGCTCAGTCATCCTTGTCTTTTGCTCCATGTTTAAGGATGCGTGTGAATTCAATGTAGTTGAAATTGCCCTTTTTGTCGATTGGTGCCTCTCTGTAGAGCTCGTCTACCTCTTCATCTGTGAACCTGTCTCCCATCGTGGTCAGCAGCTCCCGCAGGTAGTCTTCTTGAATAAACCCTAGAATGCAACATATAGAGAAAGACAAAATGGAAGTTGTTTCCTAGCAGGTCTTCGAAAGCAGCATGGTGAACGTTAAGAAAGCCCCACAGATGTGCAATTATCTAATACAGCACATAAAATGCGCAGTTCTTTGAATGAAGGGGGTGGGGGGGAGAAGTCTGATGCATTTTGTATGTTTTTTTTTTTTTAAAGAAGGCCTGATATTATGTGGTCTGTTTCCATGTATTGATCTTATCAGCTCAAAGTGGAAAGACAAGATCCTAAAGTAGGAATACAGTCATCGCTAACCTTCATTATACAAGCTCTTCTCTGAAAGGAATTACATCTTTTCTTGATGGAATTAGATAGATTTGTGCGTCCTTTATTAACTAGTTTCCTGTGGGGACCAAATAACCACTGGTTGGCTCATCAGTGCTGCATGATTCTGTCACTGGAGGTGAGCTGTGTGGGTACAGAGAGCTGCAGGCAAGCATCCAGGGAAGGATTTTATAGCAGAACAGATTTTAAGACGGGACTGAGTAAATTAACCTAGGAAGAGGCAGAATGCATGCCATGGGGAGGCAGGGGCAGAAAAGATAGTCAAAAAACAGACATGAGAATGCAGGGGCTGCTTAAGGTTGAAATAAGACCCATCATGCCTTTACATGCACAATCCTTTGAGAAAGAAATCAGTTACTGAACTCGAATTGGAGAAAAATCAGTAGAAGAACAGAGGTAGAAGAACATTCCAATATGTACACTGGGCAGAACAGTTGGAAACCATTAGTAGACATCAACAGTGACTTATGCAGAATCAGTCAGGATGTGATAAAAATAAGTTCTGCTTTGGAAAGAGAGTTGTATAACTTAAACAAACAAAGTTCATTAGAGAGCAAACCAAATAGGGAGTCAGGGAACCAAAAGGCAGTCAAGGAGCATGATAAGTAACCAGGAGGTTGGTCTGCGCTGTGGGGAAGCAGCACAGAAAAAAAACCCCACAAACACATGTTACAACATATGTTAAATATGTTAAAATAGCATCATATCCTAGCATAGGTAGACCAGCTCTTGATTAATGCCTCCAAATGAAGAAGGCCAACAACAACGTTCTCCTTTAAAATTGGGAGGAGAATGTTCCATTAGCCAGGCCTGTCTTAATTGGCTCAAATTTTGCAGTTGTCTCTTTGCAGGTGTGAGTAAAGGGGGGCAAAACCAACAACAAAAAACCTAACGGCATTAGTCTTTTTCCTTCAACAGCCGGACAGAGACCAAATAGTGATGAGAGATGACATAAGGATTAGTATACAAAGAATGCAAGGCCTTTGGTGCTGCAAGTTTAGCCTCAAGGACTTAACTGCTTTTGTCTGAGGAGGTTAGGTGTTTAAACACCACACCGGGTTGCCAGAGGAGGCATACACTAGAAGTCTTAGCAGCATAGAATCATAAAGTAAGTAGCCTTCCCATCCCCCCTAAAACAAGCTCTCATATGGTTTCAATATAGATAGAGAGTAATAAATCAATGAAGTAAAACTTAAGATTTACCCTTTGTTAGACAGCACAAAACAGATGACAATACAGGATCAAAGAGCAGAAAGCAAGTTATACTAAATGAAGAGAGATATAAGCTTTCATGCTAATTCCATGGTACTACTGTTTTATGTGACAGTGATGCTGAAGTAATATAAACAACAACATTGTCAATATAGGAAAAGTAAGTAAAACCAAGTCCAACTCCTTTATCCTCACCAAGAGGATCTGATTTTTATTGTTCTGCTTCAGAAGAACTGCATGGATGCAGAACAGGAAATCGGGTGCACAACACAGACACATGGAGATTATTACATTTAAAGAAAGAAAAATAAGAAGACAATAAAAATACTGTGGAATCATCTTCAAATTATCCCAGGACTAGACTAAGAGGTTTATCACTGAGTTTAAAGATGAAAGAAATCAATCTTATCGGTACGTGGGGGCCTGAACTAGTAACGTGCTATCTACGTAGACACAGAAGGTCACTGTTCAAAAGAACTGGCGGCACTATCATTTTCTTTATACCCTAATTCACAGGCTCATGTTCTGGTGCACACAAAAAAGCCTTGTAGCACAGTGAGTCAGACTACCTGGGGAGAGAAAATAACCTACTAACAAAACTTCCTTCTCCAGGAGATGGTAAAGAGATTTCCCTCGAGAGGGAGGAAGTCAATTAACATTTGAAAAGGCCTTACCAGCAGAAAGCCTGTTTACCTACAACCCAACAGGAAGGGAAAGCGCTTTGAAAAGGCAAAAGGTGCTAAAAATACACGGACAGAAAATAGCTGCTTGAAATGGACTAATATCCTTTGAAAGGTTCAGAGCGCACATCCACAAATTAAGACTGCAGCACTGCAGCAGACCACTGCGAGAAAAGTTATAGGCGCAGTGACATCTGTAGTGCAGAAGCAGCGCTAGCAGGGCACGTTCACAACATGTCAAAGTCCTGATACTGTGTTTCCACAGAATAACCTTAGGATTAATCTCTGGTTGCTACACAGTTCTCCAGAACATTGTCCCGTCTTAATAAACAAACACAAGCATGAACGCTAACTTCATGATTACAGACACAGCCTTGAAAGCTTGATACATAAAAGTGAACTCTGCATTTTCTTCTTCCCCCTCACTTGCTATGCCAGTCTATTCAATGCCATTTCTGTCTTCTAGACCCCACCCTGGTTATATCTGTAAATCACTAAGGCTACAGTCCTTCCTGCAACCTTAAAACAACTGAGCTGGGCGTGAGGGCATGACGCAGGGTATTTGTCATCACAGCCTGAGACACACTAGGCAAGATGAGGGGTCAGAAGAAAAAGTTTGCATACTCTGGATCACCTATCTTCAAATATTAAATACATCAAAGATTCAGATATATCTCAAACCTACTGCAGAGGAAGGACAAACTCAGTTGCATTACAGATTTCACATCTACTACCTTTTAAATGCCATAAAAATCACATATGACCCATCGAGTACCCCAAAGCAGCTGCGTTTCACCCACATACCTGTTGCTTCTTCGTCAAAGCAAGCAAAAGCATTCCTGATGACATCTTCCGGATCGGTGCCATTTAGCTTCTCCCCAAACATTGTGAGGAACATTGTGAAGTTGATGGGGCCCGGAGCCTCGTTCATCATGGCATCCAGGTATTCATCCGTTGGATTCTTTCCTACAAATAAAAGGATTCTTGGTTTAGCCTCAAACTAAAAAATAAATAAGAATTATCTGCATAGCATAATACAAACCAAGACACCTCTCATAAGCAATCCCAAACGCAGTGTTTTAATTACAATAGCACCAACACGTTTGATAACTAAAGAGACGAGGGACGTTACCGAGGGAGGCAAGCATGTCGTGCAAGTCCTCCTTGTCAATGAAGCCATCCCTGTTCTGATCAATCATGTTGAAGGCCTCCTTGAATTCTTGAATCTGTGACTGATCGAACATTGCAAATACATTGGAAGTGGCGCGCTGAGGGCGCTTCTTGGTGGTCTTCGTCTTTGCTTTTTTGCTAGACATGTTGACTTTTGGATACTAAAAGAAAAGTAAATAGAATAAGATCAGAGTTAGGACTTCAGAAGAATGTACTAAATTTTAAGCTTTAATGTTAATGTTCAGAGTCAGAAAGTACCTCTAACACCCTTCCGTTTCCTCTCATCAGAACGTATTTCCTTAACCAAGAAGGTCAAAGGAGAAGCAGGAAATAGAACAAGGCAGACCAAAACAAGAAAAAAAAGTCACTAAAAGATTAAGTTGTACGTACCTTTCACTCTGAGAAGGAACAGCTTTTGTCTCGGTTCCCTTCTTAATGCATCTGTCTACAAGAATGGTAGTCTGATCTCAAGCCTAAATGAGAAAGCGAGGTTTTGAAAGCTGTTGTTGAGCTCGTGAAATAACTCTATGGATATGCGTGTGCGCAATATCTGAGAGCAGGGGAAAGAGAACTCGAACTTGGTTCACCTGAACAAAGTCTGAAGTGCCAATGCATGGCACCTCACAGCAGTAAGCAGTTACTATTTTGTATAATAGGGGGCCTTTGCCTTGCCTTCTATTATTTAAAACAAACAAACAAACAAAAAAAACACCTCGATGCTAGGAAAATTCTGCGGACTGCTCTGCAGACAGCAGTAGTTGCAACGCCCCCGCCCCTCACCACAGCTACCCCAGCGGTCCCCCGGCCCCAGCCTGGCCCCAGCCTCACCCTAGCGGCTGCCGCAGCTCCTCGGTGCGACGGCGGCGGAGGAAGCGGAGGCAGCCCCGGCGCTTCCTGGAGAAACCATCGCCCTGCCGGCGGTGGGTGGAGGCGGGCGGCGGGCCGCGGGCCCAGAGGCCAAGGGAGGGGCGGGGGGCGGCCAGGAGAGAGCGCGGAGCAGCGTGGGCTTCCTCAGCGATCACAGCCTCCGGGACGGCCGCCTCGGGGCGGCCCCGCAGTTGCCTGTTCCCCCCCGGGAGCGGCGCGGTGGTGCAGCCGGGGCGGGGCGCCGCGTTCCCGGTCGGGGGCGGCCGGGGCAGGAGGTGGCTGCGGGGGGGCGTCGTGCCTGCATACTGAAGTGCTTGCTCGTCCTGAGAGTGACTTCAAGCATTCACGTGTAGCCCCTGAGCCAGACGCCTCTCTGGTTTTGGAATCTTTCTAAGCACGGTGCTTATGCACATTGTGCAGGTTTGAGGTCCATGTAGTCACTCGGACTCCATAACACTGTTGTTTTAAGACGTAAAAGAATGTGAAATATTGCCAGTTTGGAGAGCTGCGCTGTCAGCTTGCCATTCCTTATCCCTTTTCTTACTGTTGGAAGCTTTGCTGGTATACAATCAGCGTCTTAGTAAATGGTAACTAAAAAGGAAAAGGGGGAGAAAAAATAAGTTCCTGCTGGAGTTTCCCATTGCGCTTGCAGATGTTGGTGGATTAAGTTTGGGCGCTGTACATGCTGAAGTTAATACTTGGCCTTTCAGTACTTAAAGGGGGTGTCAATGGTTTACGGGCTATGAGAAAGAGGGGGACACACTCTTTACCAGGGTCTGTTGTGAGAGGACAAGGGGAAATGGTTTCAAACTAAAAGAGTGGAGATTTAGATTGGATATAAGGAAGAAGTTTTTAAGGAAGAAGTTTTTAACAGGGTGGTGAGGCACTGGGACAGGTTGCCCAGAGAGGTGGTGGGTGCCCCATCCCTGGAGACACTCAAGGTCAGGCTGGATGGCGCTCTGAGCAGCTTGACCTAGCTATAGGTGTCCCTGTTCATTGCAGTGGGGTTGGACTAGATGGCCTTTAAGGGTCCCTTCCAACTCAAATGATTCTATGATTCGATAATACATCGTCTGGAAACTGTGGTTCCAGATTTGGAGTGAGACATTAATTGCTGGAAGGCCCATATTTCTTCCTCCTTCACAGAAGAGCTACATCGTGAGGTCTGAGAAGTTACCTAATTAATTACTAAGACTACTTCCCTGATGAATTTTAACATCACTTTTCTAAAACTAGCTAGAAGATGCAGTGGTACTCAACTTTGATGAATCAAGAGCATGCTTCTGGAAAAACTGGGAAAAAATACCCTGTGCTCACCAGGTATGGCTCATAGTTTCATAGTAATTATATGCAAAGTGTGAGTGGGCAGAAAAGAGTTAGAGACACCAAGACAATACCAGAGTTATTAAAATAATCCATGATAATCTTGAACAACTGAACTATGTGTTGAAATTTAATTATGAAAATAGTTACTTCATATCTTAATCTAAAATCCTTCCATCAGTTACTTTAAATTGAACCAGTGTTGCAAGCATACTGCTCTGTATTGGATTTTTTGTTCTATTAAAAAGGTGTTATGTGAAACCTGTCAACCTGTATGTTGTTCCCAGTATTTAACTTCCAAAGATGTGAGAACAGATAAGATACTATTACTTGCTCGGTATGAGATCAGTGGAGTGATTAAACTGGCTGCCTCTTGCTCTCAAAGCTTTTGTTCTCCAGTTTATGCTATCCTGATGAAACAAGGCTCGCTGTTCACTGTGACTGCATGTGCCCGGCTGTTGCTGGAGCAGCATGTCAGAGTGGCTGTAATCTGCCCACCTGCTGCCTTACAGGCTGGTTTCGGAGCGCGTGACTCTGCCAGGGACAATTTTCTGAGTATGAATCATCAGAATCACAGAATATTTCAAGTTGGAAGGAGCCTACAAGGATCATAGAGTCCAACCCCTGGCTCCACACAGACCACGCAAAATCCAAACCCTATGTCTGAGAGCACTGTTCAAACGCTCCTTGAACTCGGGCACTTGGGGCTGTGCCCACTGCCCAGGGCAGTCTGTCCCCTGCCCACCGCCGACTGGTGCAGACCCTGTCCCTAACCCCCACCTGCCCCTGCCCTGACACAGCTCCATGCCGTTCCCTCGGGCCCTGTCACTGTCACCAGAGAGCAGAGTTCAGCGCTGCCGCTCCGCTCCCTGTGAGGAGCTCCAGCCGCCATGAGGCCTCCCCTCAGGTTTGAACTAGCAGGGCTGGTCATGGGAGGACGCTGGTGTGGCCGAGCGCGGCCCCGGGAAGCAGTGCCACCTAGCGACAGCTTTGTTTCCAAACAGCGCGCGTCTGTGGGCTGCGGGAAAAGTGCTTAGCTGCCACCTCCAAAAACGTATGCCAGCAGCTTGTTTATTTCTCAGTACCGCATAATTTCCCGGAGACACATGCAGAACAGGAATTAACCTTTTCTTAAAACTTTTTAAAATACTCCTTCAATTTTCTTCTTACCCCTTTTCCTTCATCACTCCCATGCTCTTTCTCATTTGTGTCACGTTTCAGAAAAAAAACCTCTAAGCAAAATGTATAAAATTTTCCCATCCTGTCAGCCTAAAACGGTCAGTTACTTTCACACTGTTGAGATGCCTTCCTACACTTATTTTCCTTGGACTGTGGAAAATCTTTCAAAATAATGTATTTAATTCTTAAGTTCTACTGTCTCCTTGAATGCCTTCAATAGACGATAGATGTTGTGAGGTCTCCTCACAAGATCCCTGGAAAGACTTTTGTCTTTTTATTATTATTGTTGTTGTTGTTTCTTTTGTTTTCTGTTCAATCTATCACCCCATGCCTCTGTTTTTCCCCCTGTGAAAATTGGAATAATCAGTTCATTTGTTCATTTTGGTTTTGTTTTTAAAATTCCTTTCTCTATACCCAATCTTCTCTTCGGAGGGGAGAGAGCAGGCAGTGTTTTTAGCCTGTGTTCAAGGGGAGAGCCAGAAGCGATGGTCATATGCAGATATTTAACAAAGAACTGAGGAAGTATATGATATCCTCCCTGAACCTTTCCCAACCTCTGCTATTTTTGGCTCATGGGGAGGTAAGATACCCCAAGCCAGATGTGCTCTTTAGTAACCCTTGACGATCTGTGAGAGTGGAAAGTCTGGAGAGCATCATATGACAGTGATATATCAAGGCAAAGGACAAGGCAGATAAATGTAATGGAATGTATATAAAATGCAGTCAATCTTTGTTAAATGTTGTAAAACAGGAGAAAAATATTTATTTAAGACTGCAGTTTGATCACTGTTTGAGTGAGGACTGAAGTGTAGCTGATGGAATGTGGAGGGACTGAACTCAGCAGAGCTGAACACTTTGCCCGTTTTACATTCACAAATCCAAAGTTCTTAATATACAAACAATAGAAAAAAAAAAGTTGAAAGTACATTTTGGGCTGTGATATCTGCTGGATGCTCGTCCCTTCCTACCTGTTCTTTATGAGAAAGAATTCACTGTCTTGCTGTTTCTTCTGTAAGTCCCTTGTTTTTTATCCCAGCTGGCAAGTTGCAATAATTTAGCCACATACTTGTGCTCCCCCTGCACCTTTTTGCAGTTGTTTTCAGCAAAAGTGTTGCCAGACACCATGATTGCACAGTGTTTGTACATGAAATGCAAAATAAACAAGTGTTGTTAAGGTATTAGTGGGAAGAGATTGACACCTCCAGTCTTTCAGACACGTGTCATGGATTCTGCTAAACCAAAGCACGTGCCTATGTGGCCTCTCATGTTCAAACAGCGTGTGTGTCTATTTGACAAAGTTTATGTACAAATAAGGAAGAAAATGAAATTTGTTCAGTGCTTGGCCAAAGGCCTCACATGGTATTTTAAAACACCCAGAAAACAAGAAGGAGCACGTTTAGTCAGCTGTTTGGCATAAGAAGTAAATTGTTATCAGTTTTCTTATTAGCTGATGCTTATAAAGCTTTGTTGGCCAGTGTTCCAATTTCAAAATCAACATGCTACTTGTGGGCTGATAATGTGTTGACAGTGTAAGACCTCTTGCTTTAGAGATGATTAGCTCACAACTAAGGAAGAGGAATTTCACAGAGGGAAATATATATATATCAGTGCCTGTTAGATACAATGCAAAGTCAAGGCTCAAGTTACTCTTGTCTGATGCCAGCTCTATTTTAGCAAGTACTAAGACCAGGCTTGCTGTCCCCAGTTTACACGCACTCACTTGACAATGTTAGACAAAGGCTGTAAATTACTGTAACTCCCAAAGAGAGAAATCTGCAACTTTCACAAGCCAAAACAGAAACGGCAAAAAGCAACAACAGAAAAAGTAGTTCAATATTTAGTGAGGTTGCACACATTGATACCTAAAAATAGTCAAAGTGAGGAAATTACAATTTAAAGATTAAATAAGTTTAGCAAAATGGAGCAGAGACAGCTGACAAGAATTCTAAAGGGAATGCTGCTGCCACATACTGACTGCTTCCTTAGGCACACTCAAGTTAGACTTCACCTGCCTAATCCTGTAGTATTTGTAACTGCCCTTCAGGCTTGATCAAAGGACAGCACTGGTTTACAAAGGAGATGAATCACCACCATATGGTGAAGGAGACTACATGTAGCTGGCTGTTGGGATTTTCCGGGAGGCATTTTGATTTCCTGTCCTGCTGTTAATCACATGCTTCCAAGGAACATGTGAACATCTTCTGCTAGAGCTACTAGGATAAAAGAATATCCTGAGTTGGAAGGGACCCACAAGGATCATGGAGTCTAACTTTTTGTTCACAAAGGAGCACCAAAAATCCAAACCCTACGAGAGCATTTTCCAAACTCTCCTTGAACTTGGGCTGCTTGGGACCATGCCAACTGCCCTGGGCAGCCTGTTCCATGCCCACCGCCCTCTGGTGCAGAACCTTTCCCTAACCCCCCAGCTGCCCCTCCCCTGACACAGCTTCATGCCGTTCCCTCGGGCCCTGTCGCTGTCACAGAGAGCAGAGCTCAGCGCTGCCCCTCTGCTCCTTGTGAGGAGCTGCAGCCGCCACGAGGCCTCCCCTCAGCTCCTCTGTTCTGGGCTGAGCAAACCCAGGAACCTCCGCTGCTCTGCATACATGTTGCCCTTCTACACCCTTTGCCATCTTCATAGCCCTCCTTTGGACACTCTCTAATAGTTTTATGCCCTTCTTACATTGTGGTTCCCAAAGCTGCACACAGTGCTCGAGATGAGACTGCAGAGCACAGAGCACAGCAGGACAATCCCTTCCCTCTCCCAGATGGCAGTGCTGGGTGTGATGCACCTCTTTCAGCCCTTTTGGCTTCTGGGGCACACTGCTGACTCTTGTTCAACTTTCTATCAACCAGAATCCCTAGATCCCTTTCTGCCAGGCTGCTCTCCAGCCTCTCGTCCCCCAGTCTGTATATATATCCAGGGCTGCCCCATCCCATGTATAGAATCCAGCCAGGACTTGCTCTTATTGAACTTCATGTGGTTGGCGATTGCCCAGCCCTCCCATTTGTCAAGATCTCTCTGCAAGGCCTCTCCAGCCTCAAGGGGTCAGTAGCTCTTAATTTAGTGTTGTCTGTAAACTTAGTGTGCATTCAAGTCCTGCATCCAGGCCATTGATGAAAACACTAAAGAGAACTGGCTGTGAAATGGAGCCCCATGGAACCCCACTAGTGACTGGCCACCAGCCTGACGTAACCCCATTTAACCATAAGCCCTTTAGCCCAAGTTGAGCTCAAAGTCTGAATGACATTCACTCAAAATGCATGACCTCTTAAGCCCTGTGATGCAATGCCTGCTATGTATGGTCTTTTCTAGGGAATATTCTACATTTGGTTTGAAAACTTCCCTTGGCAATAATTATTTCTGCATTGCCAACATTTACAGTAGTGATTATTTTTTAAAAGGTTTAGCACAGGGATTCCCAAAGGATGTGCTACCCCAGCAAGCTGTGTGCTTTGTCTGCCCTCAGCAAATGAGTTTGCTCCCAGCAGGACAAAGTGGTCCCAGGGAGCTGGGAACTCATACAGGCCTGTGAACTAGAGGAGAAAACAGGAAGATAGCCACGTGCTGCCACTTCTAGTCTTCACAGCAAGAAGTTTTCTCATCTAATCTAATATAAAAAGTCAGGAAAACAGTGATTTCTATTTGAGTCAATAAATATGAGCCATGTGGAAATTTTTTTTCCAGTATTCCTTTTCACCTTTATCATAACTTATTTTTAAGCTGCATTTGAGAAACATTTACTGCCTTCTCTTTGCCTCTGCACTGGCACCAGCAATCCTGTTCCTAAGATCACACAGTTTGCTACCATCGTGCTGAATCACTTCTCTCAAGTAGGAGGATATCTAAAAATGACAGCAGAGTTTGAAAAATTAAGTGAACACACCAAAATAGGAGCATGGGTACACAAACAATACCAATGGCAGATTAACTGCTGCTATCTAAAATGTCCTTGCCTCTGCTTTCATTGTTACTCACACGTTCTTTGGACTTAAGACTGTCTTAATGCCTTCAGTGTAGTAAGAGCTATTCATTGCCTTTTGCAGCTCCCCAGGAATGTATCAGATAATACATCAGTAACATTACTGACAAGAAAAGGCCCTGGTCATGAGAAACATTTTACAAGATTTCAAGTATTTTCCAGCTTTCAGAACAAACGCAATGGGTACGGTGCTAAAGGCCTGTACCAGGATGGGGCGTGTTTCATTCCTTAACATATACCAGTGATCCTAGGAACGAGAATGCAATCTAAAGATAGTTCTTAGATCAGTAGCGAAACAGATCCTTACCTCCCTGTGTAAGTATACTACCTCTGTGACATCAGTCTGTTGCTAAGCTAGTCTTTTCAGCTGACTTCGTTTTGTGAATGCTTGTTATGTGATGACTGTGCTAATACATGGTTTACTTGCTTAGAAGCATAATAAAAGAACAAAAACAAGCGTATCCCTGAGCATTCAAAATGCTGCATATTGCAAGTATCTCAGCAACAGAGAGGAAGAAAAGCAAGCAAGCATACACTGGCAGCACTTCACGCAGAGTCCTTTTTGGCTTTTTCTCATGTAGCTACTATCACTCTCCAACTTCTGTTTGACCCTTGTGGATATAGCCTTCGAGCAGCGTAAACAGATCATGTAAGAAATCACTGCTTTTCAACAGTGTTTCACAGGGTACCATACATCAAGATTTAAGACTGTTCATTCTGTGCATCGGCCTAAGAAGATAGTTTTTCATCATAATCTCAGTCTGGCATAGAGGTTGGAAGCCCATTATATATGAGCCACAATGGAGAAATGATTAGATTCCAAAATTTTGACTGCAAAAACGTTAAGTTTTAATCATCAAAATCTTAAAGCTGTTTCAACAACCAAAGTTATTTTTATTTTTGGAAGCGGATTATTGATGACACATCCCTCCAGCCCTAGGCATGCAACCTCAGCTGTCTCAGCATTCCTTGCTGCCTAGCTACAAAATGCATCTGACATTCTTATATGGTCTCTTAGCTGGATTTGTTCATGGCCTTCCAGTGGTTAAGAATTTTGCACCCAGTTGCAAGTCGACTGGTCTCCTCTAAAACAACAAGGACAGTAGGGAAATGTGGCTATGAATGGTCAGTATTAGTTACACTTGATCATGCTTGGAAATTCTCCCTTAATAACATGTCTTCCTGAGTGAGTATCCTCACAATTAATACATTTCCCTGTAGCCACCCCTAGATAGCCAGAGAAACTGGCCAATAGCACAACAGCCACACACCGCAACAAGAAACAAAGCAGCCATACTCTCCATTTTGGCTGGCTCTTGAAAAATTAAGAGCAGCAGATTTTAGGTTAACAAATTCCTTTCAAGGAGAATAATAGGTTCCCTCTTACGCAGGTTTTATTTAGAATTTTAAAATTGCTATTTCAAAACTTATGTCCAGCCAGAAAAATCCAGGTAGTTTGTTTGCTGATTACCAAGTCTAGCACACCAACACCTAAAATTTATTGAGATGATGAGAGCAGGAAAATAATGGTTCTGAGACTCACTGTTTCTGATAGAGGAGGAGAAAACAGATCCTCCAAATCTTAAGCCATTTAGCCCGTGGAAAAAAAACACACCAAAATATGAAGGTCTATCCTTAACGCAGGCTGCTTACACGTACACACAATATTGAATGACAAGATTGGTCTAAAGTGACAGCCTAGCTACTCCGTAGTTTAATATTACATAGCAACATTTCAACAATACGTTTCCTTCATCTCAACACTTAACTCTGTAACAAGGGCACTGTAGGTGAAAATTTTGACACAAAACTGCCTTTTGAAAAAAAAGCAAACAAAATAAACCAGCTGTTGGTAGAATCTTTCAGGCATTCTAAGGAGAAACATCATAGCAACCATACTCAAGAGGAGGGAGATAGCTGAAAAACAATCTTTTGAGACAAAGAGCACCTGCGGCAGTCTAAGGTAGCATAGCGAAGCACATAGTCTGGGTGGGAGGAAGAAAGAAACTGAGGCAAAGTGGCAGGTAGCAGATAAAACAAAAACAGGAAAGCAGCAGTTGAAAACTGACTATAATTAAGCATAGAAGTGTAAGAAGCCACCCAGGAATGAATACCAAAGTATCCTTACTGAGTGTACTTTGTAATACTAACTTAACTAGGAAGTTAGAGCCAGAGCATCTTCAAGAACTGCCACAATGTCAACACAAACCAGAAAAGAAAGCAAGCCTTCCATACCACACAGGAAACTGGACAACCATTTGCACCCTGGGGGTATTTCATGCTGGCTCAGCCTTTACAAGCCCCTTAGCTAAAGTTGCTATTCTTTTGGGTCATTTAAGTAAGGTGAAATAGCTCAGGGAATAGTTTTTTGACAAGAGATCATAACTTCAATTGGTAAATATGTTGGCAAGATAAATTCCCCCTCCACCTTTTAGCTTGAAGGTGTCAAGAAAATAAAGCAAATGGAAGGGTGTGGTCATTCTGAGACCTGAGAGAATGAACTCTCTTTTCTTGGTATTTAAGACACAGCTGTTTTTGTTTGGCTTTCAGGCAAGAAAGATTCATTCAGCATGAAGGTAAATGAAGAAAATTCATGATCATTTAAGAAGTGAAAGGGCTTTACTGTGGATATGGTTTTGCCAAGTTAATTCTCAGAACTACTTTGCTGTCATTCTCAAAGGCGTTATCTGCAGAACAAGAAGCCTTTATGTAGGTTTTCTGGACAAGCATTGCCGTTAACTACTGCCAGCACAGACACTAGCTCATAGATTTCCTTTGTGCAAGCTTTCTTCAGTAGAAGGAAAAAAAATATGGCTAATTCTCACGTATTGCCAGTAGAAAAATTTGAACAGGAATGCAAACTTTGACATGAAATTATTGCTAATAAAAATGTCAATATGGAAAGGAAAAAAAAAAACTAGGCAAGATAGCTACTTCAGAATCGTAAGTGCTCTCTGCTGGCTATTAGGCAATTTTAACAGTCTTCTCTAAATGTGTCTTTGGCTAACTACTCACATGAGTCAGATTCCACTTCAAAAACCTGAGATAAAATTTACACAGCTGAATTTTCAAATATCAGCATGTACTGCATGTACGCTACACATTCCATAACTATGCAGCAGAAAGCAAAGCACCGTAAGCATCATGTTTTCCAGCATGATTTGCAACTGCTAGTAAAATATGATTAACATGCTTGCATTTGTAAATGCATAATTGAAATTTCTCTCTTAACAAAAGAATGAGGTATTTTTTTTTAATCTATATAGCAAACTTTATTTCAAAATGGCATTTATTACAAAAAATGTAAAAATCCAGCTAAACCAAAAACATTGAGATTATTTTCCTGGACTCCAAAAGTTCACTGATCTTTGTCCCTATATCCTTTTCCTTACAATATTTTCCCCACTTCCAGTCTGATTACACAGGTGCAGTTGTGCCTAAATGGCCCAGAATAGATAAATACATTAAGAAAGGCAAAAGTTGTAAAGCTAAATGCATGCAACAAGTTCTACCAGGAAAACTCCCTCAAAAATAAACATAAGTGTAAAGTAGAGAGAATCTGCAGGAATGCAGGGATTTGCTCAGTCATCCTTGTCTTTTGCTCCATGTTTAAGGATGCGTGTGAATTCAATGTAGTTGAAATTGCCCTTTTTGTCGATTGGTGCCTCTCTGTAGAGCTCATCTACCTCTTCATCTGTGAACCTGTCTCCCATCGTGGTCAGCAGCTCCCGCAGGTAGTCTTCTTGAATAAACCCTAGAATGTGATAGAAGAGGAAACAAGAAAGAAAGTTTTGACATTTATCTCCTAAGAGTCGCATGATAATTTCTTCTGAATTCTTTGTTTTAATTAAAAACCACAAAAAACCCTAGTCTTTGTTGCCACACGCAAACAAAGCTATTAAAGCCCATTACTCTAACTGCCAAATAATTACATGCATTCAGTCAAGTCAAGCCTTTTAGTTAATTTGCATGGTCTCACTATTTCAAGTAAAGGTCATTTCATGACTTGCTTGTGTTGTTACAAAGAACCGACAAGTTTGTTGGTGCTCATATTGGACCTTCTGCCCAGTGAGAGGGCTAAACTGTCTGTAGTACTGAGAGCACTGTAACAGCTATATATTTTGCACAATGGAGGATTTGCCTTGAACATTCCTCATGAAAAAAATCACTTAAAAAAAAAAAAGGATGGAAAGCGACTACCAGTGTTCAACATGTGCATAAAACACAGGGAAGTTTGAAAGATTTCAAATTGATTTTAAATTATTGGCCAAACTCACATTTACTAGAAAGGTTACAAAGTACGCATCTTTGGCACTGTTTATTAAACAAGCAGCCTTATATGAGCTGTGGTTCCTTTCTTTC
The DNA here is from genome assembly GCF_002078875.1 of Numida meleagris. Taxonomy (NCBI): domain Eukaryota; kingdom Metazoa; phylum Chordata; class Aves; order Galliformes; family Numididae; genus Numida; species Numida meleagris. The sequence continues at coordinate 99,477,352 of NC_034410.1, forward strand.
ATCAACACTCCAATTACTAGCTTTCACTTGCATTAATTTTCTTCTCCTTTAAGTGCAAGTGAACAGAGGGAATATGGATACATGTTGCTAACAGAGAACAAGTTTTATGAAAAACTATCCCAGCTTTGAAAACAAGGATGACTCCCCCAACAAAAGCTGCTAAATTGAAGTTAAAGTTAAGAAATTAAGACCATAGTTCCCAACTAACATTTTCTGCATCCTGAACAAGAAATCTGAAGAACTAGGAGTTTAGGATTTTAAGTGTTTCAGTGCTCAAAAAGGTAATTTCAGCTGCTGAGGAAACGCAGCATAATTTTTAGCTTGCAGAAATCAGAATTTTCATAGTAAAAAAAAAAAAATCAAACACTGCTTCTTTGAACACAAGTATTTATCACTACACTGTTATTTCACCCACATACCTGTTGCTTCTTCGTCAAAGCAAGCAAAAGCATTCCTGATGACATCTTCCGGATCGGTGCCATTTAGCTTCTCCCCAAACATTGTGAGGAACATTGTGAAGTTGATGGGGCCCGGAGCCTCGTTCATCATGGCATCCAGGTATTCATCCGTTGGATTCTTTCCTACAAATAAAAGGATTCTTGGTTTAGCCTCAAACTAAAAAATAAATAAGAATTATCTGCATAGCATAATACAAACCAAGACACCTCTCATAAGCAATCCCAAACGCAGTGTTTTAATTACAATAGCACCAACACGTTTGATAACTAAAGAGACGAGGGACGTTACCGAGGGAGGCAAGCATGTCGTGCAAGTCCTCCTTGTCAATGAAGCCATCCCTGTTCTGATCAATCATGTTGAAAGCCTCCTTGAATTCTTGAATCTGTGACTGATCAAACATTGCAAATACATTGGAAGTGGCGCGCTGAGGGCGCTTCTTGGTGGTCTTCGTCTTTGCCCTTTTGCTAGACATGTTGGCTGTTGGCTCTAGGGAGACAAACACAACCAAAATTTGGACTTAATTAATCACACTAAAAGAACTTAGGAGGAGAGATGAATAAAGGGAAATTGAAATCCACATTATAGTCAAATACCAAGAAACACAAACTTATTTTACTGTCTCCTGCTATATTTCAGGACTCAGAGAGATAATACTTCAAATCAACAGCATGCTACATTAAAGATAAAGCAAATCTTAGTTCTCGAAATCAAGCTCACCGAGTGCTTCTATTTTTGATTCAGTACCCCATCTGCTTCCTACAGAAATTAAGATGACCTGTTTAGCAGGTTAGGAAGCATCATTGACGTACCACAAAGGACATGGGGGTCTGCTAACCTCAACATAGTTATTTAGCTGTTAAATATATCAAGCAAGTCAGATAAATTACATTTAGGAGACAAAAATGTATTTTAGAGTCTGAACACTATTTTATTAGAATAACTGCTGTGGAGGGAGCAGTAAGGTCTCCTGACGCCGAATGACCCTGATGACAGACTGATGTTTTTGGGAAGGTTGTTGACCCACACTGGGGTCAGGGTGCTGGAACAAAGATCAGCCAAGCCAGTTCTACTGGAGTTCTTTCCAAGTGAGCTAGAGGATCATGTTAGAAAAAGGATACTGACTTGGTTCAAAAGCCCTACATTGCTATTCTCTTATGCAGTTGAACCATTACAGAATACGTATGCAAATGCCAGGATACTTTCTTCTTTTTAAAATTAATGACATAATAGTTCTTCAAGTCCGAAGATTGTTTCTTTTAAATTATCAACTTTTAAAAACATTTCAATATTTGCATAAACCTTTAAGCTGTTCTATATACCACAAGTACATGAATTTCACTGTCTCCCTTTAGCTTCTTCATCTGACAGCTCACAAGTAGTAGCTTGCCTGTGCTTACATTAATATCACTTGGCTAGAAGTGAGGCTTTCAAGCTAACTGCTTCTATTTAGGTAGGAAGATACGCATCTAGCAGTCAACTCTTACTGATAATACAAATATGAAGAGGTGACTTGCACACTGAGAAGTGAGCACAAGGACCTCAGTATTGCTAGGGACCAGAATAAGGTAAGCCTGGTTTACTATTGTTTTGAGAAGTCCTGTACACATCTAGGCCTTAGTTCAGGCATAATAAAAGACCACAGTTTTATTTAATGCAAATAACCCACAAAGTTAAGTTTTACCTTAACCAGACACCTCCCCTCCTTGATTTTGAATTTTACATAAAGTATTTGCAACAACTGTCCTGAGAGAGAAGGAATTTAAGCATCACTTCTAGTCACAAGAAATGCCAACATTCTGCTCACAAGTTACTACATTTTCTGCTAGACTGCTGAAAAGCAACACTGAGCTCACTAAATTGACTTCATCTTTAAAAAGAAGCACAATAAGCAGAGCAGCTCTCTTACGTGGTCAGTCCATCTAATACATAGACAAACCTTTAGATTTTATTTAATTTTTAAAGGCATTTTACCTTGCTTCGTGTCAGATACATGGCATGCAGCACCAGGCATCTGGATCAGAAAAGGATATTCCATAGTTATGTCCTTCCCCGCACGTCTACAAAGAGTGCTACTGATCTCCTCTGCTACTTCCATGCTTTTAAATCTTAGGTTGATACACAACGTCCTTCTGACGTACAAAATGAACCATTATGTCCCAAACTAAAAATAGCTGATGAAATGCAACTGTGCATCAGCCGGCAACACTGAGGTTCTCTGCATTACATTCACTGACCGCAAGCTATCCGAAACGCCTGGCCTCCAACATTTCAGCAAATAAATATGACCTGCTGACATCTAGATACCAGTGAAGACGGCTGACAATAAAGGGAGTTCACTTGCAAGCTGTAGTCAAGAGCTGCGTGCAACTTCAGTCTTTCCTACCTTCAGCAAAAACACGCATACAAGTTACCATTAAACTCCGAATAACTGATAAAAAGCTCCTCTGTCCAAAACAACATCCACTAGTAACTGTTTTCTGAAATAATGAACAGGCAAGATCCTCAAAGCTACAAAAAGTAGACAAAAAATGTTTTACTTTATAAGCTATTTTTTAAGTTTCTCTATGCCACATTTGGGAGGCGGCCACAGAGAATAGAGAGAGCATGACTCTTGCACTCAGAGATCTTTGAGTGTCAGCCTGTGTATGGAGAAACACCTCATAGGATTGGTGCCACTATGCCTGAAATAGACCTGCACGCAGCTCTGGGAAATTCCATTAGAAACAGGGTGATAAATTGGAACGTGTTCAGAAAAAACAAGGCCGCCAATTCAGCCAGCCAAAAAGATCAACTTGCGATGGAAAAGGTTCCAAGCGCTTGTGCTTAGCATTATCTCTGTGTGTACAGCAGTGAATGACAGTGAATGAGAACTCCATCCGAGTCAAGCACAAGACTCACTAATCTGGGAGAGAATAGGACTTCATCTGACAAACCCACTGGATCATTTACTAAAAATAAAAAAAATAAATCATACTATTGGAAGTGAGGTAGGATAAGTTCAGACTGGAAACAGAAGAATATCAGTAGACAAAAAGAATGGATATACTTCACACTGGATAGCACAAGTCATGACACACATGGTTTTGCCTGTTTAATACAGAACATAGATCTGTCTGGGCCTTAATTTGGAAACTGAGAAACATCTGATATAAGATCTTGCCTGAAAGACATAAGCTATTTCCAGCAACTTTTATTCATGTGTAAAAATCTTCCTAAACAAGTCGGTACACTGCATATACTGAACTGGAGAGGCAGTAGCAGCACTTCCAGCTTAGGCAGGCAATGGACATCAAGCTACAGAAACAATGGAAGTCATCTTATGCTCCTCCCCTCTGGGGAAAAGATAAACCCCAGAAGGAGATAAAGCTGAGCAAGTAAACAGCTTGAGCCAGGCAATAATAAAACTTGACATCCCATTAATGGTAACAGAGGCTGGATCTGTTGAGAGGCTGCGACCAAAAGTTACGCTGCAGAAAACAGCCTAGTGTTTTCAGCATTTTCTTTATAATGATGGTGAATGCCTATCATTCAAAATAAAACCAAACACAGCCGCTAATAAAGTCTCTTTTTAAAACTTAGCCATGACTTTTATTATAACACTTATTTCAGAACTTTATTACTCTAGGATATAACAGCCACCTTCTTTTCAATCATCAAGCTCAAAAGTCATCCTCAAAGCTGGCTCCCAAGTTCTATCCATGCAGCTGATTACAGCATCAGGCACAGCCTGTCAGCTCACAGGGCTTGGGGGGAGTCTGGAAGAGACAAAAAGCCCAGCACACTCCACAGCAGCTCTGTGGCAAAGCTCCACAAACACCAGACTGCACCTCTCCAAAGCACTTTGTTAGCAAACCTAGTGTTGAAGGCCACCTCAATACTTTCTTTCTTAATAAGAATTCCTGACCACTTGCTGTATGCATTGTAAAACCTGCTGTTATAGCTCGTTTTCATGACTGAACAAAACCTCCATTTGCAGGGTAGAGTGAAAACCACAAAAATCACAGAATTGTAGAAGTTGGAAGGGACCTCTGGAGAACACCCAGTCCAGCCCACCATTAAGGCAAGTACCCTTTCAGCAAGTTGCACAGGAAAGCATCCAGGTGGGCTCTGAATACATCCAGAGAAGACTGCAGAATCTCTCTGGGCCTGTTTCAGTGCTCTGTCACTCTTACAGGAAAGGAGTTTTCCTCGTGTTCAGATGGAAGTTCCTGTATTCCAGTTTGTGCCCACTGCTCCTTGTCCAGTTGCTGAGCACCACCAAAAAGAGCCTGGCCCTAACCACTTGACTCCCGCCCTTCACAAATATATTTATAAGCAGTGATAAGATTCCACCTTAGCCCTCTCTCCTCTAGGCTGAACAGCCCCAGGTCTCTCAGCCTTTTCTCATAAGACGCTCTAAGCTCCTCAACATCCCTGTGGCCCTCTGCCAGACTTTCTCCAGAAATTACCTGTCTTTCTTGAACCAAGGAGTCCAGAACTGTACACAGTATTCTAAATGTGGCCTCAGCAGGGCAGAGTAGAGGGGGAGGATCACCTCCCTTGACCTGCTGGCCACATTCTTGTTAATGCACCCCAGGATCCCACTGGCCTTCTTGACCACAAGGGCGTACTGCTGGCTCACAGCCAACCCTTTGTATACAAGCATGTGCAGGACCTTCTCTGCAGAGCTCCCTTCCAGCAGGTCAGCTCCCAACCTGTTCTGATGCACGCAGTTATTCCTTCCCCAGATGTAGGACTCTGGGCTTGCCCTTGCTGATCCAGATCCAGTTCTGCTCCGCTGAATGGCAGCACAACCTTCTCGTGTGTCAGCCACTCCTCTCAGCTTCACATCGTCAGCAAACTTGCTGAGAGTGCACTCTTATCTTTTCATCCAGGCAACAGATGATGATGTTAAAGAAGACTGGACCCAATACTGACCCCTGGAGAACGCCACTAGCTACAGGCCTCAACCACACTGTGCTGCTGATCACAGCCCTCTGAGCTCTGCCAGGCAGCCACTTCTCAGTCCACCCCACTGTCCACTCTCTATCCTACACCCCCTAAGCTTACCTATGAAGAAGTTATGGAAGATTGTCCCTAGCAGATTTGTTGTAGCCATAATTATTCCAAAACATAGGCAAAAAAGCACACACAGCTTCCCTCAGATATCCCAAGCTTTTCCAGCTATACAAGCTGGCAAACCAGCCCTCCCCCTGCTCCAGCAGCGACGAGGAAACGGCCGGAGATGGGCTGCGAGGCTGACAGGCCACCGGTCGCCCGGCAGCCCTGCCCACAGCAGCACACCTGCACACGCAGAAGGGCTCAGCAGCGCCGCGTTCAGCCTCAGCCTCAGCCCCCAGCCTGACAGCAGGCCCCGCTCCCAGCCACCCCTCGTGGGCTGCCCGAAACCCCCACTGCCCTTGCGGCCTCACCTGGCGGCAGCGGCAGAACCGTGTCAGAGCGCGACGATGCGAATCGGCGGATGCGGCACTTCCGGACGGCAAGCGGCCACCGCCCAACCGGCGCACAGGAAGGAAAGCGCGGGCGAGACCATCCCCGCCGGAGAGGAGGGAGCCCGCGGGGTCCGTCGCTTCACAGCGGCGCGGCACAGCACGAAGGGATTTCATGACGCGCTTGCACTCGGTGTCTCGCTGATCTCACTGCGGTCCTTTGAAGGCCGAGAGCCCTTTCTCTATCCGCTCCCCCCCCGCGCTGAGGGCAGTCTTGGTGCAGCGCGGTGCTGTCACCGCATTCCAGGGCGTGGGGGCGGAGGCAGAGCCGCGTCTGCCCTTGTAAGGCAACGGCGGGAGTTTCCTGCTGGTGGGGCGGGCCGTCACGTCCCTTCAGTGTCCCGCCGCGCCCTGCGGCCCCTCCTGTGGGAGGAGGGCGAGGTGGTTGCCTAGCGTGGGGCTCTGAGGTCTGATTCCTGACAGAAAAATCAATATTCTCAGCTGTATAGCCAGGGTGGTGTAGTACAGCTGGCAACCAGCTTACCCTGTGCCTAGCAGTTACGAGTGTGTAAAGATATAGGAATACCTGTGGTCTGTATCTGAAGTGCCTGGGTATGAGTAGCGCTTACACCATGCAGCACTCGTGCTAAATATTAACATCATGAGCAATACGTAATAGACGCACCACAGAGGACTTCAGACTATAGCCTAATGTACCATAGCCATGTTTGTTTCATTGCCATTGGCCTTTCACAATATTTTTTTCCTGAATCTTTCTCTTAATAGGAAAATGCACGTAACTTTCAATTTGGGGAAGTATGGTGGAATTCAGAGTCACAAGATCCCAAACATCTTTAAGAAACACAGACAGCAATAATATCAACTCAAGGAGAGCAATTGTTGCCACAAATACTAATTAATCAGTTATAAACAAATACATTATTTGTTTGTAAAATTCTCAATAGCTCTCATCAAACTTCTTTAGACTTTATAGAAGCCCTATAAAAAAGTTACAGGGAGTCTTATAGCTCCCCACAATGACCTGAAAGGGGGTTGTGGCAAGGCCTCTTCTCCCATGTAATTAGTGATAAGGGTAAGAGGTGATGACCTCCAGTGGTGCCAGGGAAGACTCACGTTGGATATTAGGAAAAATTTATTCTCAGAAAGAGTGGTCAGGCACTGGAACAGGCTGCTCAGGGAGGTGGAGGGGTCACTGTCCCTGGAGGTGCTCAAGAAAGGTAGAGTTGTGGCACTGAGGGACATGGTTAGCGGGCAATATTGGTGGTAGGTGGACGGTTGGACAAGATGATTTTAGTAATCTTTTCCAACCTTAATGATTCTATGACTTTATGATTCTATGAGTTCCATTTTATGGAAATGAGCGAGCGAGACAACCAGTGCTGCATCAAGGCTAAAGATGCAATTGGGAATGTAAAAAGTATTTCAATAAGGTTAGTAGTTCAGGGGCCTATCTTCAGTGGGATTTGGAAACTTTCACATTTTCAAAAGTCCAGTCAGCTTCCAGTCTTTGGGTACTTCAGTAATATCAAAATCTACCTTAACATGACTTACCTGATTTTTCAGAGGCCAGAGGTCCCTAGAGGGGAAAGTTTTCCAGGGCTGCTTGTAAACTTAGTCTTGAATACGTGCTAGAGTTAAACTATTCCTTCTAGGTTGCTGTCACTTCTGTGTCAGAGAATAATCTCATTGAGTACAGCGTGGCTGGAACCACTGGGTCCCTCTTATGTAGTGGGCCATCTGCATGAGAACACCTGTGGTGGTTTTGAGGGACAAAGATGACAGTTGGTTAAGCAGTGCAGCTCCAGCTGAGGCCAGGTGGGAATGTGGCCCTCTGCTTCCCTGGCCCATGAGGCTGTGCCAATGGAGAAGCTGCAGGCACTGCTGCATTCTTCATGCAAGCTGGGTTGCTTTGTCCTTGTTTGCTTACTTCTTGCACAACTCGGATGGATGTCCCAGTCTTGGGGGACATCCCAACAACCATTTCCACAGCTGAACTAAATAAACATTTTGAACATGCAAAGTGACATCAGTGCACTTGAAAACAAACCAAACAAAAAGCGCTGCTGAACCCGAGCTGCCATTCTTGCACAACATGAGGCCATGAATGACAGCATGAAAGAGAAATGGCCGAAAGTCTGAAGGGTTCAAAAAGAGCACTGATGCAGGCTATGACATAGAATCATAGAATCACAGAATGGCCTGGGTTGGAAGGGACCTCAGAGCCCACCCAGTCTCACTCCCTGCCGTGGGCAGGGCTGCTCCCCACCAGCTCAGCTGCCCAGGGCCCCATCCAACCTGGCCTTGAGCGCCTCCAGGGATGTGGCACCACAGCTTCTCTGGGCAGCTGTGCCAGTGCCTTACTACTTTCTGAGTGAAAATTTTTGCCCTGACATCTAATATAAATCTCTCCTCTTTTATTATAAAACCATTCTTCCTTGTCCTGTCACTATCAAATCATGTAAAAAGTTGGTCTGTCTCCTACAGAGTCAACATCCTATGTCTGTGTCTGTCTGTCTGTGTCTATGTCTATGCCTATCTATATCGTTAGTCCTCTGATCTTGCTGAACAGCAAATAATTGCAAAATAGTGGTTAAAAATACAGCCTATTTATGTTATGCTGTGTAACATCAGATCTTATATTTATCTTCCTTTTTTTTTTTTTTTTCCAGAGAGTTCTATCTTCTAAGTATTTTTTTTCCCGCCTTGATCAACATTTTCAGTTTGAGCAACTCTGTAATGTTTGTTTCTTTCGAATCTCTCAAAGGCATCTCATTCTCATTTTGTACTCTTGCATTACATGTGAATGAGGTTTGTCTTTCTGTCTGGGGATGAGGCTTGGTTCTGTCGCTGAGCCTAATGAGTCAAGTGATGTCCCGGGAACTGCAAGCAACTGGAAGTAAAAGGAAGGAGCTTGATGTCTGTTTTACTTCTAGCAGCTGTCTTCTACCTTTCTGCTCCTTGCCTGGCCCAGGACAAAGAGAGTGCACAGCAAACGCAGCACCGTGCACGTACACCAAATACCTGGCCTCAGAGGACCTGGTGCTGGCCGTTTGCCTCTCAGCCGGGCTCCGGCCGATACCGGCTGCCGCCACCAAGGGGAGCCCCGGAGTTGGTCAGGGGGCCGCGAGGCGGGCAGGGCTGCTGGAACACGCACGGGAGGGGGCACTGTGAAACGGAATGAATCCTCGTTGGACTAAATTGTATTGTGGTGTAGGAAAGGTTTCAAGCTTAGAGGGCTGGAGCACCTCTCCTACGAAGAAAGGTTGAGGCAGCTTGGCTTGTTCAGCCTGGAGAAGAGAAGGCTCCAGTGAGACCTCACTGCAACCTTGTAGTACATAAAGGGATCTTACAAATAGTGGGGAGACTGACGACTTTTTGCGTGGTCTAAAAGTGATAGGACAAGGGGAAATGGATATAAACTAAAAGAAGGGAAACTTAGTTTAAATATGGTGGACGGTTGGATTGGATGATCTTGGAGGTCTTTTCCAACCTTAGCGATTCTATAATTCTATGATTCTAAATATGAGGAAGAAATTCTTTACATGGGGTGGTGAGGCACTGGCACAGATGCCCAGAGAAGCTATGGTGCCCCATCCCTGGAGGCGCTCAAGGCCAGGTTGGATGAGGCCCTGGGCAGCTGAGCTGGTGGGGGGCAGCCCTGCCCACAGCACGGATTGGAGCTGGGTGGGCTTTAGGGTCTGTCCAACCCAAACCATAATGTGGTTCTATGATTCTATGAAATAAAGTGGAAAAATCCCTATGTGGGCTCCTGGAGAGGACACTTAGAATTCTTCTGTGTTCTTCAAATGTCTGAAACAACCATTTTTTCTCCTATGAACAGAAATTCCTCAAAATGATAATCTACCTTACACTAATAGGGCTTCTTTGGTCTCCTTCGCTGCTGTTAACAACTTCTAAGTAAAAAAACTAAAGAAGTGTCTCGAAGCTCTGGGTGTCTCAGAAGCTTCTCTGGGAACTTAGTTTTCATAACACTATGTGAAACATGACATCGCGTTTTCACCTGTAATGAAACATTAAGCAGCTTCTCTGGTTTCAGTATGGGCTGGATGAGTCAGTGTGTGTTCATTTTATGAACAGCTCATTTTTGGGGAGGATGGGGGATGGATTTATGGTATTTCAAACAAATACAGCAGCAACATCATGGCAATCAACAACTCTTATGTTAATTATATTTTATTCTTGTTTAACAAAATTAGTCTAATTGTTTTCAGGAGGGGTACTTGGGGAAATGCAGTGTGTCAGAGCTGACCTGCAGCTCAAATGAGGTTTGCAGACCTTCCTGTGAGTCTGGATTGAATTTAGAGCAGGCCAGGAGGAAATTTTGAATAAATCTGTGTTGAATAAAATACCCAAGTGCTTGGGAAGTATAGGAAAACAAATAGTCTAGAGTAAGCCAAAAAAAAAAAAAAAAAGATCAAAAAACAAAGCATGAGGAAAAAATGAGGTTTGGGGTGAGTTTCATTTAAACCTGACGGCCAAGGGGAATTCATAGTTTATGAATTTTCAGCAAGCATTGGTGAAATGGACACATGGACAGCATTGAACAAATGAACAAACCACAGTGAAAAAAATGGGCAAATGAACACCACCAACTAAACCCAGCTTCACGAAGCTCTATGTTCACCGTCTTTCTGTAGGCTGCTTGCTAGTTCATTTCTACCTGTCTTAGGAACATGTGAATTTTGATGTTAGGGTTAGGACTATCTGCTTCTCTCCCTGGTGTGTTGCAAATTAATGCAGATGGTTCACACAGGAGCCATAGTAGGATCTCACGGTGTTAATTGGCACTGCCATCGCAGCTATCCTTCTTACAGTAGCACTGCACTAAGAAAGTCCTCCTCAGAGAGAACTGGCTTCCTCTGTTAGGTGTTCCCAAGAGCTATACTTCTGTTCAATTTTGTCCCATTCAGTTAACGAATGTTCTTGAAAGACTGTGTTAAAACTGTGCCTCAGTGAAAAATTGGTGGAAGATATAAATGCTTTTAAATCCAAATATGTTCAAATTACCATATTTGCAAGCCTGTCCCACGGAACATGATCTGGATTTTCTCTTGTGCCCAGGATACTGAGCTTCCCATTGCCAAGTATTAAAGGAAATGCGATTTTTCCCTTGATGAGCTGGAAGAATGTCTCAAAAGCCGCTGTTTAGAGAACCACTTTTGTGCCTTTTAAAATGAAATCTCACTTCAGAAAACAAAGTATTAAGTCTCTGGCCATTTTTATGCATGAACGCAGCCTTAGGACCAGCAGCCAAGAGATAAGGTGAAATGGCATGTGTAACATGACCCAACTGCTCCCACTGAAAGTGGGGATAAGGGACAGCATAATCATTTTCCAAACACTGCACCCCAAACTGTAATCTGACGCAGTGCACTGCGGCTCTGGAGTGATAGTGATGAACAGGAGCTGGTTGCAAATGGTGAGCAGAATCAAAAAAACTGTTTTGTAGTCACTCTAGAAATTCAAATGTTAAAGTTTAGTGCTCTTGTATTACTTCTCTCTGAACTTGAATGAGCAGTGTACCTCTGCAGCAAGGAAGGCAAATCAGATCCTGGGCAGCATCCACAGGGGCATTACTAGCAGAGGGAAATGTCATCATCCCACTGTACTAAGCACATGTGGAGAACTGCATCCAGGTCTTGTCCTCACAATTCGAGGAAGACGCAGACAGACTGGAGAGGGCCCAAAGGAGGGCCAGAAAAGTGCTCAAAGGCTGGAGAACTTCCCTGTGAGGAAAGCCTGAAAGAGTTGAGACTTTTCACCCTCAGGGCACAGGAGGGACCTCTCCACAGTATTTGGTATTTAAATAGAGGCTACAAAGTGGACAGAGGCTCTCTCTTCACATAGAGAGGATAAGGGACAGCGAGTACAAGTGCCACCAGGGTGTTTAATCCTCATCTAAGAAATAATTTTTTTTGCAGTGAGAGCAATCGATTGGAACAGCCTCTCCAGGGACATGGTGGAATTCCCATTACTGGAGGTTTTCAAGACACTGTTGGTCAGGGTGCTAGATAGCCTCATCTAGGCTCTCTTTTCCCACGGAAGGTTGGACCGCATGATTTTCTGAGCTTCCTTCCAACCTCGGCTGTTCAATGATTCTATGGTATTGCAGAACAGCTAATAATAGACAATCCTCCCCTGAGACCATACCCCCCAAAAGGCTTAACTGGGATATCTGATAGATGTAATTAGTTTCTCTTTTCCCTTTTTCCTCCCTCATAACCATTGTGAGGAATAGAAAAGGACAAGCTCCCCTTTTCCCACTGAAAGTTTTGAAGCCTTGTCCCGCTCTTCCCACCAGCCCCTGTAGCCCAGCCCTCACTGCGCAGCATGGAACGGCTACAGGGAGAAACATGGAGCTCTCACTTCCTTGCTGATCAACCAGAAAGGCTGGGTTTCCTACTGCTCTCACACTGGACTGGAGAGGTACCTCCTTGCTGGGACAAACAGTGGGTTCAGGAGGCCAGATGGCAGCAAGAAACTGAATTGCTCCTCTAGGAATTTCTGGGTCTCATCAGCTGTTATTACCCTCCAGCACACATTACACAGCTGCACTCGATTGCAAATCTCTGCTAGCATTAAGGGAGAGAATATTTTCACTGCATTTACCCAGTGTAACAGTCCCCAGAGAATGATTACAAATGAGTTAAATTTTAAGCAGATGCAGAAGGGCAGCAGAAAATCATCCCTGAATCAGGAAGCCACTAATATATTTTGCAGGGCTATTCCTGGACAAGCCCAATGCTTTGAGCCCACAGCTGAGGATTCAGCTTGCTACTTGTGAGCTCTACTGGAGCAGCACGCACCTTTCCATGGAGGCACCCCAAACATGTGGTTCTAGGTATTTTTTTTGCTTTTTGATGGAAACTTTATAGTGGTGTGGTACACTTAATTAACATTTTTCCATAGGCTTTTTATTTCAATGATGCTTTCAGACCGGCAGGGATAATGACAAATAAATGTATTAAAAATTCCAAGGTGCCTCTGTATGGCTTGATAAAAAAAAACATTTCTGCATGAAACATAGATAAATACAAGTAAATAATGGCAAAAGTCTTTAAGAATAATATTTTCCTGGTCCTAAAATATTTCCATTTCCCTCCCGGTGTGGATTAATTGCAAAGATCTTTCACAAAATCCCGTCAGAAATGGAAACTTTGCAGGCTCTGCAAGTTAAGTAACCCCGAGTTTTAGTTCCTAAAACCACATAATATGAAAATAGACTTGAACCATTCCGTTTGAACTCACCATTGTAGCGAACTTTAATTTTCTTTGGACTTTGGCCAGAGCTAAAGTGACATTTCTATAAAAGAAATCTTTTTTGCAAGAGCAAATATAGTAACTGTGGCTGAGCTTCAAAGAACTGGTAGTAGGTGATGGATGGTCAACAGATGGGCTCCAGTTTGGACCATCTCGTAGGAAATAAAGCACATCGAGCGGACAAATGCTTCCTCTGTTTTTCCATGTGGCTATGAATAGCAAACAAAGACACCCTACATTTTCTGCCGTGCACATTTAGTCCTTGGGTTGGCATCGGCTTTACAGAACAGTGAATCACATGAACAAAAACAGATCCACATTCTTCTAACTTTACCTCATAACTTTGCGTGTTGTGTGTCCATATCACTGTTCTAATTGTTTCTACAATAATTATGCCTTTATCTATACGAGTGTTCCTAATTCATCTTAAGAGTGTGTGTATATAGAGATAATAATTGAGAGACTATCTCCCTTCCATTGTTTTTCTCAGGAGAGATATAAAGATTAGGAATTGTATCTGTCGGAGTTAGCAGCCTAACAGGCCACGGGGTGAGGCATCTCTTGTGATAAAGAGATTGTGTTGCAGTTATGTTAGCAGGCATTTTAGGATCATGTACTGTGCATGTCTATCTGCAAGAGACGCAACCTTCCATGTGTTCTCTGGAACGGAATTACTCATCCAACCTGTTTTAATTCATGGGATACGAGTGCTGGAGGAACTGTTATTGTAAGCAGTTCAAAAGCAGAAAGCACTTGGGCAGAAGGGTCTTTTCCACTCTACTGCCAGCTTACTTCCAGCAGTGGAGATCAAATGGTAGGGGTGTATGCAGGCAGAGATTTTTATAATGCATTTATCAGAACGGTTCAGGGACAAAAGTCATGATGCTGGTGTCTATCTAACTTCTTGAACTGGAGACAGCTAGTGCTAATCATAAGAGAAGTGTATATGAAGACGCTAGAATCAAAGAATCAGAGATGTTTTGTGTCCAAAAAGAATGTGCTAGAATGCAGGAACAACTCAGACAAAGCAAGGATGTTACCAGCCTTCCACTTGTGGAGGGTTAGATTGCAACAGCTGCAGTCCAGTGTTACCCTGTGAGGGTAACATTGGCACTGAACAGGGACAGATCTGCTCTACTGAACACGCTATCAGGAAAGCTTTTCCAGAAAACGTAGATGTGCAGCAAGAAATTGGTCGTGACTTGAAAGCATTAAGTATCAAACAGTTTGGAAATGCACTTTAGAAACATCTCAGTTTAATTGTTTTACAAGGAAAGGAGAGACAAAAGAAAGGAAAAGTTACAAAACCAATTATGGAGCAGGATTTTAAGGTTTGAAAATTTGACCTAAACCAGATGACTGGAGTTTGAAATATATTTTCATCATTATATTCTCGAGTCAGTCTTGTAAATACTTGCCTCTGATGTTGCATCTCCTTGTCACTTTCCACCTCCAGCAGCAAAACTGAAGGACAGAAATCATAGCACTACAATCTTGAATAATAACACACTGACGTGTAGTCTTTCTTCCTTGAAGCATTTTGGGATTCTTAAGAGAAGTCTTTTCTGGGTAATTGCTTCCCCTAGGTAAAATTGCTTAAATTTGAAGATCAATTTGACATTGCAAGCTTGTTTTAAGAATTTGTGCTGAGAACTGAAAACAAATACCTTTGTGAATAGTTGGTTTCTGTTTGCTCATTACTGTAAAGTTATTTTCAGTAAAATGCTGTTACAGTTGTATCTGATACTTGGAAGAAGGCATTGCTGTGCTTGCTAAACATTGTGAATAACAAAATTGCTTTCAGCAGTTTTCACTGAGATATAGAAGTAAACGTGCTTGATTAGCTAGTCCTAGCTTACATTCAGAATATGGATCTATTAATTATACATGTAATTAGGAGATGCAGTATTCTGAAGATTAATGGAACGATTACTGCCACCTTCTCATGTTCTCACCCTCTGTCTGGACATGCAGCTGAAGACCTGCCCATGATTCTGGGCATCACATGCCTGCTAATATTCAGTGTTTGTAACTCTGTGAGCCTCGTGACAGCCTAGCAGGCCTCCTTCCTGGCAGCAACGCAAATGTCAGTTTTTACCTTAGGAAAAGCCTCCCCTCTGGCACTAGCAGCCAGGCTGAATTCATGCATGATGTTAGATGATGTTCTGTGGTGAGAGGAATGCAGAAGCGATGTTTGCACAGTTGGGACCAAGGCATGGAGGAACAGTGCTGCTCTCCTTCAGTTTCCTGAAGGGAAATAGGGGCTATTTGCCTCAGTCTCTGTGGTAATAGACATGGGAGGGAAAAGAAGAGTAAGGTGGGTAAAAGCCTGTTGGATGTGACTTTCCCCTACAGCCTGGGAGAGCTCCTAGCACCCTGCCTGGATTAAACAGTCTGTAGCTGGGCGAAGGAAATTGCGGATATTATTAACTAAAGGTACAGTCAGACAGCACCTCTGGATGCTGCCTCCCAGCTGTTAGAATAGCCAAAGACCAGGGCAGGCTGTGCATGGAGATTGCGTGGTCTTCATTGCTGGAGGGTTTCAAGGCCCCACTCAACAAAGCCCTGCACAATCACTGCCGAATCTCATAGCCAGCACTGCTTTGTGCTGGGGTTTCAACAAGAGGAAGGTTCCTCCAGGAGCCCTTCCAACCAGAATTGTTTTGTGATCCTTTGATTCTCACTGTAGATTTAAATTGCCATTCAGATGTGCTGTATGCAAATTTCTACAAACAAAAGTCGAATTAGACTGAGATAATGGCAAATTGAAAGAACACAATAGAACGATGGGACACGTGCTCTATCTAGCAAAACCAATCCCATCTTACTTAAATATTTGACTAATTTCTGCAGTTCTTTGCTTATAAACAAGCTTGTTTTTTTTTTTCCAAAAAAGACTTTATCTGCTTAAGACAAGTGATGAATTTCTCAGCAATTGACTATTGTTCCAAATATGTAAATATAGTCCAACAAAAATAATGACCACTCTTATTTTAGTTCAGGCATGCAAGCTGGTTAGAGTAGCTTAAAAGTCTGATCTTATACTACACACAATTCAGACTCATTAGGGCTAAGTGTGATTGAAAACCACAAGTGAAGCAGAGTTAGATTTAGAAATTCTGCTGCTGGTGGTGCATTGTTTTATATAGCAGGTCACTATGGTATAAGGAATATTTAGAAATCAGTGTTTAGTGCAGTAAAGCACAACTATCCCATGAGGAGCAAAATACTCTTGGGAAAGAGGAAAAAGAGAAACAAGAATAAAGGAAGAGCATAGAATATTGACAAAAACCTCTCTAAAAAGGGAAGAAATATGAAACAAAATGTTTTGATTATAACGTTGAATTTGAATAGAGCAGGTAACATGAGGGATGATGGTTACAGACTGGGAATATTTCCGTAATTCCTATGGTTTGGCAATGGGAGCAGTACTGAATTACCAAGTGGGGCAGCAAATTGGGTTTTTTTGCCACAGTCATTAGATGAGTTTATTTTTTTGGAAAGCATGAACGATTGGGAAGTTAATCACATCCTTGAGGGTCAGTTTTTTATCTGTTGCTCAGGATGTTTTTGCTTCAGCCCTACCAGCTGCACTTGACAGTTTCTCATCTGTGAGAGCTGCCAGCAGGGCTCCTCCAACCCATGTTTACTCAGTACTTCAGAAAAGCCAGCAAGAACTTGATCCACAGGCATGAAGAATATCAGTTTTTCCTTTTGCAAGCCATTATGTTCCAGCTGAGTTTTCTTTTAGGTTCCACATGAAGTTGTTTTCTTTGTCTGCTGGACTGACCTTTGATGTTTTTGAAGAAAAGATCATTTAAAATAAAAATGATATAAGATAAACTTGATTTATATTTGTAGCCTTCCTGCCTTTTTTCCCAGAGGGCAAAAAAAGAGATTCTTTATGGCCCACTATTCTGACTTTTTAATGTAAAAAAATCATAAAATTAGTTAAAAAAAAAAAAGGGACCGTTAAAATACAAAAGATTCCAGTTTAAAACATACAAGGAATTCCAGTTAAGCTAAGATGGCCATGACAGATAATATCTGGAAAAGTTTTGATGTAGGAAAATACCATGACTAAAATATCCAGAATCATAAATAAAGGTGAAAAGGAGTAATACTAAAACATAAAACAACTGGGAGATGTATATATCTTAAAGTGGTTCTTCTTTGATATCACATCAGCATATGGAATATTTTTGACAAATGACTTCACACAGGAACTTGAGTCTTTTATTTCTTCAGTTTCCACAGCTATGTAGTATTTTATGCAAAGCAATAGTAATCATCATTAGAGTTGGGGAAAAAAAAGAGAGTGAGTGAGAGAATGTTTCCACTTAACAATTTGCATACTCTGAATCAATTCGTATTAAAGATTCTTATCAAATTATGAGCACATATAGAATCTTCAAACATTTCCACACAAAGGTTCATCAGTGACAAAGAGGGGAAAAGAACCAAAATAGTTGGTGTGCAACAGGCCAATGGTTTTTAACAGAAAGATTTTTATCTCAACTGGACAATTTGTTTTTAACATCAATTTAAAGTGACTGAAATACTAAATGAAAAATACTGTAGATGATAATCTGAGTACACAAAGTGAGTCAGGCTATACATCCAATGGTACTTTGCACAACAAAAATTGTTGCTATGTAGCTTGTTCTTGCCATATTATATCTCAGACCTTATTTAAGGTCTCAGAAATTGAGCCGCTGGGAAACATTCACCTCTTTGACAGCATGACCTCAAGCTCTTGTGCTGAAAAAATCATAGAATCATAAAATAGTTTGAGTTGGAAGAGACCTTTAAGGTCATGTAATTCCAACACTCCTGCTATAGGTGGGGATACCACCCACTAGATCAGGTTGCTCAAAGGCCCATCCAGCCTGGCCTTGAACACCTCCAGGGAGGGAGCATCCACAACCTCTGTGGGCAACCTGTTCCAGTGTCTCACCACAGAATCACAGAATTGCAGGGTTTGGAAGAGACCTCAAGAGGTCACTGAGTCCAACACCCCTGCTATAGCAGATACCCTGCAATAGGTCACACAGGTAGGCATCCAGATGAGTCTTGAATATCTCCATAGGAAGAGATTCCACAGCCTCTCTGGGCAACCTGTTCCAATGCTCCATCCCCCTTACCATAAAGAAGTTCTTCCACATGTTTGTATGGAATTTCCTATGTTCAAGTTTTAGGCCATTGCTCCTTGGCCTATTGCTATACACCACCAAGAAGAGCCTGGCCTCATCCATTTGCCTCTCACCTCCCTTTAGATACTTATAAACGTTTATCAGATCCCTTCTCAGTCTTCTTTTCCCCAGGCAGTACAGGCCCAGGTTATTCAGCCTTTCCTCATATGGGACACGCTTCACGCCCTTTATCATCTTTGTGTCCCTCTGCTGGACTCCTTCTGGGAGATCACTGTCGTTTTTGAACTGAGGAGCCCAGAACTGGGCATAGTAATCTAAATGGGGCCTCACCAGGGCAGAGTAGAGGGGGAGGATCACCTCCCTTGACCTGCTGGCCACATTCTTGTTAATGCACCCCAGGATCCCATTGGCCTTCTTGGCCACAAGAGCACACTCCTGGCTCATGGCCAACCCATTGTCCACCAGGACCCTCAGGTCCTTCTCCACAGAGCTCATCTCTCACCACCCTCACAGTAAAGGATTTCTTCCCAATAACTAGTCTAAATCTTCCCTCTTCCAGTTTAAAGCCATTTCCCCTCATTCTGTTGTTACCTGCCCTTATAAAAAGTCCTTATCCAGCTTTCCTGCAGGCCCCCTTCAGGTACTGGAAGGACACTGGAAGGTCCCCCTGGAGCCTTCTATTTTCGAGGTTGAAGAGCCCCAGCTGTCTCAGCCTGCCCCTGTAGGAGAGATGCTTCAGCCCTTCGATCATCTTTATGGCCCTCCTCTGGACCTGCTCCAATAGCTCAATGTTCTTCTTGTACTGGGGAGCCTAGAACTGGATGCAGTACACCAGATGGGGTCTCATGAGAGCAGAGTAGAGGGGCAGAATCACTTCCCTCAACCTGTTGGCCAGGTTAGTTAAGGTTATGTCCACATGGCCAACATCTGGAAATATGTCTGCAAGAGCTTTAGAGTAACTGGTTTGTTTCTGCTACCTGTGCACACTCTTGCAGCATCACAGAGATAAGGGCTGATTGAAAAACTCACTCCACCGTGATTAGCTCAGTAAAAAGTGGGTAAAAAGGTCGTATGCTGAGCTGTGTGTTGCTAGGGCTACACCATCACTGATGCTGGATTCAGTTATTGAAATCTGTCTTGATTAATCTACACTCTGTGATAGCTGTTGTGAGGAAAAAGAGATGTTCTGCTTTCTAAGCCAGCTGCTTGTGGAGGCTGAAGCCACCTTCCCTATAGGCCCTTTTTGTATCCCCTCCTATTTCCCCCACCTCTAGTGACAGAGATTTCTTTCCTTTTTCCCACTGTCATTCCCTTGGGAGCCACAGCAGCCCGTGGGGTTTGAGCACATCTGCAACCCATATGGCGCATGTTTCCCGCTCAAACTCACTGCAGCTCAGATGCTGGAAAAGAGGTGTAGATAACACATCCAGAAGTAATTATTTTTCACCACAAGTCCAGTATTCTGGGGGAGTACTTTGGAAATTTAGTGTGTTTAAATGACTTGGAAGAGTTGTATTTGCTAGATTAGGATTCCCATTTTCTTGCTGCTGTTGTTTAACCTTATGGCTTTCTTCAGCTATAAAATGCTGAGTTCTGAATCCCAGTCATTAGAAATGAGGTTGTGGTTCTCTGCTCCTTTCCAAACACTCTAGAAGAAGACTGCTGTCACCTGGCCTACATGCCCTGCTGGAGGATATTTCCAAGAAATGAGCACGTATGTGCTAATAGGACATTGACAGCCTCTGGTAGAAAGCCAGGAACAAGCTATAGCAAGAAAAACACAGATGGGAACTGGTAACTTTTGACAGCTTATAAAGTAACCAAATGCAGACTGATTTTCAGAGAGCCAGTAAAAGTTAAACTCTCATTTTAGGACTAACATTATACCACATGCTGAAGTTTTACTCTAAACCATAGAGTGCTATTCCAAATCTTAACTTTATTTTTAATAAAGGACTTTGTTAAGCCACTGCAATTTCTCCTATAAGTCGTAGAACTGTAGAATCATGTAGATTGAAAAAGAGCTTCAGGATCAAGTTCAGCTGTCAACTTGACCTACCGAGACCTGTCACTAAACCATGTCCCTTAGGGCGATGATTTACAAGATTATAAAACTTCTGTTAAGCAACAAATGCTTAACAGAGAAACATCCTCTTGGAAAGGATATTTCAAAACTCTCCAGTATGTGGTCTCTTGCATCTTTTCCTGAACTGTAGTGCTGGCCACTGTCAGTGAGAAAACTGGAATGATCTTGTCTAGAAAGTTCATACGTTTTCCAGTCTTTGAAGTATCATATTTTAGCTGATGTGGTTCCCTTTTGTTAAGTCTCCAAATCTGAGCTTTTTTGAATGCAGGAAATGTATCCTACAGCATGGATTGAGAAACAAGACCAGCCTGTCATGCTAAAAGCAGAATTAATCCATTTCTGCAACTGAAAAACATATTCAAATCATTTGATTACCTGTCTAAATATTTATAAAAAGACCTGCTGGGTTTGGCAATTGTCTCAAAATCATTTGGTCCTACAGCTTATGATATTGATCCTGAACTAGGTACCACAAAGCAAATTACTTCTAGAATTATTTCTGATTTGTCCCTTCACCCACTGAATCTTTATAATCTCAGTTTCTTAAGTGCATCACCTTCTGTTCTTCAAATACTGAACTCCAGTCTGTTTTGCTCTCTTTGTCTTCAGTACAACATTTTCCACCACACTCTCAGCTTCTGAACGATTTTTTCATTCATAATTGTTTTTTTGTGTTTTAAATCACATCTCTGTCCCACAGGGAGCATTGACTAAAACAATCAATTTGTAAATTTCTGACGCACATCTTCCTTGAAATTTTGTTCAGCTTAATTAGTATGCTGGAAATTATTTCCAGTGTGATAGATAAAACCATTCTTTTTCTGTTAAGACTCCACCACTACCCTTTCCTTTAATGGAAACACTTGATTGATTCAAAGCTATTTCATCTATCAATGTGAGGACAAGGGAAATGAAAGCTGATATCGCATACTGGGTGGTAAATTTGTGTTATCTATGGCTGAATTACTGTGGCAATCATTACTGTAATACTTGAGGCCAGTTGCTATGTATAATTGTAATAGTGGCTTGAAATTGAGTGACATATTATCTATTCATTTTCCTTGTAATGAAATTGGGTGGCTATAAGGACCTTTTATAACATGAAAGGGGAAGATGGTCAGTATGAAACCTGAGTGTCAGAGTGCTATGGGGGCTGGGTTTTCCTGGGGGCCATGGTACCTAGGTCCTGGCTGTTAGCCCTATCCTGCTGCCCCTCTACTTGGCCAATATCCCAGACAAGCTACTTAGCTCATTTTTTAAAATATATTACCTACAAAAAGCTGTGTAACTGAATGGCAAGAATTCAAATATTTTGCCCCAGTTGAGTTTTCTGCGTTTGGGTTATCTGTGTTTGGAATGTCTCCCTGGTCCTTCCTGTTATGTGTCTACGTGTTCTGGCCAGTCTGTTCAAGGGTGGAGGAAATAGCAGCATTCTCCTCTTTCTCCAGTCTGGTCTTGAGGTAAGTGAGGTTAAACTCTCTAATCAGCACAATGGGAAACTTTGGTTGTAGCTTCTATCTTCATCAAGAAGAAATTGTCCTGCACTTTGGCTTCCAGGTGCGAGGCTAGATCCTTAAGCTGCAGAAAGCTGCTTGTATTCCCTTCTGTTACAAGTCTGACTCTGTGTGAAATGCATGAACTAGGGGTGATGCAGAGAATAAGCAGAAACAGAAACTGACTTTACTTGGAGATTAAGACCTTCTCATGACTAAAGATAAATGAACGCAGATCTCCCTTGTCCTCAGCATGTTACTGTAGCGAAATGCTAAGTCACAACTTGAAACAGTGATTGAGCACCTGGTGGAAAGGCAGGGCCAACCCAGAGGAACTCAGGTACATGCAATGCACCTCAGTAACCAGAAGGAGTGGAGCCAAGATCCACCCCTTCCCAGACCTCATTTAAGGGTTGGCAGGGGGAGGTAAGGGTATCTTGTTAGAGATCCCTGCCTATTGGAGTCCTTCTGAAGATATGTATCTTTCCTTTGTTTCTGTGGCTGCTGCATTTGAGCAAATCCTCAATTGCTGCAGCCTGGGACCTTGCTGCTCTGCTGTCATTGCTATGCTTTTGCATTACAGTTACAAAGACTGCTAGTTAGGGTATAATGCATGGAGGAAAAAGGGGTGTTAGCACTTGGCTCAACATGAGCCGGCAATGTGCCCAGGTAACCAAGGCAGCCAATGGCATCCTGGCTTATATCAGAAATGGTGTTGCCAGCAGGAGCAGGGAGGTGATCGTGCTGCTGTATTCAGCACTGGTTAGGCTGCACCTTGAGTACTGTGTTCAGTTTTGGGCCCCTTGCTACAAGAAAAGTATTGAGGCACTGGAGTGTGTCTAGAGAAGGGCAATGAATCTGTGAAGGGTCTGGAGCACAAGTCTTATGGGAAGCAGCTGAGGGAGCTGGGATTGTTCAAGTCTGGAGAAGAGGAAACTCAGGGGAGACCTTATCGCTCTCTACAACTAACTGAAGGGAGATTGTGGTGAGGTGAGGATCAGCCTCTTCACCCAGGTAACAGTGATAGGATGAGAGGAGATAGCCTCAAGTTGCACCAGGGGGAGGTTTAAGATACATACTAAGAAAAGCTTCTCTGAAAGAGTGATTAGGCACTGGCACAGGCTGCCCAGGCAGGTGGTGGTGTCACTGTCCCTGGAGGCGTTCAAGAAATGTGTAGATGTGTTACTAAGTAACGTGGTTTAGGAGGCAATATTGGTGGATCGTTGGACTAGATGATCTTAGAGGTCTTTTCCAACTGTAATGATTCTATAAAGGAGAATAATGCATCTTCTTCTGAGAGGGATTTATTTTTCTGGAGAAAAATGTCTTTTGAGGGCAATAGTCCGAAAATGAATTCCAGAAGACAATATATATGCTCAAAAACTCTGCCTTCCAAAAAACTATTTTGCTAGTTTTGTTCACAGCTCTAGACTGTTGAAAGAGATGAACTTGGATGTTATGGAATTCAGTTAAATACCCAGAGCTACAAGATGCTGGAGCTCTTAAAACTTAACCAGACAGCCTAAAAAGCTATTTTCTCTGCTGTGTCAAGTTCTGAATTCTTCCTTCAGCTTAACCATTCAGAAAAACAAATAGATCCATGGCACTATGTGATACTAATTAATAGAAAACTGAACTAAAATTTCTGAGAAGTCTCTCCCAGGACTGATGTGACTAAATATATGTGGATACACAGTACTACAGGGATTCTGAGACTTACAGAGCTCCAAGTGGTTTGAAGCACACTTTGATATTCCATTAGGAGTTAAGTGACTTAAAATCAGCTGTGGATATTTATCTCACTTTTGTAAGCAGGTAAAACAGTGTAAATTCAAGTGTGAGTTTAATTAAAGAACACAAAAGATTTTACTGCCATACTGAAATTCATTTTTGTAGATTAAACAGACTCAGCACAGAATCTGAAAAGTTCCACTATGTAGTCCTATAGTACCTGGAAAAACACTGAAAACATTGTTTAGATTTTCACATCACACCTCTGATCTACACTTATTCTACTGCAATGAGAACAGAGAGACAAGATGTTTAATTGTTTTCTCTACATCTCCCTCTGAAATTTTCTGAAGCAATTGGCATGTCATTAAGTCTTTTAATATGCCAGTGCAAATAATCCACTGGGAAGTCATGGCTCAGAAGACTGTAACCAAATTCAGGATTCCATTCACTAAGTTCTTTATCTTCTCTAATTAAAAATAAATCTTGTAGCCCAAACTCAGACCAGTAGAGTTGCTATTGGCACAAAATTCTGGGGAGGATGAGTTCCAGTTCTTCATCCAGCCAGTTTCCTGTTTGTATGGCTATAATACTTTTTGCCGCCTCTAACTTCCTGGGCTCAGGAACAAAGACTGGAAGCCAATGGGGTTAATGTAACTGAGCAGCTCCCAGTTTGGAAGATGACAAACTGTGTGAACTTAGTCCATGATGCAGCACAAGGCAGGAGGTAGCACCTGCACAGGGAACAAGTAGCTAGTGGAGGAACAAATAGATTTTAGGTGGAACCAAGGCAGGTGAGGTCACGAAGAGGGTACCAGTGAGCCTGGAAATCCTGGAACAGCTCGTTCAGACCTTCTGCATGTAATTTCACAGACAGGGCCACAGCAGAAGAGGAGGATCTGGAAGGCTTTCCATTGTGTTGTGTGGTGGAAGTGGCTGTAGCAGAACTTAGGGTTTCTTGACTATCTTGAAGGATGGTGACTCCACCATCCCTGGACAGCCTATTCCAATGCATTATCTCTCTTGCTGAGATTTTTCCTAATATCCAACCTGAAGGTAAAGACACTTAATTATCCCTAGAGATAACACTGTTTAATTCAGAAACAAAAAGTTGGGTGTTAGAGTTGTATTAGTTATATCTATTTATATGCATTATGAGATCATGTTCTTAGCTTAGTATTTTATTTAAATAAAACGATAAAAATGTAACAACTTGTCAACAGACCAAAGAAAGTACATTTTCATTGAATTGTAATGCTTCATAGAGTTTTGCTCCTAACTACTACAACAGGTTGTCTGTCATTAAGCTGAAATATCTATGCTACATGCACTGTGGCATGGCATTAAAAAATGTGGAAAGAATTCATAAAACATTCGCATTCTCTTGCCATGGCAAAGGTCAGTATAGAAATTGATGTTTCCTACTTTCTGGCTCATGACTTGATGCACTTTTTGGTTTCCTAAGTCTGCTTTAACTATGGAAAAAAATCCTAGAAATAACTTTGAATTGGTATACTCGTTTTACGCTGATTTTTATGGAGGATACTTAAAAGGGAGAACTCTCATTCTGACACTGCTGTCATCATGTGTTTGCACAGAGATAGCACAGGGTATCAGTATCTGTCTCTGTCTCTCTCCCTCTTTGCTGCTATATTTATCACCCTCCTGGCCATAAAAGGTCTGGCCTGGGGCTCTGACATTCCACTGACTGCAGGCATTATTTTTGTTCTGGACATTCAAGTCCAGTCCTTACCCCTGGTCCTGTCTACCTCTGTCTTTGCTGCATTCATCGTTGCTATATGTTTCTGTTGTTCATCCATTTCAGAGCTCTTCCATTTCCTGTTGTTCATCTGGGCCCCGGTAAGTGTTTCTTTACGGCAGAAGGTTTTATGTGTTCAGCTATTTTTAATTTGAATCTGTAATGCTGAGTTGATAGTAGCTGCCTTTAATCTTCTCAAATCAACAGTTATTTGAGGAAGTTGTGGCTTGGCACTGAAGAAATCTGAAGGCTCGACTGTGGAACAAAGCAAAGTAGCGCAAGGGTTCACTTATCAAATCAGCTATCCCAGCATATTCTTATAGTGCCCTCAAATGAAGCATAGACTACTAAGGCAGAGCAGGAACCTGTTGTGTTACTTCCTTTGTGATTAGAGAATGTGTAAATAATCTAAATATTTTCTAGTTGCAAAGGACGTCTTGTGATTTGAAAAGGAGATGGAACACCATTGACTGAGCTGAAGGAAATCTTATAAACTTTTTAAACTTATGTTTCTGTTTTTTTCCTATTTCACTGTTTTTCACTGATTAATGAAGCAGATCTTTAAAGAATTACAGATAGTAAATCATGCAAGAGGCATTGCCAATAATTTGCTTCCCTTGATGTGTATTTACAGCCTACAAGCAAGTATAGAACTGCCTGTCTGCTCAGATGTCATTCTGAAAATTCAGTTCAACAGCTGCTAACATATAGCTC
The DNA here is from genome assembly GCF_002078875.1 of Numida meleagris. NCBI lineage: Eukaryota > Metazoa > Chordata > Aves > Galliformes > Numididae > Numida > Numida meleagris. The sequence continues at coordinate 99,503,478 of NC_034410.1, forward strand.
CAAAATCAGCATATTCATCTAACTATGTCTTCTATATTTTTAGGCCTGGCTCTGCAGTTACAAAACTCTACACAGCTCTTGAGAGGGTGTGCTGCCCTCATAGTAAAAAAGGGCTGGTTAGTGTAGGTACAGGTGGTATGGATTCTATAAAATTTAAAGAGATGGGAGTCAATCAGATTACCAGACAGTGCTCCACATAGGAGCAAAATTCGTACAAGGTTCAAAATTTGTCATCCCCACAAATGTAGCACTACTATATCTTGTCAGACTGATGTCACTAAATGACCCATACCTGTGAGTAATGCTCGATGTTCCAGAGGAAATACGAAACATAACTGGTAAGATGATGAAACACCTATAAAAGGAAATTCTTCTTACATTATGTCAGTAAGAGTTGGCCTTTGATTTGAGCTAGGAGAAATGACTGCTTGTTCAGCTTGTGTCTTACTTGGTTCTTACTCCTAGGTATACTTCTTTTACTTCTGAGGATAGTGAAGCCCACAGGTTTCGTGTTCAGAAGTTGCCTTTATACAGTCTAATATGCTGACTTGAAGTTCTTAAGCTTGGTTGTTTTTTTGTTTTTTTTTTTTTCACTCTGATAAGATGTAAATTGAAATGCCTCATTTAATGTCTCTAATTGACAATACATGAAGTGTTATACTTTTGGATCACTTTCCCTACTTTGCATCCCGGAAAGCTGGGGAAGTTCCTGTGCAACAGGACTGAATGGGTGTTAGCACTGTGGCTGTTGTACCCAGACAATGCTGAAAGTAAAACTGGAGAAGATGAAGAGATGCAATTGCAGTACTCTACTGAAGGAAGACAAAAGGATGCTCTCATGCTCTGTCCCTTCCAGTGCGCAAAACAGGACTCATCTGTGCACCTCAACTTTGCTAAATAAAAATCATAGTGGCTTGCAAACCCTAACCTTGTTCTGTGGACCTGGCAGAAAAAACAATGAAGAAAAAATGGAGAAGAAATCTTATGAAACTGAGGAACTTAAGAGGAACTATGTACCACCAAAAGCCAACAAAGTGAAATAAACAGCAATAAAAAATATTGGTAGGAATTAGGAATAAGGATACTAAACAGAAAAATGGTGTTCATTAGACTTACGTGGAGGAAAAAGAAAAAGCCAAAAGGACAAATAAAGGATTAAGCAAGGAACTCAGTTTTTTTACCATAGAGAACAATCGGCAATGCTCTTTCCCATCCCTCCCCCTTCCTCAGGTAGAAATTAAGTAAATGGATAAACTAGTTTGCTTGAAGTTGTTGTTTCACTATGGTCAATTTCTTTTACACACTCAAACACTCCCGAATGACTCTCTTTATTGTTCACTTTCTGCGAATGAGTGACCAGATCTGTTATGCAAAGAGCAGTTCCTAGACCGTGAGTGAGCCCTGTAAATAAGTTGAAACTTTGTATTTTTTTTCATAATTTGCCTTAGTCTGGTGGGGTACCTGAGCAGTTACCAAAGAGAACAGTTTGCTATTTGTTGTCTTGTTGTCTTGCTGTTAAAACAAATACTAGAGTAAAAGCCAGACTGCAATATTGAAAACATAAAGACACATGAGAAAATATTGCTTTTCATGGAATTAAGGTTACATTTTAGCTCTGTTAAGTGTATTTTACATTAAAACATGAGATAAGTAGTTTCATCATGAACAAAACCAGAAGTAGAACAAATTCCCTATTGTTCTGATTTCTATAGAAAGCAATAGCAATCATCTCTTTTTTTATTTATCTTTTTCAGTTTTTTTTCTCAGTGTTCTTCCACTGTAGCCTACTCCTATTCATAATCACGTAATCAGGGACAATCCTAGCTGTTTTGTAAGCCTAATGACTTTGCTAAATAAATGACCAATGATAAGAAAAAGAATGGTTATCACAATGGATTGGTAGAGGCATCTTTTCATGCTAGAGAAGAAAACATCAGTTTTAATAGTAACAGCAAAACAAAAGAAGGCTGGACTGCCAGCTGAAAAAACAAAGGGAAATCCTCTCTGCATTTAACCCTCATCCCATTTTCGGAGGGGAACTACCTCTCGCCTGATCAAATTTCCCCCTGTGAGGAACTGCAAGAAAAACTATTGGTGATTGTGCAAAGTAAAACTTAGGAGAGGATATCATCTGGAGGTATGACATTCTAGGTTAAAAAAGGGAATGTTCAGGTTGAGAAGCGCTATGTTATTTTAAATATTCCATACTGACAGTATTCCTGATTAAACTGTAAAAGTGTGATTAGCCCCTGTAAATGAATCTCTATTATCACATACAAAATAATCAATAGAATCATAGAATCTTTAGAGTTGGATGGGACATTTAAAGGTCATAATGCATGTTTATGAAAAAAAAAGTGATGTCCTCACTCTTATTATTTTTAATTGATTATTAAAATCTTAAATTGTAAATTAAATTGAATTTTAAAATTGTATTACAAAAATGAATGAAATGTCTATATATTTTTTATTTCAGTTTATAATGTATCAAATAGTTTTCCAGCAATCTCATACCATTTTAAATCATTCGTTAATTTACTCTCTTTTTCTTAATTTAACAAAAATATTTTCAGTCCTTCTGAAGAAGTTGAACACAAAATTTCATAAGTGGAGTGGACTGGAGAAGTTAAACATGTAAAACTTCAATAATTTGCGGTAAGAACAAGGAGACCGTTACAAGTGAGCAGACGCCATAGTACAAGGTTTTCTGCTTGTGTTGAATGACACATGACCTTCTTGAAACTTAGATATGAACTAATCTTAAGAAGCATCAAAAATGATAACCTTAAATTTATTACTTTTAATGCTTAAAGATTGAAGATCTTGTTAGTTTGTATTAAGTTCTGCACTATTTGCATGCTGTATCAGAAGTTTCTTTGACATTAGTCTTTTTTTTTATCTTTTTCAGACTGTCCTGTTACATTTACATTCAGAAAAGCACAGGGAAAACAAAATTAGAAGGCATTCATGATGTCTTTACCTTTCTATCAAAGACACCATGACCATTATGACCGTTCGTATCGCCACAAAGCTCTGCAGTCAACTGTAAGCCAGTACCAAAAGGAATCAAAGAGCAAATCTGCTGTCTATGCTCAAGGATCTACAGCTTATGCCAGGGGTTCTGCAGCCTATCGCCATGCTTCTGCAGCAGACTTCAGCCTTGAGTCTTCAGCAGCATATAGCCATGGCTCTTCAGTCCACAATCTTGAGTCAACAGCCTACAGCTATGGATCTACAGCCTATGATCATGCTGCTGCACAAAGTAAGAGATCTGCTGCCTACAGTCTTGACTCTGAAGCGCTCAGCAAGAGCTCTGCTGCCTATAGTCATGGATCTGAATCAATCAACAAGCTGGCTGCAGCCTACCGCCTGGGCTCAGAGACCTACAGTCTTGGGTAAGGAAAAAGTATATCTGTCTTTGAAACAGTATTTTAAAGCAAAAATGTGCAACCGTATCCCAACCATATCCATTGGTATGAAGGGCAAAACTCTCAAGTTCTTCAGTACAAATGAGCTCTGTGACCTGGTTAATATATTTTCCAGACTTAGTGTTTTCCTTTGGCTTTGGGACTGGTAAGAACTCTGGTCAGCTTTGTTTGCTGGACTAACTCGTGTAATGTTTGGATTAGCATGAAAACAGGACTGACAAGGCTGACATGGCTGAATGATGACAAATTCTCTAAGCTGGGTGGGCATAAGCCCCCAAAATTGTTTTGCCATATTAAGACAGCTGAAGCTAATATTCAGTGCTGAGAGAACTTTTGGGTTGAGGCTGACTCTTATTTGGCCATGATGAAGCAGTAAAAGAACTTGGGGTTGTTTGCATAAGTTGAGCTGACACATTCATATATCATTAAACACTTCTGCCTTGGCATAGTGTTTTCATTTTTGTGCTGAGTCAAGAAATTGAAATTTTCACAGTGAAAATAGGTTGAGAGATACTATTTTCAAATACTATAAAGTGTTTATTTTGCATTAGAAGAACAGCGATGCTTAGCTGCCATTATTTTATTTAATTAAGGCCATAAATAATGCTCAAGCAATTACTTTAGCAGAATATTTTAGATATCATAGCCTCACTTTATATGTATGTATCTCAGAAGTTAGGGGAGCATTAAAGTAAGATTAGAGCAGCTGTTAGCAATAAAGAAACTAATCAACAAATTATAGATAAAACATCTGCTCTCCATTATATTAATATAAAATTTAGAGATCATTAGTGGAACCAGTTGAGACTTGTTCACTGGAGAACTTGAATTTTGAAAACAGAATATTCTCCAAGGATTTTGGATAAATATGAATTCTGGCCATAACTGCTGAGGGAAAGACTACCTGTACCACAGTAAATAATGCCTTGTGATTCCAGCCTTCACTTGTCTTTCAGGAAGTTCAGGGTCAAGATTCCATTTGCCAGAGTTTGTTCAGGAAATTGAACTTCAGGCAGTTAGACCCCAGATGAATGACTTGACTGTCTCGGGCTGGACAATATCCAGTGTTTCCTGTTGAAACAATTTCACCTGTATAAATAATTCACCACTCTATGAAGTACCAAGAGACTCATTTATAATCTGCTGATAAAGAGATGCAGACTGGAGATGGTGGGACTGAGGGTTTTGTTCCTAGAGAGAGTCAGGTAGGGGAAAGTATCCCAAACTGCAGTGATGCAGCTGTGCCTACTTGTTGCTGCTACCCCTAACCCGAAGCTTTGCTATTCTCATAGAAAACTTTGAATGTTCCAATACATGGAAACATTACCTGAAGTTATAAAAAATAAAAATAAAATCTGCCAAGCCCCATTGACAGATGCTTCAGTGACTGAGTTTTTTTAGATTCTCATTCTGAAACGCTAATCTTCTTGCCAAGAAGAACTCTAATTGTTTAATGTACTGAAGCTATACTCAGAGAGAGCTTGGAACATTTCTAGGTTTCCTAGGTGCTTTGTCTGACATAATAGCCTTTGTTTTGAAACAGTATATTTGGTGCTACTTCCAAGCTGCTCTGTAGTACACAAGTTGCCAACAGATCTCATGTGCTGTCCTGGCAACCAGAGATGAGAATGTCTCAGCTGCAGTGCCTCTCTGTGATACTGTCCTTGTACCAGAGGTATGGGAAACTCAGTGCTGCTGTGAGAGACAGGATCTTGGGATATTAGACTTACAAATTTAAACTGCTTTTGCACAAAACTTAATACATGGGAGAATGTCGGTCTGAATGGGAATATTTAAGATAAATTTATGGCTAATATGGCCTCAATTCTGGTATTTATTTGGTTTCTGAAGCAACTTCTTGGTGGCCATTTTGGTGCAATTTTCAAGATGTACAAATGGTGCTGATTTAAAGTAATTCATCCCAAGTTCATGCTGTCTTCCCCTCAAAGCTCAAAACACTTCAAGGGATAACGTGGAGACAAAAGGTGTTACTAAAATAATCTGGGCAAATCACTTTCTGATTTCATCCTTATAAAAGGAATGGTATAACGAAGGAAAAAAAAGTCTTCAAATGCTTTCAATTTTCAAAAAGTTGAAGTGCTCTGAATCAAGGTGCTGCATCCAAACTAAAGTTCTGGTGGTTACTTGAAGCCTGAATACACACAAATCCAAATCTAGATAAAACTGTTCAAATAACTGTTGATTATTGCCTATCATTTGATTTAACATTTAGATTTATGTATAGTAGTTTTGTAGGTGTATAGTTTTGTGGATAAACCTTTCTAAGCCCCAAAGGAAAATAGACTGTTCAAATACTCAGCTTATATTCAAGCCACCTCTTATTTTTATTGGAATTAGCTTCTGCTAAGCTTTACTGCTCCTGCAAAATGTGAGTCTCATCCATTTCTATAACCATTCACAGAAAAGAATGTCCATAAAGAGGTGAAGCCGACGTGCAGTTGGTGCTATGTGAGAAATTTATCATGGGGAAGCGGTGGTGAAGGATGCAGGGCTGAGTAACGTACAAGACCTTAATCCCAGTTATCTGAGTGGAAAACATGCCCAAAGCACTGGCAGCCTGAAGGAGCTGCAGCTTGCTTCTTCAGGAAGACAAAAATGAGATGGGCTGTCTGTTCCTTGCATTTCAAGCTTTCTTCAAACCACCACAGTTTGAAGAAGCAAGAGGAGAAAAATGAAAGCTGGCAAAGCTAAGAACAAATGCGGAGGGAGGTTTTCAGCTCTGCTGGTTACCATTTGCCAAAGCTGTAAAATGCTGGGCTCGTAAAACAAACTGAGCTTCACCAAGCAAATGTTGCCACGTCACACCTCACCTTCTCCACCAGCTTGGAGCCACCCCAGCCCTGTGCTGCTCCTCTTGCTCTTGCAGGGCTGTGAGGTTCTGATTATTTTTTCTTTCTTTTCTCCCTTTTTTTTTTTTTTTTGTGAGCTCAGTATTTTGCCTTTGCTCAAACTTTCATTGCTTTTCCATGTGTACTTTCCCTGGGTGACAGCTTCAAGTGAAGACAATTGTGTCACGGAGTAGCTTTCTGACACCAAATGGGCTTGCTCAGGGAGAAAGTGTAGGTTAACGGTGTGGCTCAGGTATTTGTATCGATTTGTAGTTCAGGAGAAATAGCAAAAAAGACAGGGACATAATTCAGGTGAACAAAGCAAAGAGAGGAGAGGCATCTTACTGACTTGCAATTAATTACAGTGCCAGATAGTAATGCTGTTCTGAGCAATAACGTAACCAGGAGCAAGAGAGGGCTGAGTAAATATTACACTTTAAGAAACATGAGAAGACTGTGAACTTGACCTCCCTGTTGGCACTGCTCATCCTTCGGTTTATTATAGGTGAGGGTTAAGGAGAAGGCTTTCAAACACCACAGCCGAGCACGGAAATCATTTTAATGTAACCTGCTATGTGGAAACAATTCCCCTTTAAAACATTTGTTGTGGAATCCGTGTTAGGAAACAGCATGATTTTTGCCAGCGATATTGGTTGGGCCCTTGACAAATCTGTCAGCAACTTAAAGTGAGTATAGTCACCACAGCGTGCTTCTCATCCTATCTTTAGAAGCTGGATTTAAAGAGCTTTCTTGTGAAAAAGCATTTTTTATATATTTTTTTTTCTCTCCTCCTGGGTTTGCCAATGCACCCTCTCTTCCTCATAGTGAATAAGTTCAAACATTACATACTAGAAAATAAGCAGCTGCAGGAGGTGGACCTGAGAAGTGCCTCTCGGCTAGTGGAGCTCCCCTGGTACAGCTATGGTATATACCAACAGCACCTCTTCCTGCTGGCAGAATAAAGTGAGAGAGAGGCATTAAAAAAAGCATCCTAAGGACAAGATAATGATTTTCTAGCAGTGTTGATGAGCTTACAGATGCCTTTTCATGCTGTGGTGGAGTAACTGCAAAATAGGGGTGCTGTGACGCACTGCTAGGATATATTTCTCAGGCCCAGGCTTTCTTTGTGCAGGATGGGAAACCTGCCTCTTCAGGCACAGGGACAAGCGCAGTGCATACATGCTGAAGTCTGACTATATTTTGAAGAAGATATAAATGAGAATATATATGAGGATATGGCATCAAAACACAACCTCTTCTGGGGAATCTCACAGGCTCTGCACAGTAATGTTGCTCTGCTGGGCTACAGGGAATGCTAATAGTGGCTATCTATCTGTTTTTCAATATCTCTACAGGACGATACCTGTACTTTAGCATTTATAACCATCCAGCTCCCCTTTCATTCCATGCATTCAGTGACTCTACTGTGAAATGAAGGAAGTGCTGGCGCTGATATTTTAACATGCCGCAACCATCAAGAAAGGAGGGCTCTAAGCTTGGGTCATCAATCTCGATAAGGCACCACAGATAGCATCTGACCTGGAAAAAGTACACGTGTGCTAGCTGGGTAGATCAAGTGAGGGTGAAAGCTGTTAAAAGGTCATGGTACTGTTCCTCCCTGTGAAACCAGAGAGCACTGATAGACTGCTCCTTCTCCTCTGGGGAGATTCTGTTCCACATATCAGATAAAAGGTTGGAACACTTTAAAATAAAGGGCAAGATTTCAGAAACCAGTTCAAGAATGCAGAGTCCTCCCTTAGGCTACCTAAAAAATGGTTGTAGACGGGGTCTGGTTTTGTATTGCACAGGAAGAAACAATAATAACAAAAAAGAAAAACATGGGAATACACCTCATGATAGCAGTAATGACCAATTTGTTTTCACATGCAGAGTCCATCTGAATATTCATTTCTGCTCTCATCCATGTAGCTCACCCTGAATAGATGCAAATGATAGGAAGGTTTGGAAAGGAGGAATATTTTCTTCCACTTCGAATTTATTCTTCTCAGCTTTGGTTTATGCACTCCAAATCTAAGAAAGGTTTTGGAGTTATTCTGGTTACTCCTGAAAGCACCAGCTGGGTGCTTTGGTGTGGATGCAAAGCCATCAGAAGACCAGGAACAGCTGTGGGAACAAATGAGAACAAAGCAGGAAGCATGCTCTGTCAGTGCCTTAATCCAAGGTATTCTCATAGCTGAAATACTGAGTGCAGTTGCTATTATCCTGCCCCAAAAAGTAAAGTCTGAAACTAGGAAATGATGGGAGATTGACAAGAGGGGTAGAAGGAGGTTACCCTCTGCTTAGAGAAGGTAAGGGGCTGGGGCTCTTGTCTCGGGAAGGAGACAAATGGGGGCATGTAAGAATGTATACAGTAAAGATATGCAGAGAATGAACAAGGAACATGCTTTTCTTCCCCAGTATTCTTCGCACAGAGCAACAATTAAGTACAAAATACATTATAGTGTCATAAACTTAAATGGCACTTTCTTTTGAACCTGTTTTACGTGTATAAATGAGCTGTAAGCCTATTGCTATAGCAGTGATGCAGCTGCTTGCTCAGAATGTCTCCATGTCTTTGCTTGAAACCAGAAAGATTTCTCCAGGGATGTATTTCTCTATTTAAACTCTTGAGAAAATCAGCTTTAAACGAGTAGAGAATTGGTCTAAAAGCACCCTTGTCATTGTTGAGTATAATGCTTCTCACAGGGATACTGCTTAGTCCAGGTTGTGTTTTTGTAAGAGCAGAGGACTGCAGTAAATTGTTCACTGTTGTGTCAGAAAGCCTGAGTCAAGCAGATGTCTGGAGGCCCTACACGGATCTGTTCAGCTCACAGATGGCACCTGTGGCTATGATAGGCAAGTGTTCCGTGTCCCAGCAAAGTACCTATGGGCAGCCCTTGCTCTTAGAAGACAGCACAAAGACACCTACTGCAGCTGCGCCTTTGAACTGAAGAACAAGAGAGGGGAACCTGTCTAGGAGAGTTCTTTTCTGGTTACCAGCACATACGCGCCAGGTGTGTGTTCATTGTGCCAGCCAAAATAATCAGGTGGCTACAGCAAAAGGTGCCTTGATCCACAGACACATAGCTTAGAAAACTGCAGTGAGTGAGAATCAGCTGTGCGTGTGTGGTATTTTTATCCTATTCCTCATAAGAATAGGATAAAGACCTAATTCTATCCCAGTTTTTCAGTCTGTGATGGAGATGCCTGACATCAGTCTGAAGGACTTAGGGAACATTTTCATCAATGCCGGCTGTGGAAGGCATAGAAATATGGAAGTGAGGCATTCAGATTCAGCCACTTGCAGTGTTTGATTAAGAAAAAAGAAACAGTCAAGAGCAATTTATTCTCTCCTTGAATAATTTTAGAGAGCTACAAGTGAAAGATATGAGGAAAACATGTAAAGAAAACATCAGTGAAGGCCTGGCAGGGTGTGATAGGACTTGCTATGTATGCTGCCTGTTAATTCACTATATAGGTGCAGAATCTGGACCCAAACTGAAAATTAATCTGAACTTGCTCCCAAACACTGTTTTGGGAACAACAAGTAGGTTTGGATTTAACAGTTCTCAAAACACAGAGCCGGATTTGACGATCCTTATGAGTCCCTTCCAACTTGGGATATTCTATGACATTTTCATAACATTTTATCTACTTTTATGAAAATAGAAACTTCTTGACTTTTAAACTGAAGTCCAAAACACAACGATCTTATGCAGTCTAGAAACAAACCAAGGAGCTAAGTGGCCTCCTGAAAGCTTCAGCCCCAAGGCAATCTGATGGCTGAGTCACAATTCCCAGTTTAACCCATTTTAAATTAGGACAAAAATAAAAGTCAACTGCTAAGTAAAGGACAGATGCTCCTTACAGATTGCAGTTCATTTACAAAAACTAATTAAACGTCACATTTGCTTTTTCTCACCATTTACTTGACAAAGAGTTGTCTCCGTGCATTTCTGGTTGGCTGTCAGGTTGTACCGCATCATTGCCAAACCTCCAGTTCAAAAGTCACATGTGATTTTCTTGGTAATGCTGAGATAGAGATGAATAGGCAATTCAGAGATTTATAAAAGGCTGGCAGCTCATGAGGATACTGCAGCTTTAACACATAAATCTGGGAGTTAAGGATTCTGCGTTGTATTTGGAGAGAAGGAGGAAGGTATTTGGAGTGCTCTTAATCCAATTTTAACCAAATAGGACTGCCTTGAATATGCTTTTCACTGCCCAGATGTCCTCCCCTGATGGTGGGGAGTGGAAGTCTCCTTTGCTTTGCTTTTTGTTCTTCCCACTCACTCATTCCCCATCTACCTGTGCTGTGTTAAATGGCATTACTTCACTCAGCTCTCTGTTTTCTATGGACTTGGGTGAGAGAGCACCAGGAATGGAAACACCAATTTCTGAGCCCCGTAATCTGCCCTATAATTTCTCTGAAGAGTCCAAAAAGCATCATTACTTTGGATGTATTTGTCTACCAACAATATTTTTGTTGGAGACCAGACAATTTGAGAGCTGTGCGTTTTAGGAAAGTAGAAGTCATCAGTTCAGATACAATCTTCGGAATTGCTTTGTGGTCTTAGGAACTAAAACTACGTTTATCAACTCTCCAGTCTCAAACCAAGCAATTAAATGTGCATTGCCACCAGGTATGTTGCTTATTCTCTGTATTTAGATTTAATATGAAGGAACATCAGTGTTGTATCTGTAATGGTTTGTTTGTAAAAAGTTTATTTGGTTTTGTGTTTCACAATTTTGTTATTGAAGACAGTATTTTCTTGCTTTTCAAATGACAACAAAAATGAATAGTACTTTAATATTATGTTAGAATGTTTCTTAACAGCTTTTTTTTTCTGAATTTAACAGTATCATCTTTATTTCAGACTGAAAGATTCCAATTTAATGATTGAAGATCAATCCTATAAAATGAGCCCCAAAGCAAAGAGAGCAAAACAGAATTTGGTATCTGAGGACAAAGAGAATGAAGCCATAGACTATTCAGTACCAATATTCACAGGACGGTATGTGCATTTTTTCTTTTTTTGACAACTTCTGATATTTTATTTATGAATTCTAAAATAACAAATCCTTTTTTTTTTTTTTTCCCCTTTCCTGGATCTTGAAGCAGTTGTTTACACTTCACGTGGGTGTTAAAAAGATGAAGATATGTTAACTAACTGGCAGAAAGTCAGTCATGGGGCACCCAGAACTAGGACAAATGGATCCAGGTGTCTGGACTTTGTTTCAAACATATCACCAGGGACACTTCCTATGAAATTGATATAATTATAACTCCACTTACTGGGAACTGGATGAGCATGTTGTCCATGTTATTTAGCTTGTTCAGGAGGTTTATAGGCTTGTAATCCAATGTCCCCTACCACACACCAATCATATTAACAATGAAACAACGTGCTCATGTGTTGTCCTGGCAGAGGGAAAACCTGGGATGAAACCAAGTAGTTTCTCAAATCCCTTATAATGATTCATGCTGATCTCACGTGTCGGTGATATTTATTGCATGGCTGCTACTGACGTAATATGTTTTACTGCAGCAGTGTCCTCAGTAAAGCTGAATGTGAACTTTGTGTGGAAGTCAGAACTAACACGAGCAAGGAGGCTCCCTTGTCCTTTTTGGGATATAGCATAACGATTCTGTTAGGAGTCTGTGACAGATCAGGTCTGGCCATTCATTTAGATTGATCCACACCAGGGTGGGGTATGGAAAAAGGATTTCTGATCTGAGGCCAGGAGAAAAGTTTCTTGCCCACCTGCAGTTGAACAGAAGCCTTTCTCCAACTTGTCTTTCTTCTGCCATGCATGTTTTTCATGTGATGCTTCTACACTGTTTCTGGGAGTTGGTGCCCCATACCTGCTCCTTGGTCAGCACTCAGGGCACAATGTCACTCCTGCTTTGTGGCCAGACTTGTGTTTTTGTGTGATGCTGAGTTCCACTTTGTCAGGGGGAGGCGTTACTGCTTTTGCCTTCTGAGCATCCTGCTTTTGTGATGAGGCCAGCAGTTCTGGTTTTTATTCATTCTTTTCAACTATCCTGGAATAATTTTTTACTTGTCCTTTATGTTTCCATGTCAGATTCACTTCTCTTTGTTCCCACCAATGTTCAGAAGTGCACACTGTTGCATTTTTAAAGTATTTCTCTGGAGTTTCAGCTATATATTCTGTGATAGAAATACATACATATGTCTCACACAAAGCTTGCAGCAATGCATTTTCAAGGCTTCTCACTACCTATATGCTTTACTCAGCTTTTTCCATCCGTCTCCCATGCTCTCAAACATTAATATGCTCCCTTTTTATTTTGTCCGCAGTCTACAAAAGTAAAATTTATAGCGTTGGTCAATAGCTGGAAATTCTGACTGATGTCTGTACTCCTGGATGATGATCTTAGATTTTATACAGGCTCCTGTGATCTTAGTAAATCACAACCTTTCTTTTCCTATTTCACTTTTTTTTTGTACAATGAATACAATAATATCTAATTCAGTGTGATAGCGTGTGGTTTCATTGACTTGTGTTGGTGCGATACCTGCTGATACTGCGTTAAAAGATAGCAACAGATTCTTACACCGTACTATTCATCATCTCACTACTGTTGGCATCAGTCTCACTTTTTGCACATGGCAACTCGAAGTTGTCTGTGATTTTGTGCCACTGAAGTGACCCAAATAGATTTTTTTTGCTATTACTTTAAAAATACAAAAAAGGCATGTGATGCCAACTCAGCAGGGCATGAAATGTTTGGGATACTTGTTTTAGGCTTTTTTTCTGTTGGCATCATGTCCATAAGCACATGCCAAGGCTGTGGAAGTTGCATGCCACATTCCTGTCAGATATTTATTTTTGTTTGGAAGATAGCAGCTGAATCATGCGCATGTTATATGTCATTCCCAAATTCCCTTGTGAAATGGGCATGTGGCTTCCCATGGGCAGATAGCTTTTACAAGGAATAGTTATTTATAAAGGTCAGCTCTACGTGTGTTCATTGGCACTGTTGTCTGTGCTGCTGGATGACCTTCAGCACTGTGTCACCCTTTCTGCGATTTCATTCTCTTTCAGACCATCAGATTCTGCTGTTTAAAAAGAAAAATTCCTCACTCAGGTTATTCAATTCATATGTATTTTTCTGAAACACATAGCTTTAGCCATTATTCCCAATAGTAACACTTGATGTAATGCCATAGGTGCTAAAAATACTTGATATGGATTGTGGGACTCTTTGCAGCCACTAAGTCTAAGCCAAAGAACTGCAGATGGTAGATACTCCTTAAATAATAATTTGTGTGTGTCATTTGGAGTTTGATCTTATTTCTGTTCAAAAAGTATTTTCTGTTGAAACCCCTGAGATGTGGCTGCAGAATCAATTCTTAAATGGTACTGACTGCTGCTTCTGATGAAGGCATCATTGCAGGGAACATGTTTCTCTTTGATCTGGGAATATTATAACAAGAAAAAAATGCTTAGCAGAACTAAATATTTAATGCTGTTGATCAAAAGCCTCTAGGGACCATTACTGCAGACAACTAGGCCGAGTGTTGTATTAGAGGATTCATCAGCTCCCAGAAGATGTTTTATTCCTTGAGGTCGATACTGTGAAGTTGCTGAGATCTTAATTAATTGCTGTTATCAAGGAGGAAATAATGTCAGTTTGCCTTTGAAACAAAATGCCACCCATTCACTGAAATTGAATATAGATAACTACATTCATATGCATCAAACCAAGTTTTCAAAATTGTCTTTAGAAATTTCTGTCATATCTCTGCAGCTCAGATTTCTGGGAAGAGCTGATGTGCCTGTGTGAACAGAATCATCTCATTGATACGTTTAAGGATCACTGAAGTAGCCTGAAACGCAGAAAGGCAGAGTTTGTACACATGAGGGAAGTCAAAGCTCTAAGCTGTTAAGAAAGCAATGGAGATAATAACTGTTAAGTGGAAAATTTGTGTGGCATGTTTGTACAGAGAGGCATTGAAAATGGTCATGACTCCAAAGAGTGAGTGAATATGCTGTCATTCTTCCGTGCCCTTCCATGGTTCTGCTTTGAATACCTTCGGGCTGTTACAAAATTAATGATCCCTAAGGCAGAAATATGTTATGAAAGGCCATTGGCATTTTTATATCCACTGTAGTTGACTGACAACAGAAAATATAAGTGGAATACATTCTCTGCATTTTCCAATGGGATTCTGCTTTTTAAACCTTCTTTCAGTGAAGTAAGCACCAGTGGGATCACAGACACAGAAGAAGAAAGAATTAAAGAGAGTGCTGCCTACGTTGCCAGAAGGAACCTTTTTGCGACCGGTGAAGGAGTTAGTGTCAGCAAGGTGGCCAAGTCTGTTTCTGAAGAGGAACATCATGAGAAAAAATCAAGGAAAGTAGCGATACGGGAGTCTGCAGAGCGCGTGGCCCTGAAGAAAACGGTAAAGGAATAGAAATGAACACCTAGGCTGTACTCAGTGTGGGTCTTCTTTATTTGGTGTTTGTAAAGCGCCTCTCACATCACAGCCCTCATTTATACTAAGGGCAATAGCAATTATGTTAGTAATGCCCAAAGTATTTTCAGTGCAAGTATTTTCAGTGACTTCAACTCTTGTTATCTTGGTGTCAGGTGGTAAGAATCAGGCATCAGGAACTCTGTAGCAATGTTGGAAGAGAGGGAGGCAGAATGCAACAGGGGAATACTCTTTTTGCTATGCTGATGCCTATGTGAGTGGCACAGCATCCCCCACCTGAACCACAAAGCTGTTTCTAGACAGTACTTGCCAGTAAGAAGGTGATGGGATAATTCCTGACATTTTATGGTCTGGGGACAATCTTGTCGGAAGTGTTTATTACAGTGTTTTAATTACAGTGTGCAAATAAGAGAGGCAATTGTCAGCATCTGGAACTGAATCTCTAATTTTAGGTAGCTTTGATATTTTTGCATAAGCTGTTAAAAAATAATATTCAGATGGTAGTTATGAATACGTTATGGCCAGAGTGGGAAAATATATTAAATAAAAATACACTTTGTTTAGCTAATTTATTAATGTTCTATGCAGAAGAATTGGCGATATGCTCCTAAAATATCCTCATGATGCGAGGTTGGAAAGGCTGTAAACATTTTGAAGGTTAAAAATGCAAAATCGTCTTGAAAAACTGAGAAACAGTGAAGGTCAAATGTAACAAATAGAAATTACTACACACAGAAGGAAAAGAGTAAGCAAGAGGGGAATGCCTGGTCAGGTACATATACTGAAGGGTTTGGGAGTTATAATAGACCTTAATACTTTCTTCACCTCAGTCTTTAATAGTAAGACTAGTTGCGCCCTGGGCACACAGCCCCTTGAGCTGGCAGATGGGGATGGGGAACAGAATAGGCCATGTACAATCCACAAGATGGTTTTGGACCTGCTCCGAAAGCTGGACACTCACAAGTCCATGGGGCCAGATGGATTGCACCCTAGAGTGCTGAGGGATTTGGCGGATGTGGTTGCCAGGCCGCTCTCCATCATCTTTCGACAGTCCTGGCTGACAGGGAATGTCCTGGTTGACTGGAGACTAGCAAATGTGACTCCCATCTTCAAGAAGGGCTGGAAAGATGATCCTGGTAGCTACAAGACCTATCAGTCTCACCTCGGTGCCAGAGAAGGTTATGGAACAGATAATCTCAGGAGACACCATGGATCAGTTAAAGGTCAACCAGGGGATCAGGTCCAGTCAGCATGGGTTTATGAATGGTAGATCCTGTTTGACAAACCTGATTTCGTTCTATGACAAGGTGACCCGCTTAGTGGATGAAGGTAAGGCTGTCGATGTGGTCTACCTGGACTTCAGTAAGGCCTTTGGCACTGTCCCCCACAGCATCCTCATGGAGAAGCTGGCTGCCTATGGTTTGGATGGGCATACGCTCTGCTGGATGAAACACAGGCTGGATGGCCAGGCCCAGAGAGTTGTGGTCAGTGGAGTTAAATCCAGTTGGCGGCTGGTCACGAGCTGTGTCCCCCAGGGCTCTGTGCTGGGGCCTCTTCTATTCAACATCTTTATCAATGGTCTTGATGAGGGGATTGAGTGCACCCTCAGTAAGTTTGAAGAGGACACCAAGTTGGGAGGGAGTACTGATCTGCCAGAGGACAGGAAGGCACTACAGCGGGACCTGGATAGACTGGATCAATGGGCCAAGGTAAACCGTTTGAGTTTCAGTAGGGCCAAGTGTTGGGTTCTGCACTTAGGTCACAACAACCCCAGGCAACCCTACAGGCTTGGGAAGGAGTAGCTGGGAAGCTCCCTGACAAAAAGGGACCTTGGTGTGCTGACGGACAGTCAGCCGAATATGAGCCAGAAGTGTGCCCAGGTGGCCAAGAAGGCCAATGGCATCCTGGCTTGGATCAGGAATGGTGTGGTGAGCAGGACTAGGGAAGTCATCCTGCCCCTGTAGTCAGCATTGGTGAGGCCCCATCTGGAGTACTGTGTTCAGTTTTGGGCACCTCAGTACAGAAAGGACATTGAGGTGCTGGAGCAGGTCCAAAGAAGGGCAACAAGGCTTGTGAAGGGCTTGGAGAACATGCCCTACGAGGAGAGACTAAAGGAATTGGGGCTGTTTAGTCTGGGGAAGAAGAGACCGAGGGGTGACCTCATTGCTCTCGTCAAATACCTGAAAGGTGATTGCAGTGAGAGCGGAGTTGGTCTCTTCTCATTGGTGACAGGTGACAGGACAAGGGGAAATGGCCTCAAGTTGTGCCAGGAGAGGTTTAGGTTGGATATCAGGAAAAACTTCTTTCCAGAAAGGGTTGTTAAGCCCTGGAACAGGCTCCCCAGGGAGGTGATTGAGTCACCATCCCTGAACGTGTTTAAAAACCATTTGGATGTGGTGTTCGGGGACATGATTTAGTGGTGGGTTGTTAGAGTTAGGGTAGTATGGTTAGGCTGTGGTTGGACTTGATGATCTTGAAGGCCCTTTCCAGCCTGAGCAATTCTGTGATTCTAATAGGTCACAAAATTATTGTCAGTTAAAATCAGGACTCTTGCATAAAAACAAATGCCGCACTAGAATGTAGTAACAAAATTATTGTCATTAAAACATAGGAGACAATTATTTGATTGTACTGGAAACTGTTGGAATGTTGATAATGGTTTGAACGAAGCAAGAGTTGTAGTATATTGATAATTTTTTTCTAGGTCTGAGGATAGTCAGGTGAAATGGTTACCTAAGGAGAATGGAAGATTCATCAGCAGGAAAGTTATGAGAGCAGATCTGTCAGAGATGCTCTAGGCTTACACTACCTTGCATTAGAGAAGGAGTTCAGAAGACATCTGAGTTTCAGACTTATTCACCTTTCACTATGTATACCAAAACCCAAATTTAAATGTGGAACATTATTTTATTTAGAATCATTTTGTGGGGAAAATGTAGTTAACCCAAATCTAGTTATTTTAGAAGGAGAAACTCTTGAATATAATTTTTTTTTGTGTGTGTGTGTGTGTTCAAGTGAGATGTTAAGTGTTCGTATCTGGATTTTAGATTGAAAATTGCTTTTTAAAAATTCAAAAACAATTTTGTGTTTTAATGTTTTGCACTCGTAAGTAATGAAGGTTACAATGAGATGTTTCTTTTTCCAGCTAGAAGATACTCAGGCATTTCACAAAAAGTTGAATCAAGATAAACTTTTACATCCTCCCGAGTTTGTTATCGAACCTCGTTCTCACACTATCTGGGAAAAGCAAAATGTCAAATTTCATTGTACAGTGGCTGGCTGGCCAGCGCCCCGTGTTACATGGTAAGTTTGTATCGCTGTCACTCAAAGTCACCATATACCCAATGTTGATAGTCACCTCAGTATCTGTGGCATATTTTCCAGTAAAAATACAAGATGACTGAAAATACAGGTGTAGAGGCCACCCTTGGCCTTTTGAGACAGTGTACGAAAATGAAGCAAAATACTAAAGGCCAAAATAATTATTTGGTAGCAACAATACACAGGTATCATGCATATTTTTCATATAAACACTGAACATACACTTTCTGTCTTCTGATGAAGGAAAAACAGCAGTGTAATTTATCATCAGTACTATCCTCAAAAGAGTGTTTTCCATGTACTTCTCTTTAGTCCATCAATGCTGTTAAACAAAGCATTAACAAGATTTGGCTGCTTTGCTGCTACTGAGCAGTTATATACTTAGCCTCCTTGAAACTGAAATCTCATGACACCAGATGTTCATAGAGGTCATATCCTGATTATTTGAAGTCAAATGCTATGGATAGATGTAGGATTAGCCAAGTCTTCTGAAATTTTGGAGTCTGCTGGAAGCTTTCCATTCATTTGATGTGTGGATCAAGTCATTATTGTAAGAACTCCAGAATACATTCTTTATAATAGCTGAAGGTGTAATTTGACTCTTGAGTTAAAGTTTATCTTGAACGAAATTTAGTTTAGCTTAATTAACAGTGATTTGTGAAGCTTTACAGTCTTGCTATTTATTATGCTGATTTTTCTAATTATTTCTATGCCACACAGTCAAGTTGCTAAGACAATAGATAACAGGTTTTCTTCAAACATAAAATGAGATTTGGTACTTGCTTTTTAATTTAAAAGGTTATTCTAGAATGTGTGTATAAACATATGGATGTGTATATACAATGAACAACGAGTAAGCCTATGCTTGTTGTTAAGATTTAATTAGGAATGTGTCTTGTGCAAATTCTTTTTGTGGAGACAAAGAATACAGCTATTATATCATGATGTTAAGTAATAATCGTATTTTGTAATTTATTACTTGAGTTGCTTAATGGAATCTGTGTTTATTTAGGTCTTAAAAAATCTTAATTTCAGGACTTGACAAAAAGAACCACTAAAAGGTACATTAATAGGCCAGAGCTGATGCTCATGAAGTTTTTCCTTAGAGTAGACAACCAATGAGCAGGCTCTTTACAGACACATATTTCCAGTTGCTTAAGAACTGTAAATGCACTATTTTGACGTTCCTCCTAGAGGAGCACAAACACTTCAGATCTGGTCTCTGTTGGATACAAAGAATGGTCAGCTATGCTTGTGGCTGTCATCCAGCTATGTAACCTGAATTTTACCGAGAAATCAAGAGCAGGACCATTTGCGTTTTGCTTGAGATTCACCTTGTCCTGAAAACTGACATGCTTAAAAACCATGCCGTCAGTTATTTACCTTTGCTCTCGCTGTGAACCACCCTTTCATCTGCGTGCTAAATATGGATGGTGGAAATTAATGCATTATTTTATAATACATTTGAATTCTGAAGGGACTTCAGTTTGCCATGGGCTATGAATGGGAAAAATGAATTCAGCCCTTTCAGCAGGTGTCTTTGCTCAGAGTTACAGAACCGTACTGACCTGGTTCTGTCAGCTTGCATTCAGAATTTCTAACTAAATGTCAGTTGTGTTTTTTCAAAGAGTCATTCTTCGTATAGGCAATGAAGACCTTTTCATGTTGTGCATGATAAATTACAAAGCTTCACAGACTTTCTCTAAAGAAAATCTTACTGTGTGTTGCAGCTGTCCTGACTCCCTTAGAAGAAGCTTATGGAAAACCCAGGACATTTGAAACCAGTAGCAGATAGCATAAACTATCAGTGCGTAATGACAGTGGGAGGTTGCAGTCCAACATTAGCTAATGACTTGGCTCTTCTGGAATCTGTGTTTCCAGAAATAACAAGTGGTCCTTCTAAGATGAGCACTATTCTTTCCATAGACAAACATAAATCAGCGAAAACTGAATCAATTTTTTTTTTTTACTTACTTGATAATGAAGACAGATGAAGTCAAAATCTTCTCACTGCCAGCATTACTCAGTTAAAACTTGCTTCTGCCTAGCACCATGTGCTACCAAATGCCTTCAGTGCCAACAGGATCCAAAGGATGCCCTTGGATCAAGTCCAGTCCTGTTCCACAGGATTTTGTATTCACTGGAAAACATTAAGAATTGGTAACATTATTCTATTTTCTAAACTGTTTGTCACAGTACACAGAATATAAAGATGCTCAGATGTTGCCAGTCCTGTGGGCACCATTGCGCAGAAGAGTAGTGGCAAATGGATTAACTAGCAGAGGAACAGTGCTGTAGATCAGGATAATGAAGAAGGAGATCTGTAATGAAGCCAAGTAGATCTGCACACGTTTGGAGTCCAAAACAGAGGGTATTGCCCTGCATCAATTCCCTCTTCATAGACATTTTACTGAGTGGATGATCAGGATGAAAATCGTTGAGTGATTTTTCACTCACTTTAGTGCTTGGATAAATCACAGTGTATTACACTGCTCAAATATTTGTAGGCAGGGAAATATTCTTTATTCCACAGTGCTGAAAGTGCTGTAAGGCAATGCTCAGCTTTTGGAATGTAGCGAACTCATAGTATTTTTGGTAAAAAAAAAAAATAATAAAATTACATATAACTGATTTGTTTGGTGAAGTGGGGCATGCCACTGGCAACAGACTGGCTTCCGGGTGGATAATTGTGAGATAAAATCAAAAATGAAGAAGCAAAGCTCTTTGGCTGACTATCTGTTATGACTTACGAAAAATAAAGGTTTATTTGGGCTATATCGAAGTATGAGATGAAAATATTTTTATTTATCATCTTTTGAGTTTCCACTTTCTTCATACACACAGCATGGGGAAAGCTATGCTAAAGGATTGCACAATCTCAGAGCACATTCCTTCCTTATGGACCGCAAGTCAAACTTCACACTGAATTATATTCAGTACTTTTTAGCTTTATTAGACTCCTCTTGCCAATTTACCCTGTGTCACTACTACTCTCTCAAAACTTGAATGTTTATCTAGTAACCCCATGTACTGTTCAGAATGAGTGATTTTTTTAAGCAATGGTTGGTGATGAAGAACCTTCTGCTGAATTCTCCCTCTGTGAGTCTCGTGTAAATGTTCAAATAAATTCTGAAATCAGCAGTCAGCTCGTTACTGATCAGTACTGGTTCATTCCTTCAAATTACTTGCCAGGAATTTTGAACTGTAAACTTTCCTGCCTGACTTCTGCTATAAACCTGTACCAGAAAATACTCGTAGCATACACATGTAAAAGCAAAGTTGGTTTTGGTATCACAGCTTTTGCCAGATGCCTTGCAGCCATGTACTTTCTCATGAAGGCAATTTTTTTTTACCAGTCTAATTCTGTCTGCTTTGAGGACTCCACAAAACAAACAAACAAACAAAACAAAACAAACAAAAAAAAACATAAAACCAGTAGCTTCTTAAATGGCATTTCTGTGAATATGCAGGTTTTAAAACTAGATCAAATATGCAACCCAAACCAAATGTGCACAATACTTAGTAGCTAAGGACACTGCAGAATGTGTATTTTTTGCAATTCAGAAAACACTGAAACATTTCTCGTGTGAATTCTCCATTCTTTAATATGTAACAACCTGAAATGCATGGTAATATAAGCTTATTTTCATTATGTTCAAGACTGTTTTTCCTTTAACTAGAAAATAAAATTCACATGGGGCAGGTGAAAGAGAAAGAGAGAAACAAAGCTTTGAAAGATACGTAATGTCTTCCCAGGATAAACTATAATTTATCTAGGAGAAATGTGCAGAAATTGATCTAGTATTTCAAATGCCATCCATGTGACCTTTTATTATTTGTATCTTCTTCCACTTTTGATGTATTGTTTCTTTGCCTTTCCACAGGTACAAAAACAATGTTCCCATTGATGTACAGGCTCACCCTGGCAAATATACCATTGAAAATCGATATGGGTTGCACTCACTGGAGATTAGCACGTAAGAGAATATTAGATCATTTAACAAATAACTTGAACTGTAATGTTGCTATAGATTGAGACCTGCAAAACGTGGACATATCTCTTGGGGATAAGAAGTATCAAGTTTATACGGCTGAGATTAACACTGTCTGCTAAATATTGAAGCAGTTCTGGTTTTCCTCAGTAGAGGATGTTCAATTTACCTGAGTAATATTTTGTTTATTGTTGACTCAGAAACGTACTTTTTCCACTTGTCCTGCATAAATACAGTTAAATGTGAGAAAAATCTAGTTCATGGTAAAACTATTAGTTAACTATTTTTCAGATATAGCAAGATCCTGGTTCTTACTGAAAAGAGGAACAGGACTGAGGAGTCCTCACTTATACACACACACACAAGAGATCTCTAATAGTATTCATCCTCCAACTAGGACATTTTTGCAGTCATATTGTGTTAAAAACACCTAATTTGACAATCAGCAACAATCTAGTTTTGACAATCTAAGTACTATTAGATGCCCTTTGAAAATATTGTATTTACTGTTTCTACAGTTTCTGCATTAGGCATATCTCCATAGAAGAGATTAAATTAGAGAAAACTTTGAGTTAACGGATAAATGTTGTCAGATATTCTTTTTCCTATTTCTGCTGCTATCTCAATTTCAATTCTAAAAGAATTGTTAACATTAAAAATAAAATTTCAAATTTTTTTTTAACATTGACAAAAACTTAATGGCTATAACCTTTCCAGTGTCCAGAGCGTATCTCCGAGCTTTTACTTGTTTATAGATTTTACCCAGATTTCTGAAGGTTTTTTGGTCTAGAACATAGGATAGGGTATGCCAAGCAGTTATGGGTGTCCAACCTAACCATTTCTATCGTTTCAGATGTGATTTTGATGACACTGCTCAGTACCGGGCATCTGCTATGAATGTTAAAGGAGAAATTTCGGCTTATGCTTCCCTTGTGGTAAAGAGTAGGTTTGCAAAATATTTCCTTTTTTTTTTTTTTTAATGCACATTTCCATTTCTGTGGCTCAGAGAGCCTTTATCCCTCAGTGACAGTGACTGCTCTTTTTCTCTTTGTGCATCTAGGGTACAAAGGAGAAATTGATGCAAGTCATTTGCGTGCTGGGACTTTTTCAATGCCTCTGAGCCGTAAGTTGCAATATACGCTTATTTGACACATTCATTTGTGGCAGTGACATCATGACAAAGGAATAGGCAGAATATTTTGTAACGTTATTTGAAAAAAGAGCAGGTCATCTTTAGGTACTAAGCTCTTCCATTTCAGATGGCGTTAATCTAATTTGCAGGGGGAAACGACACTGCCTTCCAGGTCTGTGACTATTTGTTCGTACAAGAAGCATCATTTTAATATCGCACTCGGCTGTGAAATAACATCTGTCAAAAAGAGAGACAGTTCACCTCTTGCAATATGTAAATCATGTCCTGGAAAAAAGGCTAGGGGGTGCATGTGTGTCAGTACACTGCTGACTCAATAGATCTTCTCTGCTGCTATGTGATTACATGTGATGCAAATACGCATAGCCAGGAGCAAATCTGAATATGCTGGCTGTATCAAGTTAAGAAAAAATCATTGTTGTTTGGTTTTTGGTTCTGTTTTTTTTTCACCTGAACATCTAGCTTCACATTTTGAAGTGATTTGCAGTACTGCATGGATACTTCCATCAGAAATGCTAATAATCCAACAACTTATGTATTCTGAATACCATAAGGGCCCAAAGACCTTATTGCAGCAACACAACTAGGATGAGGGATATGCTGCAAAGGCATATGAGATGCCCTGTATGTGCTGAAGCTCTGAAATAACAGAACAAAGGTCACTCATAATATTACAAAACGCAAGGCCATGAGTTTCCAATATTATTTGGAATTTATCATTTGGTAATGGAAACAAAAGATACCAATCTATCTATACGCATTGTTCACAGGAAGACTGTGAGCTACTAGCATAGGGCAGTTGTGAAAAAAGGAGAATGTGACCCTAAGTATTATCAGCAGAGCTATTTTCAGAAGAATGATGGAAGCACCTATGCCAGACACGGGTATAAGGCACATAGGATATTCCATCTCAAATCTAGCTGTAGATATCCCTGTTCATTGCAGGGGAGTTGGACTAGATGACCTTTGAATATCTCTTCCAACTCAAACATTTCTGTCGTTCAGATTATACAACATCAGGAAAGGTAAATTCAGGAACAAGCATGGGTTACCTGAAAGCTTGAGGGAGTGAAGAGCTCATTTTTATTTTAAAAGTTTGTGAAAAAAGATCTGCTTAGGCTAAAAATATGAAGACTGAGTGGACACATAACTGTACTGAGATTGAGCAAGGAGTTAAAGAGGAAAATAAAAGAGGAGTGTAAGCTAAAGAACATTTGACCTGAACAAATCAGTATTCATAAATAGAAGAAAGTTTAAATTATAAACACATTATGATAAAATGATAAGACACTGAATCTGAAATTTTGGCAATTCTGGAATGAAATTCTGGATGAATGAAACTCTGAATACAGATACTGAATATATGCTGTTTCTGTTCATATCTTGAACTTTGCCTGAACTTATATTGATAATTACTGGGCACTACTGCTTACTACTCTTGTCATGAAGTGAAAGAATACGTAAGCAGCCAGACTTTTTTCCCTTTTGCAGTTGGTGTTACCCCACATGGCTTCGCTTCCAGGTTTGAAATCAAATTTATTGACAAGTTTGAGGTAACGTTCGGGAGAGAAGGCGAGACGATGAGTCTGGGCTGCACAGTTGTCATCAGTCCTGATATCAAGCGCTTCAAACCAGACATCGAATGGTACCGCAATGGTGAGACCGCTTGACAAAAAGAAATTTAAACTTGTTCAATGTCGATCTTTCTAATTTCAGGATATGTGAATGTCATGATTTAACAAATACTTTATTGGTTTTATAAACAGGAATAGCTTCTCTTTTTTAATTCAAAGATTTTCCAAACTTAGCATTTTGAAGTGAAACCGCTGTTAGAAAATGGAGGAAGGGCTATGAAAATGTCTTTCATCTTTTTTTTTCTTTCTTGAACAAACTTAAATACTAAAACCATTTTCATGAGCTCTAACTTCTCTGTGACCCATCGACATAGCCTGCGTGATTTTCCTATCTATTACATTTCTCAAGTTTTTTTTTACACAAGGCTGTTGTGCGATAGCCAACAAAAAGCTGTTGCTTTCCAACTCTGAGAGCAAAGTTAGCTTTCATCTATGATTGTCTTTGAAGATAGAAAATTGAACAGTAGGGATGGTCTCTTGTGTATTTCCAATCCATTTCAAGCTATGCACAACATTCTCAATGCACTCAGCTAATTCTCATTATGAAATTCTCTAATTTCTAGGTGTTCTTATTACACCATCCAAGTGGGTCCAGATGCACTGGACAGGGGAGAGAGCTTCGTTAACACTGACTCATGCGAACAAGGAAGACGAAGGTCTTTACACTCTACGTGTGGTGATGGGAGAATACTATGAAGAGTACAGTAGTTATGTCTTTGTTCGAGGTAGGATACTGGCTTATGAACCACATCGCTGGAGAAATGAGGAAAACCTTTTGGCAAAGTAAATCTCAGTCATTTTAGGTGTTTCTTTCCAATTAAAAATAATTATATATTTTATACAATACAATAGCTTACATAAAATGAATTATATTAATTTATATAAATATTTTATATAATTGATTCTAGCATTATAGTTTCCAATTGTTATCTTTGGAAAAACTGAATGCATTCCTCAAGCTTTGGCGTCACATTTTAGAAAGCTTGTAAACCACACTGGCATTCTGAGGGCGAAATTTTTGTTATTGATATAACTTCACTCTTTCTCAGCTTCAGCTTGTGAACAGTACTGAACATAAATCACAAAAGGATAACTCTATAAAGTAACTTAAAAATATATGTTTGTAACCATCTCATGCTAGCTGAACTGCAGATCAAGATGTTTCTGCTCCATTTGAGAGGTTTCCACTAATGCACAACGCTCAAAAAAATACAGTAGAAGGGAATTATAGAGATTCCCACCTGGAGAATAATAACCACATGCACCAGTGCAGACTGGGGACTGACTGGTTGGAAAGCAGCTTTGCAGAAAAGACTCTTAGGATCGTAGTGGACAATAGGGTGAACATGAACCAGCAATGTATCCTTATGGTAAAAGCCAGTGGCACTCTGGGCTGCACTGGGAAGAGGGTCACCAGCGGGTGGAGGGAGGTGATTCTTCCCTTCTGCTCAGTGCTGGTAAGACTGGACTCCCTCGTACAAGAGAGACATGGACATACTGGAGAAGGTCCAGTGAAAGGCTGCAAAGTGAAAGGAACGTCTGACACATGAGGTGAGGCTGAGAGAGCTGGGTCTGTTCTGCATGGGAAGGAGAGGGATAAAAGGGTGTCTCATCAATATATATACATGCTTAATGGGAGGAGTAATGAGGATAGAGTGAGACACTTCTGTGGTACCTAGTGACAGGACAAGAGACAATGGACAAAAATAAATAAATAAAAGTCCATTTTAACATTTCAAATTTAAGAAAACACTTTCTAACTGTGGTAGTTGTTGAACACTGGTACAAGTTGCCTAGAGAGGCTATGGAGTCTCCATCCTTGAAGATATTCAAAGCCCAACTAGAAATGATCCTGGACCCCTGCTCTGGGTGGTCCTGCTGGAACAGGGATGGGACCTGATGGACCCAGAGGGCTCTGCCAACCTCACCCTTCTGTGATTCTGTAAGGAAAAGCAGAAAATCTGACTCCTTAATTTAAGTACAGAATTAAAATGTTGTTCCTCTGGGTGTTGTCTGCTTGTACCATGAAAAACTTCCTTGCATTTCTATTAGAGCAAGTATTTCTTTAAGAAGAGTAGTGGCTTATCAGGTTACATGCTGACTCTATATCTGTCCCAGCTGCTAGAAGCAGCTGAAGCATGTAATGCTAATTCAAAAGACTCTGGAAATCTTTGGCTCTGAGAACATGTTCAGAATGGTACTGTGTTCCCAAGTTTAGCAAAGCTGTGTGAGATAACAGCCTGCTTGGAAAATATAACTGAATCAAATGTTTTTATCACCTGAAGAAAGAGTGCTGGAATGTGTGTGCGGGACTGAGCAGCAAGGAGAAGAATTAGGGATTGTTTTCCTTGCCTGGTTTTCAACTGGGCTACCATATAAATAAATGATCGCCCTTGCTCCTGCTACATCTTCTAGCACTTTCAGCAATGAAAGTATGACCTGACTGTGAACCAGCTATCCCTTTCACAAAAGTATCTTACAAGCCAACTGGTCTGCTTGCCAAATTCTAATTAGATTAATTATATTCTACTACATTCTCCACACGGTCTCATTTGGCCAGCATACTCCTCAATGCTCCTCCTAATTTGTAGGCAAGTTCAGTACAAACTCTTAGCTAACTGCTTAAGCGCAAGGAGCTGTCTTTTTGCATCACATATAGAAATCCTCATGTGTTGATGGAGGTGAGCAGAGTGCTCATCTGGCTCGTAACACCAGGTCTTGGCAGGTTCAGAGAAAATGGGCTCCTCTTACCATGGCTACAGGTCAGCCTTCATCAGTAAGCAGCCAGGGATGAAATCCTAGCACCAGTGAGGCTGATGAGCAATGCTGATTGTTTCAGCTATTTCCCAGTCTGTCTTGAAAAGAGACCGTGGTGTCTTGTGTTCTATCAAGCAAGAGATATGGACAATTCAAGCCTTTCATAGGGAGATCATTGAAGATATCTTGTTATTGTCCCTAATGTTCTTATTATTTTGCTAAGTTAAATGGACTGGTTATTCTATGCATGATAGTTTAAAAAATTATACTAGTTAGCTGTAGTGACCAACTGGACTCAACAACTTCGGCACAGCTTCAAAAGTTCCATGAGATGCAACTGTGCCTAAAAGGGAAGACACAGTGAAGCATTTGTTTATTTTTTTCTCTGAAGACTACTGCTTTACTTAATCAAGCATGATAAATACTCATATAAGGCATTTATTTCTGAAAGCCAAAAGCACAAAAAATTGGAATTGACATAAACTGTAATACAAAATGCTGTAGCACCCTGAAGCATCAAATATTTATAAAAGTGTGGGGTTTAGATGGAATGCAAGAATAACATTTGTTAGCAAAACATTTTTCTTTAGGTATGTAGATCTGTCTTGTCTTTGGACTTCTTTAGAAGTAGCAGGGCTTGAATAGCATTACTTTTAATTGTAGAAACTCCCTGTTCTGTAGAGAAACAATCTATCTTCTTTGAAAGTCTTTCATATAATCTTCTTGCAAGGGTTATTTTGCCCTACAAGAAAATTGCTACATCTCACAAGCTGAATTATGACTGTGTAAACAGTGTAATTACTAGTGCCCAGCACTGTGCTCTGATTTTTAAGCTTTGGGAAAGATTTGTCCAGAAACTGATGTTAGAGTCTGGGCCCTTTGACACCAGCAGTCAGTTGGTGACAAACACTCGAGAGGAACAATATGCTCATCCTTAGGAAGTTTATATTCCAAAATCTGTGGTATAATTCAACTTCAAAAGGTTTTGATACCTTTTTAGCCCATATCCAACCCAAACTGAACAGTGAAGTACTACGTGTGAATATATTTCATTCATTTGAAAAATAAACCAGTGTTCAGATTGGTCTTTTCTTCAGCAGATGTCTTTGTTGTGTGGCTGAGTGTCCAGCAAACAGTAGTTTAACAAGGCTGATCATTCCAGAGGAATAAAAAAAAAAAAAAAACAAAACGAAAAAAAAAACGACACAAAGGTTTGAAGAGAAGATGCTTTTTCCTCCCAGCTCTCACTGTAGGGGCAGATGAGATCTGATGGAGGAGTTGGAGCTGTGGTAGTATTTCCCCAGTCAGTATTTCTGTGGAGGTGTATGGCAGTGAGATCAGAGAAGTGAAATGCATTTCTTTGAATGCAGTGTTGTGTATCCTGAAATCCTAAAATCTTTTGACTGAGCCGTTGCATGACTGCAAGGCGAAATGTCAGCTTAATGTCCTAAGTAATATTGCAGGTAAATAGGCAGTCTGCCAAGTTTTCACACACTTTGGCTGTGTCTCTGGCAGCTACGTTATTAGAATCTGTGGTACTAATATGTATTTAAAATGCCTAGATGGATTATGTTTACAATATGCTGTCACTAGTTACGCTTTTGTAAATGTTTCAAAAAACAAAACCTGAAAAGACACCACCAATTTGAAAACAAATAGTTTTTGAAGCTTTTTCTTGGCTCGGCAGGAACAGAGTTTGGTCCTTAGAAAATGATTATGAAAGACCGCTGTTTCATATCAGGAAACCTGTGTCTCCATCCTTATAGATGCTGATGCTGAGATCCCAGGAGCCCCTGGTGCACCTCTGGATGTGCAGTGCTTAGATGCCAACAAGGATTATGTCATTGTGTCCTGGAAGCAGCCAGCTGTTGATGGAGGAAACCCCATCCTCGGGTACTTCATTGACAGGTCAGCAAGCTTGCCAATGTGGAAAATTTGTATTGCAGCACATTCTAACTCAAAAACCTAAAAGCAAGTTTAAAAGCATGAGGTAAAGTGGTCATTGTAGTTTTCACTCTTCCTGCTGGCCAGAAAAAAAATGCCTTTTTTTGGTTTAGGCTGGCTGGGCCTGATATAACTTTAATGGGAATTATAAAGCCCTGCTTCACTTAAGTACATAGAAATGACTCTGTGAGATGTGGCTTAGCCCTCACTGATTCCTGTGAGGCTCAAGAGGCCTTGGGATGTTGTGGTAGTAGTGGCTCACAGGATTGGCTCTACCTACGTCAGTGCTCTCCCTCCTGCTGCCAAACTTTTACCATGTACCGGAAAGCAAAACGTGATCTCAGAGGAAGTTGGATTTCTTTTACAAGCTGTTGTTTTTTGAGCAATTAGGTTCATAACCTTAATGCAAGTTACACTTGCATGTTTTTCTCTTCAACAATAAGATCTGGAAATATGTATTTCTAAAAATATGGCCTCAAGTTGTGCCAGGGGAGGCTAAGGTTGGATATTAGGAGAAATTTCTTCTTAGAAAGAGTGGTGAGGCACTGGCACTGGTGGTGGAGTCACCATCCCTGGAGGTGTTCAACAACCATGTGGATGTGGCACTGAGGCACATGGTTAGTGGATTTGGTGGGTGTGGGTTGATGGTTGGACATGATCTTAGTGGTCTTTTCCAGCCTTAATGATTCTATGATTCTATATGAAAATGGAAGGTGTCACACAGTGGGGGATTCCAGAAGTTTGGGATTTAAGAAATGCAATCAGTACTTCATGACTTAACAGTGAAGTTTTCAGAGCTGGTAATATTTGTTTCAATTTCAGTACCAGAATATGTCATTAGTAACAAGGAATTCTTGTGGGTTTATTTAGATGCATGCAAATGTGTATGTTATATATATGTATAGAAGTATTTTATAAATTTGCCAATATATTATGTCCTCTATATATAAATTTAATAAATATAAAAGGAAGAGACTGTTTTGTGAAAAAAAAAAATGAACATCACTACAGTCAAATATTGAACATTGGTTCAGTTTGAATATAACTTTCCTGGTTTGATGATGTATGAGTGTGGGTTGTTGCCGTAACTATGCTGCACTAGTAAGCTCTGGCTCTTTGACATTCATTAAAGAATTCTAAATGAAAGACAGGACTAGGCTCTTAAAAATAATGCCTCATTTTAAAACTAGACTATTGAGGGATGTTATCACAAAGTGCAACTGCAAGGCAAAGGACATTTTGCTTTTTCTCTTGTGTTCACCTCCATTCTACATTTGCTCCTGAATTCAGAGCTTTGTTGCTGAGCGTCCAGCTTCAGTTGTAGTCACAGACATCTGTGAGCTGAGTTGGTCAGAGATGATGGACTCTGCTTCTGGCAACAGCAGAGGATCCATGTATTTCACATCCCTTCAAATATGCTGAAGCTGACGCTCCCAGAGCATGCTTTGAAGGGTTTGAACAGTTTGAAGTGAGTTGTGCCCATATCCCCTCTTCAGTTCAGGAAAGAAGGAGCACAGCTGCGAGGGATTTAGTGCATTCCCAGATGGTCCTACAGCCCTGACCCCCCTCCTGCAGCTGCTTCTGTGTCACCAGCAGACAACACTGCTGAAGAAGCTGGGAATGCCCAACCAACGAACATGAATAAATCGTGGAACTCTGAGGGCTGGGTGCCCTGAGCTTGTGTTTTTCCCTTCCCAGCACCGCTTGTCCTGTTTGTATTTTTCAGGTGTGAGGTTGGCACCACCCACTGGACCCAATGCAATGAGACTCCGGTGAAGTTTGCTCGTTTTCCTGTCACTGGTCTGATTGAGGGCCGCTCCTACATCTTCCGAGTCCGAGCAGTGAACAAAGCTGGTGTTAGCCTACCATCCCGCGTGTCAGAGGCTGTGGCCGCCCTGGATCCCGCTGACAGGGCCAGGCTGAGAAGTAAGATGTCCTTCTTGCAGCTTGTCTGAGAGATTTAAGAAGTCATAACTCAAAAAATAATAATAATAATAATAAAAGCCTTAGTTGTTTGCTCATAAGCCTTCAGAATCCCACTAGAGGGAGCAATGCAAAAACAAAATGCTCTTTGGAGGCGCATTTGACAAGAAGGAATCATCTCAGTGCTCTTTGCAGAAAGAGCTCCAACAGCTTTTGCTGGTGGCAGCACTGCGCTCTGAACTTGCAGGAAGGAGGGGGAAAGGCACAGGAGAGTAAATTGCCTGAGGCTTGCTTTTGTTCAACCAACAAAATAGCTGAGCTGCCCCTGCAAATTGCCTCTCTCTGTGCCACAGCCCATGTGATGACCAAAGTCTTGCAATAACATCAGCAAAATATCAGGCAGCCCAACAGATTATTGAACCCAAGCTCTCTGCTTGGCAGTTAACATTTTACAAGCCAAGGATATTTTTCCTGTGGCTGGGTGATATCCCAGATGCAGAAGCTTTGGTGAGGAGTTTGTTTCAAAATCCCCTTCTCTACCCATTTGCCAAAATTATATGTCTAAAATGCATGTATTTTACTCATCTCTGAAATTTTACTATTTGAAATGGTCCGGTGTGAAAGGGGCATTGTATGCAAAACTACAGGTCTCCAGCAGTCCCAACTAGCATGTCTTACTGTGTCCAGCACTGTAAGATACAGACAGCAATCAGATGATCAAGGTTCTCATTCAGAATAAAACCAGAAGGCTGGAGGAAGCAGGTTTGGCACCACAAGGAAATACTGTGC
This sequence comes from Numida meleagris, assembly GCF_002078875.1. NCBI lineage: Eukaryota > Metazoa > Chordata > Aves > Galliformes > Numididae > Numida > Numida meleagris. Next base: position 99,535,730 of record NC_034410.1, read on the forward strand.
TCAGACATGTGAAACCTGAGTCATGGGGGCTTTATCTTTTCACTGGGAAGATTGGAAGCTGTCTCCAAAGAGGGAGTCTCATCTCGGTGGCCTATATTCCCATTGTATCTCCTCCTCTTTACTTTCGTGAACCTCTGCTCCATCTTTGTTCACATTTCCAAAGCAAATCAGCCAACGAAAGGTGAAGCATGTAGAGGTGGAGAACAGCAGCTGAAAAGATTATCTCTGAAAATGTGTTGTTCTGGTTAATAGCTTGATACATAGCTGCAATAACATGACCATGCTAAGGCACAGAGAAAGCCACTCAAACCATATTACATGGATATGTTGAGTAAGGCCAAGCAGTTTCTGTATGTGACAATGACCCATGTTTCAAAAGCTGATAATGTGAAGGAAAGTGCATTGAAGGGAGAGAAAGAGCAGCCTGCAGGAATTTGGCTCTTCCTTTAATGAGTGAGCTGTTAAACTAAATGAACGGAGTAGGAAGAATAAAGTGGAATTTAATTCTCTAAAACAGATGAACTGAGTGAGCCAAATACCTCTGCTGGTCGCCTATGTGGCTTCAGAGAAATTTCAGGAAGGAGTATATGTCTCAGTAGACTAAATGCTTCTTGATATATTGATTGCAGAACTGCTTTCAATATTTAAGCTTTAAGCTAGCTTTGAGTATGTCTAAATGAGTAGTCACCAAGACTGGAGCTCATATGAAGCTCGCAAATGACAGTTTTGTTGGTTTTCTCATTATTTCAAAACTTCCTGAAGACTCATTTACACGATCTCTCTTGCATCTGTTTCAGGTCACCCTTCTGCTCCTTGGACAGGACAAATCATTGTCACTGAGGAAGAACCTGCAGGTAAACACAGCCCTTTTGCCTATAAAAGCCTGGCTGAGTAACTAGAAAAACTTCCAGTGAGTTCAGCGGACTTTGGCACACACTCAAAGTTGTTAGAATTGTTCTTAGAGTCACTCAGCCTTGAACAGCTCCAGCCTTAGGTGAGGTTTCATTATTCAGGATGTAATATGCAAACATGCTTAGCATTAAACCAAGGACATTTTAAACTGGTATTTAGAGAACTTTAAACACTAAGTTTTCTAAAAACATTGAGTGCTAAGGTATATCAATGTTTGTTCTGTACTTTAATTATAGAGCTGTTTCTAATGCAAATGTGAAGAAATTCAAACTCATTTTCACTTCCTACTCTTCTCCCATGTATTTTCAGAGGGAGTCGTTCCTGGTCCACCTACAGACCTCCAAGTTATTGAAGCCACCAAGAACTATGTTGTGCTGAGCTGGAAACCTCCTGGACAGCGGGGCCATGAGGGTATTATGTACTTTGTGGAAAAGGTAAAAGCAGAGAAAATCAGAATCATGTTGTAGCAATCTTCCTTATCTTCGCTGAAATTTCATTTCCACTTTCAAGGTAGGGTTAGAACCTCATCAACATAATTACTGGATTAAGATGAACTACTAAGTCAGGGATTTATAAAAATGGATGCAGAGTGTGTCACACACTGTAATATCCTTTCCTGAATGGTGTCATTGACCTGCCATAGGGTAGGTAGGCTGACAAACTACTATACTGAGAAAGTGCAGTGCAAAGGCACAGTTGTATGTATGTCATTTGTATAAGGGCTGCTACAAAAGCAGTGCCTCCTATTTTATGATGTTGGCCGATGACATCAGTGGTAGATATTGGTAGTATGACAGTAGAAGTTGAACCTTCCCACCAATATTCCCTTACATGTTGTTGCCGCGTGACAGACAGCAGCAGAGGGGCAGTCTGACAGAACGGCTTCTGACATGGAAGTGTGTATGAAGCAAAGGTGTGTCATTCCTCCATGTGGAAAAAATGGCACTCACTGACATTCATCGACATTTGCTAAATGTTTCTGGAGACCAACCAGTGGATGTGAGCACCATGAGGCAGTGGGTGGTGTGCTTCTCCAGCTGCCTTTCCATGTTTATCGTCTACATTACCTTTCAGTTTTACTTCACCACCTCAACAAAGATGACAAAATTTATCTTCTAGAACTGAATCACTTTTCATTTCAATGTCCTTATTTTCTGAGCTCTTTTTTGCATGGTTGATGGCCCAGAAATATCTTCACCATCACCCTTTTACTAGTACCTCATGGCTTCAACATACTTTGTCAAAGCTTTTTCTTATCACTCTAGAGCTGTCATCATGAGAGGCATAAATGTCTTTCCATTACACATTTTTCATCTCTCTTATGAAATTTGGTCTAAAGAAAAGAATTTCACTTAGGAACAGACTTACAGAGAATGAATACATTAATTTTGAGTTTCCATATAATATAACCTATTTTGATTTTTGACAACCTATTGCATGCAGAATACTGAACATTAATGTCACATATTTAGATAAAGTTTCTCTGAGAATCTGAAATCTCTCTGAAACTAGGATGTTATTTGAAATTATTTTTAACATAAGGCAAAAATTAATTACTAATATTAACAGTGTAAGTGACCATGTTAAGTAGAACTTCTAGCCACAGAAATAAAAACAATTCACAAATTAAATGCACGTCTTGATTACTCCTGGAAGTCACCTCAAAAACATTCTCAGGAGTGGCACAACGGCATTTAGAAGCAATGTGTTCTGTTCTATGGATGGTGCTGAATGTATGCAGAACTTCTATTGAAAGTGGTCTGGACTGTAAGATGCAGAACTGAATGCAGTTAAAAATGTCAATTCCTTGCTGTGGAGAGATGTTTAGCTTTGGTATATTAAAAACAGTAAGCTTGCGTGTGCGATTTCTGTAGTGACTGGACATCTGTCAGATTAACGTGCTTTGAAATGCACTTATGCAGTGGAATGGCTAAAACCAGGAACATGACTCCCTGTTCTCCATAGCAGACATGCCTTTCATGGTCCAGGTAGAAAGCCTTGTAGGTTAGACTCTGTGTTCAGAGAGTTTTGTTTGAAATGTTGTTTCTGGGTTTGACTGCAGTGTGTTGCTGGCACAGAGGACTGGCAAAGGGTGAACACCGAGATCCCTGTGAAGTCCCCTCGCTTTGCAGTTTTTGATTTGTCTGAAGGCAAATCCTATTGCTTCCGGGTTCGCTGTTGCAATTCAGCTGGAATCGGTGAGCCTTCAGAAGCAACTGAAGCCACCGTGGTGGATGACAAACTTGGTGAGTGATCATAAGTATTAAGTTATCTTCATAGTATCTTTTCAGTTTGCTATGTGGTTGTTTTGCCTGAAGATAGCTGCTCAGCTTCTAACTCAAAAATGAAGAGCAGTCAGTGATTTATTCCCTTCAGCTAAGATAATTTTGGATTGGGTTTTTGAACCTTTAATGTAGGATCAAATGGCAGATACAAACCAAGGGAATTAAGCTGCAAATAATGATATGAAGAACCACAAAGGATGCAAACAGTGGAAGAAAATGACAGCTCAATAAAGTACAAAACTGCTCTGTTTTAGAGACCGTACTGAACATGAGCCCAGACATAAGCAGAGTTTAACCTTCCTTGTTTGCCAAATCAAACAAACATGAAGGATTTAATACTTATGTGGATGCAAAAACTATTTCTACTGGAAAAAAATCCCAGATGTTCCCCACAACAAAGAATTAGTAACTTGTCTGTTAGCTACATAGCAGCTTTGTCTACATTGGCATTTTCTTCCAGAACACCAATGCAGATATGAACCAAATTCCCAGGTCTCATTTCACTTCAGTTTGATTTATATAAACTACATCCCTTAAGAAGAGTAAAACAGCTCTCTTCAAGAAATACTTAAGGTGCATTTTGCTATTTAATATGGCCATTGCTTTCTGACTACTTCTGTGCACTGCACAAAATTCTTCAAAATGCATCTGACACTTTCTCTTTTAGAAAGCTCCAAATCACATCTCAGGTGCAGTTATTCAGCATAGAGAAATAATCTAAATATACGCTGAAGGAAATGCCCTGAACAATAGGCAATGGAGATGTGAGGAACCTCTTCACCAAAATCTTGAATGTACTGATCCTCTTATGTTGTACCAGATTACTTGCTTGAGATCACAACGAATTTTTTGAGAGGTTAAAAGTGTATTACCAGTGCTAAAACTATCAGGAGCAGAATGTCACTCTTAATTTTTTGTTTTGTGATTTTTTTCTGAATGGTCATTAATTTATTAATGTTTATCTCCCCCAGATATTCCCAAACCTCCTGGCCGTATTATGCCAACTAGAAACACGGATACCTCAGTTGTTGTCACTTGGACAGAACCCCCAGATGCCAAAGAGCTGGTTGGATATTACATTGAGTCAAGTGTGGTTGGATCTGGTCACTGGGAACCATGCAACAACAATCCAGTCAAAGGCACAAGGTAATGGATTTTATAACATGGAGATTGTTGTCACCCGATGGTTATTCAGTTTTATTTTTTTTTAAATTGATTGCTTTCATGTGTTTTCAGCCATTAGTAGTACTTGTAGTAGTAATTGTTCTGTGGTAGCTAGCAGGCTGGAATCACTCTTACACTCTTGTAAGATGTTATAAAAACATATTTCAAAACATGGTTCTTGTCTAAAAGAAATTTATAATCAACCTTATATTAAAAGCAATTAGTTAAGGGGTGTGGTGGAAACATAGATACTGCCATGAAGAAAAAGAAACAGCTCACTAGCTATTGTATCTATCAGTTTGATGAGAAACGGTGCAATGAGGAATGAGTGAACTTACAAACATGGAAAACTGAACTACATCGTGTTTGAAAGCAAAGTCCTCCACCTGGAAGACTGCTGTAAACATTTCTGAGCCATTTCTCAGCCTGTATATCTAGCATGGCAGGAGGAAATGTAGACTACATCATGCCAACAATATGACTTTTTAACTGCTCTGTCACTTGCAATTATCAAGATGTTAATGAATGCTTGTAAGCCACTTGTGCCAATATTGTAAGCTCTCATATGTATTACTGTTATTTATACTGTGGCTACATCAAGTGTTGGTGAATCTTCATGCTGTTTGCTTGTTTCAAAATATAAAATGTGATCTTTATTCACCTTAAAAATAAAAGCACTGATTTGAATTACTACATATTGCTACATAGCTACACTGCTTTTGTTCCCATCGCTGCCTTTTTATTCTATGCAACATGATGCATGATATAGACAGGCATGGGCTGTGTGTTACCTACTGGTATTCTGACTGAGACAATTTCAAAGTGTTAGCTGTAGCTCATAGTTTACTTGATGCAGTACATTTTGATGTTTTGAAATTTGCTTTCTGTGGATATCCAGGTGAAAGCTAATGCTTTGGAAAAGTTTGGTGGAATGAGTAGTGAAGGTTCTGTTCTGAAAATTTCAGGTTTTAATTTTTTTTCCCCAAAGTAAAATTTTTATTTTTGGAATATGTTTTATATTTTCTGTGCTATTTTTTTGCTGCTTACATCATTGCATGATGTCAGCCTTGGAAGCATGGAATGTAACATTATGAAGTAGAGCAAAATAAAAAGAACATGAAAAATAAAATACACTTAAAGTACATATTGAAAAATATTTTTTAGAGGAAGATGTTGAAACATTTTACAAAACATGAGGTTTTTTTTTTTCCCAAAAGAAACATTTTATGTCTCAAGGAATTGTGGTTTTTTTTCAGGGTGAAGAACTTGAAAAAAATAGGACTTTTAAAAATGTAAACATTATATAATATAGCAGAAAAACTATACTAATAAAGTAGTTTGTCTGACTTAGATTATAGAACAAAGAAAGTGCCATAAAAGTTTGGACACTTTTGGCTCTTGCTAAATGTCCTGTAATTTCTGTGAACGCTGCAGTTTTTCATTTCTGATTGGAAGTGAACGATAGGAACTTGTGCTACAGCTGTCTTCTACTTATGTCATGAATGTGTCCCACAGACAAATATAGACCTCATCTCTGCAGATTTTTCCATTGTTTCCATTAGGAAGGATGGATCTTATATATCAGCAAAAGTAATATAGAGCCTTTTGTAACACAAGAACGTGTATAGTCTTAGGTGGGAAAGAGTACTGGAAAAAAAGGGTATATATAAAATACATGAGTTTAGATATTCTATTTGCAGGAACTGTGTTCTTAGATACTTTGTTCTGTTTTCTCTGACCTTCACATAATTACTGGGTTCATATTTTAACCTCAATTTTCAGAAACCAGAATAAACTTTATGGAAGATCTGCTTAAGATTTTTATTTTCATCATAATATTCTAAGAATTCATTTGCTGGTTTGTTTTAGATTCATTTGCCATGGGCTCATCAATGGAGAGAAGTACATTTTCAGAGTCAGGGCTGTTAATGCAGCTGGACTCAGTGAATTTTCCCAGGATTCAGAGCCTATAGAAGTGCAAGCAGCCATTGGTAAGCTATTTTCTATTGCTTTGTTCAATGGTAAATGTGTTTTCTTTTTAAGTAAAGATGTTTTCAGCATCTGTTGGTAACTAATTATTTTGGTTTACAATGCTGTCCACAAATAATACTTCATCTGTAGATCTTATGTATCGCGTCACAGCCACACTTTCACAGTTACTGCACTCTTGTAGACTGTTCACCTTCACCATTCAGACTTCTTCAGGTGTTTCTTGTGAACTGCTGTAGGAGGGCACTGCCAATCACACTTCATAGTCATCCAGGAAGAAGGAATGTCATTCTGATCCTCTAATGTGGTATTTATCGCCTCTAACACACACCATCCTATATATAGTCAGCTCCTAAGAAACGTGTTTTCACACCTAAACCTAATAATAAATGTAGTGTGCTTTTTGCAAACCTTCTATAACCCCGTGTGTTCTCCCCCTGTTGATGGATTATTACTGTTTGCCACTGCCTGAACTAATCCATACAGATTAATGAGATCACTGGACTAGAACAAATTGTGCGTCTGCAACATCCTCACTCTTATTTATATCAGAATCACAAAAGTCAGCCTTAGAGCAGAGATGTGCTTCTAGGCAATTTTGTAAGATCTTTTTAAAAGGATCAAAATATGACTTGGAAGATCTAATACTATAATAATTATAGAAAATGGCTATTACCATTAACTTCCCATATTTCTTCTACTCTGAAAATTAGACATTATTAAAAGAACATAACTTGTGAGGATGTTGAGAGGTATTCTATGCATTTCAAATTTTTGTGAGTCCAAGCGTAGCTTTTTGTCCATAAGAACTGTGATTTATCATGGTTTCTCTGTACTGTTCACTGTCTGCATTTCTTTGCTCTGTTGAATAAATGATGAAAAAATAATGTATTCTAATTCAAAATGTCTTTACTGTTTTCTGGCAATTATAGGGGGAGGATTGCTTCATGGTGTGTGTCCTGAACTGAGTGGTAAAGCTGATGGACTAACAGACTGCACTACCAGCTGGGAAGGCATGCATGAGTCCTCCCAGCCTATCTTTGACACAGATGCTTTGCTAAAATGCAATGCTAAATTAAATAGAGACCCACTACCCAGTAGCTCTGACAAACTGGGGAGTACAGGAGAAAATAACATGAGAGAAATGGTTAAGGACGCTATCACATCTGTACCACAAAAAGTTGTTGCTAAGCAGGCAAGTAAGTCTCAACCTGGGGATCCTTTGACAATGGAAAAAGTGAAAAAGAAGAAAGATATAGGTGAGAATTAATAAATACATAACTTTCACTGCTTTGGTACATCCACTTTGGATGGTTGCAACCTACACTCATCCACACCACAAGTGAACGTTCTCTCCAGTGATGCATCTTCCAGCAGTCATAGTACCTATGACTCTCATAGTAACTCAACTCTCCATTAAAGTCATTGCGTATGTCATGTTTGTTATCAGAGACCATTACACAAACTTACTGGCTATTGAAAGTGAAATGTATACTCACTTGCTAATTTAATTGCTTGTCTGAGTATATATTAATATATCCAGTACTGTATGTCTACATCACATCAGAAATTTGTTCTCTGTTAGGAGACTTGTTACCTAGTTTCTGGGTTACGTATGTGCGGAGGAAACAAAATCTGGTTACAATGGTAAGTATGAAAATCTGCGTTGTGCAAAGATGTATGAAGATCCTTTGTGGATTTATGCCTAAGCTACAGCTTATCCTCTGAGATGCAGTGCTAATGAACATTGCATTATATCTCTGACTGATGGTTATATGTAATGACGGAAACCTATCAAGCTGAAGACACATGGGCAAAATCACATTTTATGTTGTCAACACCTAAACACCCATCATGCCTAAGAAATATGGAGCTTGAATTTCATTTAAGTCTTGGTACTTGGCCAGTGAATGAATTTAGTTCACTTCCGAAGCCATGGGAGATTCATGAAGTAAGATTCGAAAAGCTTGTTCAAAACTCTGAACAGCAAACAAAATACAGGGGCTGCACCTGGGGCTAGCTAACGCTGTGATAGAATACCAAAAACAAAAGTATGTGATGTAAGATTTCCATCAAATCTTGAAGGTCACAAATGGGGCTTTTAACTGGTACATGATATACTGAGTGTGGGCAAATATTTCCCCAATGCATGTGGAGAGGGCGTTATAAGAAAATGGGTTGGGAGAAGTTAATGGTTTCTGTATTGTTAAAATATAATTAAGGAAAAAAAGTGGATAATGCTGCACATTTTGTAAAGTAAGTTCCAGTAACGGACATGTTCCATTTCCAGTCAGCCTACAGTGCCTATGATCATGCTTACTTCCGTTAAGGTAAGATGAAGGGTGCAATGATAAAATTTACACAGTGTGTAAATTTAACAACAATAATTGTAATAAACAGAGAACTGACGTTCTATGAAGGGAAGAATGTGGGCCTATTAAAAAAAAGGAACTACAATAGTTATTATATGTGTGAAAAAGGATTCGCTTTCAGCAAAAGAAAACAAATCATTGCATCTCTAACTTTTTACTTTTCTTGTAATGTTAGTTTTTGTTCCTCATTTTTCACTGTTTTAAAGCAATTCATTATCACTTACATCAGAGCTGCAATTGCAACACATTCTTTCACTGTGTTATCAGCTTGCTTCTCAAAACCAAATGATCTTGGAAATTAATTCCTATGCCGTCTGTATTTTCATGTTTGGTTTATGGAGGCTTTTATCCTTCATTTCTCATTCCAGCGAAACTCCCCTTGGGCCGTACAAATATTTTCCTAACTTGGAAATGCAGGGTGGGGGCCACCTGAATACGGTAACCAAATGCCTGTCTGGCTATTGAGATATTACTTCCTACTTATGTGTTATTCATGTTGAAACAGCTGCTCCATCTCCACCATATGACATCACGGTCCTTGAGAGCGTTCGGGACTCCATGGTATTAGGATGGAAACAACCCAAAGCCACTGGAGGAACTGAAATTACTGGCTACTACGTGAACTACCGTGAAGTGATTGGTGGAGTTCCTGGGAAATGGATGGAGGCCAACATTAAGGCCATTAGTGAGAGGGCGTACAGGGTAAGAGGTCAACTCCTACTATTACTGAGGGTGCAAACTGTATTTCCAAAAGAGATGTCAAAGACAGATCAGGATGATAATATAATTCAGTGCACAGATTGATTTTTCAGAGGCTTATATCCAAGGTGCATATTTCTGCTGTCTTCTCTTGCAAACATGCCGTAATAAGGTTTGTCTTTGCTTGAAAGGTGGTACACAAGTGATAGACATTATTTTAGAAGTAGTTGTGACCTCAGAAAACTTGAACAGATGGTATTAAAACAGAGGTTTTGTGTCATATGGTTAATATGTTTTTGAAACTGCAGCTTCTTATACTGTAGAAATTCTATGGTACCATGAAGTACTTTGTTGTTCTACTAGCTTCCTTGCTAGAGTTTGTCTCAAAGTGATGGAAATTGTCTGCTCATAGAGGTTTTGTGTATACATTTAGTGCGATGTCCACCGCTCTGATGCCCTTCTGTTCACCGTATTACATAAATCCTCTCATTTAACAAATAGCTCACTAAAGAATAGAGAAGCATATGGATAAGAAAATTTAGTTAACTCCATTAAATTCTCCTCTGTACAATTTTTTGTAAACTTGTCTGTTTTTCTGGCACCAACCATCATCTGTGAATTAATTCCTCTGGACATAGGCTGGATTTCTGGAAGTCAGGCCCTCACAACTGGCATTCCTGCTGGGCTTGGTGGACCTACCCCAGTGCTTGCTGGTACTGGAACCAGCTCCGTGCCAGCTGGGTTTTGTGATTAGTTCTAAAGGCCGGTTTAGAAGTACAGCACTAGCTACAATCTAGCTGAGCTGCTTTGCAATTGAAAAGGAATGCCAGGACTGAATTTCACCCTGTTGCAAGGACAACTCTTGCCTTAAGTGAACTTGCTGTGCATTATGAGACAGATTAGTATAACTGTTGAGCAATATCCTGCTCCCTCCCTGACTACCATAGTGTCTTTCAATAGAACAGAATTAGAGTTTTAAAATCTGAGCATGCTGAGAACACTCACATATGCTATGTCACTGACTAGAGGGAAAGCCAGGATAGTTATTCCCTTATGTATGATATCAATAACGCTTTCATCTCTTCAGGCACTTAAACGCATGTTCATGTGTTAGATGATAGTGACTTTCTCCTACGGCCTTAATCCAAAGTTAATAAGTACTACTTTATTGGATCTGCAGATTGAAAACCTGAAGGAAAACATGGTGTACCAGTTCCAGGTGGCTGCTGCTAACCTGGCTGGGGTTGGGACACCCTCCCTGCCCAGCAAGCCCTTCAAATGTGAAGAATGGACCATTGCTGTACCTGGTAGGATCCTGACTGTGACATGGGGGTTACTGCCACCCATAGGGTGCTCTGGGACAGATAATCTAAGTTCTCAATGTCTTCAGTTTCTAGGGCAGTCAATGGGTACTGAAGTTTATACCCAGGCCTGTGCCTCCATCACATTCTTTTAATGTACTTAGATTGATAAATTAAGCAATGCCCATGTAACCAGTAGCATTTTACAAACAGCTTGTATTTTCTTTATCTTTACTGCTTGGTTTCTGTACTGTGTCTGTCACTGTGCTCCCTAGTTTAAATTGTAGACATAAAAATCTGTCTAATGGAGAAGGCAGAGAGTCCTCGTAACCCTTGTGTCAGGTATCATATGTTACTTCAATGAGTGTTGAAAGGTCAGAGATTTGGCCTTGAAATTAATGAAAACAACCTCCACTGGTTTCAGTGGACTTTAAAACTGTCCTTGAGGCAGCACATTAGCTTAATAGTTAACTTATTTCCCCAACTTTGGAGATTATTTGTAAATTTTGTTTGCTCATAAATATTTGATCAAGATACTAAATCTCAAAAACTTGGATTGTTTTTGGGGGCTAGTCTTTTATTAGGTATAGATCGTATTCATATCTCATCTAGATCTGATACAATGGAACTGCACCTGTTATGTCAGCTCTGGGTGTGTGATCTGTTGTTTGATTTTGGTTTTTGAAGTCTTATGCATTAATCCCTTTGGTCTTTATTTTGATAACACAATTCCAATTTTGACTCTTACCTTACAGGGCCACCTCACGATGTCACATACACAGAAGTTAGGAAGGACTCTTTGGTATTATTATGGAAGGAACCGGTTTATACTGGTCGTAGTCCTATAGCTGGTTATTACATTGATATGAAGGAAACTGAAGCAAAGGAGGAACATTGGAGAAGCGTCAACGAGAAGCCACTTCAAAAGAAATTCTTGAAGGTAAAGTAGTTTAAGATTTAATACAAATATAACAGTATAATCTTGAGGAATTCAGTCATAGATAATATCATCCTACATAGCATTTACTGAAACACTTAGTAGGCTATACTGTGCCTAGGATACCCATGCATGAGGTCTGTGTAGTCAGACAAGGCAGTAACCTAGAAGAGAATCTGGTATGACAAAAGAAAAACAAAAGAAACAGTGCTGAAACTGCATATCCTTCTTACAACACAGGAGGCATCCCTAGTATTTCCTAGCTCAAAGAGCATTGCTACACAAAAACATTACACAAAAATGGATGTTGTAATAATGTGGTATGTGGTTCTTTCAAACACAAAATACTCTCTCCACACATTTAATGACAAGTAAAACGCAATCATTTCCCACTGTTATGTCACGTAATTTTGTGGAATGACTTCTAAATAAGGAATCAAGTGTATTTCAATTTCAGAGATACATCTGAAGTGAATTTGCTATGTCTATGCTTTCCAGAACATTTGGAAGAAATTCACTTTAGGGTTTGATCTTTTCACACATGTTTTAAAGGAGCATTTACAGGTGATACAATGCTACTGCAATTGCTCAAGACAGTACAACTAGATCCATACAGTTAACTGCCTGTCTGGTTCTATAGGAGTGGGACTGGGACATTTTACTGATAATTTATCTGCAGTAAAAGATTGTGCTGTTCCAGAGGTCACCGGACACGAGTTAAAAACATCCCGTTCAAATAACGATACTCCTTTTATAAATAAATCAGTGACAGCTGTGACACTGCCTAAATGTTAGCTATGCATACAAGGAAAGCATAAACCAAACGTATCAGTCATGCCTCTCTGGGACTGAAAAAAGAAAAGAAAAAAAAAAAAAGAGGAAGGAATATTTGCCAAGTGGAAAAGGAGCAAAACAAAAAAGAAAAGAAATATGATTGTCAAGTATCCAGACTGGTACTGTAAAAACTGTGAAATTAAAATCAGTGTTTTGTAATGAATCATGCATGTGTTTGCTTCCTGCAGATAGCTGGCCTCACAGAAGGGGTGAGCTATGTCTTCCGTGTGCGGGCAACAAACCAGGCTGGTGTTGGGAAACCATCAGATATCACTGATCCTGTTGTAGCTGAGACACGACCAGGTTTGTTAGAAATGCTTCCTCTTTTTGTCATATTTAAAGAGGTGCCTGTCTGTGTGATGTGTTTGCACGCAGGCTCCACATGAACAACCTGACCCCTCTCAAAGTCAAACATTCTCACTATGCAGGAAACAAGCTGAAGATTGTATCCTACTGCCTGGTCAGATATGTTTTAAGTTGGGACAGGTTTTCTTACCATAACTACCTGTTCAGAAATATAAAGTTATATTATATGTATATTGCAACAGAACAATGCATGAGTGGAGGACCCACTAAGATCAGCCCAACCAAAAACTCTACAGAGGTAGACTTTGCCCTTCCTATAGTAAATCCTTTGTTTTTCTCTCTTCTCTTCAATTTATGCAGTGTACCTGAGGAAAGGGTAGAAGAAATTACTCTTTACCCTTAGCATTTAAAATAAATGCTTTAAAAATTTAATCCTAAGAAGACTTGAATTGTCTCCCAGTGAGGCTGTAAATGTGATAAAAAGGATATCTGAAGACAGAGGCAGAAAGGAACTAGAAATCTTGGAATGGGAAGACTATTAGGGAAGCTGGAATGGGACGGAGGGGCTGGATGGAGTGGATGGTGGAGAAAGGGCAAGACTGTGATACGGAGATGAAAGAGGATAAGTGTGTAGGCAAGAAGGGCTTGGAACAGGAGAGAAAGGCATGAGCTGTGGAAGGACTAAGAACATTTAGTTGAGAACAGATTTGGGCTAGAGTAGAAGGAAGGTATGGTGGTAGTGGAGATGCAGCCTAAAAGTGTTCATAGTAGGAGGAGCGTGGAGCCAGGAGCACCAAAGACTGGAGAGGTGGGAAAGAGAGGCCATGAGAAGTCTGGAAGAATTGACAGCAAAATCAGAACCTGGGAATTCCCTACATGATGAGATGAAAGGGGTCACTACGGGTAAATCTTACCATGTTGACGGCTGTAATCAGAATGACAAGGCCAGCAGGATTGCTCATCCTGCTGCTCATCTGCCATCCATATCTCAGCTTCATCTCTCACAGCGACTGCATCTTCTTTTTTTCTTTCAAAAATAGAGTAGCCCTAATTTCAGATCTAGAAACCACTGAAGAATTAGGGTTGCTCGCATCACCTGCAAGTAGAGCAAGGCAAGACTTAGAAGCCTATTCTTGAAAACAGCTTAGATACTACAATAACAACCACTTCTAAAATGAAAATCAAACCAGTATTAGTACTGAACTTTTAGCTTTACTAATCTATTTTCCTCAAGGGTTAACATCCATCAGATTTTTTATAAAAACTTGTTAAGATAATAACACTTAAATGTACCAAACACAGGATTGATCATGCAATTAAAATAATATATGAATGTAAACTGTTCTGAAAATGATTGTCATAACAAAGAAAAAAAAAAAGATTTTCCAGCAGTTTTCATGGTCCTATGAGGCCCAAGTTCAATCTGGCACCATGAATGCGAATAGAATATTTGTTTTGTGGACCTCACAGTTAGAGAAGGAGATGAATCTCAGGACTGTGACCCTTTTGCAAGCCAGGCTGCTGTTCAGAGTTGTGATGTCTGATGGATTGCAGGAAAATCAGGGAAGTTGAAAATGATTTACTTATACAAATCTGTTTGACCCATATTTTGAGCTGACGTCTGCAGATACACTATTCACCAAACTAAGCTTCTTAACAGTGCTAAGAAATGACAAAAGGCTCATTAAAAAACGTCTTTCAGAAAGCAATCTCTTGGATAGGCTTTCAGCTTTCTCACTCAAACCACACAGATCTCAAGAACAATCATATTGTTTTTAAAAATTGCCACAAATCTTCTGGTGTTGCCCAATGAATGCCGTCTTTATTAACATCGTGGATGGAGACAAAATATTGTAAGATTTCTCTAGACAATTCCTGCTGGAATGTCACTGGAATGTTGGCAAACATGTACAATTGCCAGGAGACTGAGCTCTCTAACCAAAGAATGTAAGTAAATAACATCCTGAATGGAAATACTTGTTTTAAAATGAGTGGTACCAGTTTTCATTATCCAGTTACATGTATTAATAGAATGGTACGATAATTTCCATCCTTTCCTTGTTTAAAAACCATATTCCATTTTTACAGTTATCTCTTACAACTAAATAAAAAGCCCACATGCATAAAAAAGAACAAAAAAAGGACCGAAAATCCAGCAACACAGGCTAGTCTTGAGCTAAAACTTTGCCTTTGGACAAAATCACTTGGGTGATTTTGCAGATCTCACAGGAGGCAAGAGAAGTCTAGGAGCAGACTGCATCTCTTCCCTGATCCTTCCCAGATCTGCTCTTAGTCCTTTTGCACATTGGCATAAACAGAAGTTAGATTCTGACCCTGCATCAATTGCTTCAAGAGAGCTTGGCATAGGAATTTGATCTGCGCTGGGGGTCAGATTACAGGATCTAACCTTCATCCTTACCTGAAGAGTTTTGCTGGGGGCTTTTGTGGAGCATTTTTACAGGAGGGCTTCTAAACGTTTGTGTGAATTCTTGACTGCAAGATGGTCCTTGTGAGGGCTGTTTCAGCCAGGGCAACCTGCCGGAAGTCCCCACACCTGTGAAGCTCACCTGGCCTCTCACAATGCAATCAGAAGCATCCTAAGATAGCATAAACTTACAACTACCTGATTTTTCTGACTCTGCCCTAGGTGCTGCTATGACCAAAGCCATAGCAGATCTAAAAATTTAACCCCGTGGATGCTACAAATTTACTTTAATCGCAAACCCAGTTAGCCACCAAAATCCCTTCAGCTAACCAATAGGCAAGTTTAACCTCAACGAGAGAAGTTTTGAGCAGCATGTTTGGGAAGTTTTATGACAAAATCTCAGAAATTAATGAAATTAATCCCAGTCAGCTTTTCTGACTAGCTGTGGACAAGATGGTGCCCATAATGCCAGTGTTTTGATGCTGCTGCTTTATCTTACAAACAAATGTAAGAGATGCTGCTCTTCAAATGTACCTTCTGGCTGTGATTCTTCGCACATCACATCAGCTGCCACCCAAAGATTCACGTGCTAATGATCCAGAGAAAACTAAGCATTAATGAAATGTCAAGCAATGAATTTGCATGTAATAAATTGCATTATAAAAATTTTGAAAAATGTGCAGCCGTCTCACAAAATATTTGTAGACTTTAGAACCCATTAATCATCTCCTGGTTCTTATTGTGCTTCATTCCTGTGAGAGCTGGTAAATAACAGGACCAAACCAGGATATAAATCTAATCTTTCATTAAACAGTCGTGGCAAATTACAAAGAATAAGAAGGCTGCATGTACACCAAGTGTCGTTACAGGAGCTACTTGCAGTGCTGGAGAGGATGTGTATAGTATTGGGATGATGAAACACAGAAATCTCCTTGCATACTTGAGACTCATTAAGAATTATGCTGAAAACAAAGTGCTTAATTTCCATGTCGGGAATAGGGTTCCTGTCGTTAAGATACAATGCATTGTGAGAAAGCACGCCATTAGCATTCTGGGCAGCCCAGTGTTGTCTTAAACTCAGTAATACAACATGAGTACCCTGTTCAGATGTAAGCCCCTGCTCCGAGCTGTTCAGAGGAAGCTGGATGTTCTCCAGCACCTCTCAGTGCTTTCAGTGGCATTCCCAGACAAGCTGCTGAAATGAAAGCTAACGCCACAGGTACAGGATTCCCAGATAAAATTCCCTCTGCCTCAAGATGTGCAAGGGAGCAGGCAGGAGGTGCATTCCACTTCCTGATCTGGGACTCACTCAGGGCCTTTTAGGGACAAAGTGGGTCACCTTATCCAGCCCAAGGACTGCAGGTACTGGCAAAACAGGGTGGGCGACTTAGCGGCTAATTGCAAATATTCACACCCTTTGTGTGCCCGCCATTAATGCTGCAGATGGCGGCAGGGCCAGATGCCAAGCACAGCAATTAAGCCAACCTCCCAGAGTGAAGCCAGAGTCACCAGAAATGTGCCTCAGCTGCACAAATGAGTGCTGCTTGGGCAGCTTGGTTGTTTCCTCTTTTGCATCCTTTTCAAACTTCCACATTTGTACCCAGTATTCCCTTTAGAGCTTTTGTTTGACAAGGGAATGAGAAACTCTTGCTACATAATGAAAACATTTACTACCCCTTAGCGTAGAAAATATTAGTATTTAATAATTCAAGCACTTAGTGGAATTGGAGGCTTGCATTTTTTCCCCTTCAGGTTTTTTTCCAGAGAAAATATCACAGTCTCGTGGGTGCTTAGACTTGCTCAAGTAAATCAGTTGATTTATGATGCTTTTTAATCTGTTCCTTACTTTTTTTTTTGTGTTAGGATGAGAATTCTAGTCAGGAGTCAAGGATTGATGTTGTCCATATTTGCAGCACTTTATGTGCCACCTGACAAAAAAAGGATCTTCTTACTCCACCCTATGAATCAGGCTTATTTGCTGTTATCTTTAAGAAAATGGAATTGCCTTGTTCTGATCTTTCAGGAACTAAGGAAGTGGTGGTTAATGTGGATGACGACGGAGTCATTTCCTTGAACTTTGAATGTGACCAGATGTCTCCAAACTCTAAGTTTGTTTGGTCCAAGAACTATGAACCAATTGAGGATGACTCTCGACTGGACATCGATACCAAAGGCGGAAAGTAAGAGCACTCAGTGGTAACAATCATCTCATGTTTGAAAAACCTCAGCAGGCCCCAGCAATCCATGCTTTCTGGATGGATGACCTCAGTAAGAATTATATCTGTGTTGTTACCAAAAGGCTCCAGCATGAGTATGCTGTTTGTCAGCAAGTCTGTGTGCAGACCATAAGGAAATTGTAGCTTGCACAGAATGAGTCAGGCCTTCTGGTTACGCAATTTACTTGTAGTTACATTTAGGCATAGACTGAGAAGATCTGTGCTCTGTCCTCTAATAACCTGCCAACCAGGACAGAGTATTCCAGTTCCTGTTATAGTAATCTCCAAAGGCTTAAATTATTTGCCTGCTTGCTAAATGCTTTGACTGTGTAACATCATCACAATCATCTGAGCAGGACTCAGTTTTGATAATGTCACCACAGCCTGATTTGGTAACATCCGTAATTCTCTACAAGCCTAATATGTTTCTTCAGGTATATTTCAAAGAGGAAGAAATGGCAAATGCACTGGTGCCGCTAATGGAGTATCTGTGTGCTCTTCCAGTTATAGAAACCACACAGGAAGAAACAGTGGCTCACACCACTCTTGGTATTGCATATGAAAGCTCAATCAGCCTGCACTTAGAGTATCCTTCCTCACTCATCAAAGACCTGACAATATGCTTTTAAGTCCAATACTTCTGGCACTATCTGAGAGCTTCTACAGCTTCCTGAAGAAGTTACAACTCTTGCGCCCAGTTCTCTGCTGTAGTTCCAGCAGAGGCAACTGGTCAGCTTTCAGTTTCATGGGTGCCTCATGGGCTGGGCTATTTCCATTTGTACCACGCGTGGTAGGACCAACTCTGGTTTATTCTGGTCAGGACACCTGTATTTGCCTTGCAGTCAGAGCAGAAGCTAATACAAGGGTGTTTTAATCTGGTGTTGCAAAAGTTAAAAAGGAGCTTGGCTCAGACTGGTCTTACCTATTTATCTTTTTTTTTTTTTTCTTTTCCAAAGGTCAAAAGCAATCTTTAAGGATCTTGGGGAAGAAGATTTGGGAGTTTATTCCTGTGTTGTTACAGACACTGATGGAGTTTCATCAGGCTACACAATTGATGAAGAAGGTAGACACGAAGCGTCTTCTAAGCAAGCCTGTTTTGTTTTCACTTCTGTTTCTTCCTGCTTTTCTGTTTCTTGTATCCATAATATCCATGTATTACTTCATATCTTCTGCAGAAATGAAACGCCTGCTTGCTCTGAGCCATGAACACAAATTCCCAAGTAAGTGAATCAAACATGTCTGTAGGGGAGAGTTTTGTGTGCACTGGGGTATGTATCACAAAGCTCCTGCCAGCATCAGATAGGGAACTTGCTAGACTGCTTTCAAATGAAAGTGGTTTTGAATTGAAAACCTACGATTCCTTTATTTTTCTCTTCCACTCAGTGCATTTGTGTATTGCTGATGTTCTTCCTGCTCTTTTTCAGGATACTGATCTGAGCATATAATAAGTATATGCTATATATTAGATTGAAAATAAGTATCCTAGTGGTTTTATTTCTTCTTCAAAGCAACTTTTTGTCCTTACTCAGAATGCCTAGCCTGATCTGAACATCTGAATTTGAAAAAATATCTGCCCCTCTAACTTCACCTCAACTGAATTAAAACAATTTAAAATTAAGGTTGACAGAGCAAACAACATAATTATCTATACATACAGAACTTTTCTGCTGAAATTCATCATACTCTTTCCTGTTCTACCTGGAGATGTACACACCTTTTCTGCTACTTGGGATCATACTTTTGCCAAGTCCACAGACTTCTTGTACTTTCGTGATATCCTGGCAGTGGCACAACCTTGTTATTTTCAGTGGAATGTGGCTTCAATAATTGAAGAAAACAATACACTGTAGACAGAGTCCTATTATACACATCAAGATGAGACCTAAGTCTCGCCTTATCTTCTCCCACTATCTTCTCTTCTTTGTTCCAGACACTCAAACTCTTGTCTCGGTTTTAACACCATCAGCTCTGAGTATGTGCTGCCAGCACCTCTGCCACCCCAGCCCACATTGTGCCTCTTAGCCCCACCACAATTCAGCCACACAAATTGCCTGTCTTTCTGCACACATCATTTCCCTCTGGGTCTTTTCCGTATCAGCTCTGCTCTTCCCCATATTTTGACAGCACAAGCATCCCCTGTTTACTCCCGCTCCTCCCAACCCTATCTTCCTTCTGAGCATGAGTCACCACAGCACCTTATTGCTGTCACCCGCCCTTACTTGCCCCAACCCTTTTCTACTCAGCTCTTTGCCATATTCTGTGTTAATAACTAATGTCACAAAAATAGGTTCCTCGGGACACACAGTGTGGGTTTGGTTTTATGTGTTGTTATGTGTTAGTACACTTCAAGCTGTGCATGGAGCCTCCAGGAGAAGCAGGCAAAACCAGAGGAGGAAACTGTTCTTCTTGCTTTGGGCATGCTAGGCCCTGTGAACACTACAAAAATATCAATTACAATTATAGGTTGCGATATATCTTCCTTTATCTATGAGACCAGGAAAATAATAACGAGCTCCTATGGATCAACATGAAACTTTGGTCATCTCTCTGAATAATCACAGGATTGCAGGAGCTGGAAGGGACCTCAAGAGATCATTGAGTCCAATCCCCCTGCTAAAGCAAGTTCCCTACAATAGGTTGCACAGGTAGGCATCCAGATGAGTCTTGAATATCTCCATAGAAAGAGATTCCACAGCCTCTCTGGGCAACCTGTTCTGGTGCTCCGTCCCCCTTACCATAAGGAAATTATTTTGCACGTTTGTATGGAACTTCCTATGTTCAAGTTTTAGGCCATTGCTCCTTGTCCTATCGTTACACACCACTGAAAAGTACTTGGCCTCATCCATTTGCCTCTCACTTCCCTTTAGATATTTGTAAACATTAATCTGATGAATACCCTGACAAAAAAATTCCTGACAAAAAAATGACTCGCTGGCATTTCTGATGCAACGTAAGATCTTGCATGTTGTTTTGTTTGTACCTCTCAACTGCACTTAATTGTAACTTCTACTCAGGAACATCTGCAGCAAGTAACTCTGTGGGAAAATGAGTTGCTCAGATAACACAGTCCTGCAGAACTCAACTGCCCGTGAACACAATGGTGTATTGATGCTGGGTGCAAACAAATATTCCAGCTCTTCAGTTTAGCATTAGCATCTGCCTGAGGATTTTCTGTCAACTGCACGTGGTAATTTGTGATGTTAGACAAATAGGATGTGAAACCTTGAAAAGATGATGGCTGGAAAATCCCTGAAGACAGCTGGTGTTTAGTAAAATGGAAATATCTTGAAATAAGGCTATTGCTGGTGGAGGACTATTACACAGACCTATCTGATTCCTTTGGATGGGAGAATGAATGGCCTTTTCCCAAAAGTGAATCCCAAAAGTGAAAAAAGTATTATGCAATCCTTTTACATCCTTTCAGCCCCTTCTTGAGCAGTTCTGGAGATATTTTGTTCCTTTTTAGACTAAGATATTCATTGTTAATTGCATACTGGGACTTTAACATTGCCACAGAGCTGACAGTGAGACAAAAGCAGTGCAGCCTGATGTCTGTTCTCACCCTCCTCCTGTTTCTTCTGCAGGCTCTGTAGCATTTCTGGTTTTTTTGTTCTGAGAAATTATGCAAGATATGACATTCCTTTTGTTTCTCACAAGTAATACAGTAGGGGAGGAAGCTTCACAAGTACCATTTGCATGCTGGGGCGCACTCACAACCTGGTTTCTTTTAGTACCACTGTCCCTCTAGGACTTATTTTTAACTGTTTTCTGTGTTTTTTCATCATTCTTTTTTTTTTTCCTCCCTTGTCCTCACCACCCAGGCACTTTGTATTCACCAAAGACGTGTTCTGTGCCACCAAAAGCATGAGTGTGGGTGGGTATAGGGGAATGGAAAGGGTGCTCATGTGAAAGGAAGATGCAGGGAGTCCTCATGTGTGGCCGCCACCTGGGTTTAGCAGTGGTGCTCAGCCCCAGAAGGCATCTTGTTGTTTGGAAATGTAGGATCATTAAGGTTGGAAAGAACTCTTAAGATCATGTCCAACCATCAGCCCATCCCCACTATGCCCACTGACCGTGTCCCCAGTGCCACATCCACACGGCTCTTGAACACCTCCAGGGATGGTGACTCCACCACCTCCCTGGGCAGCCTGTGCCAGCATCACCCCTCTTTCTGAGAAGAAATTTCTCCTAATATCCAACCTGAATTAGCATGGTGAAAACTGAAAGATGAGAGGTGCCAGGTACTACACCAATCCCAGTCCTCTCCCTGTAGCGAGGCTTCTACATAAGTGAAGTTTAGGAAAAACCCTGTCCTGGGGTTCGTATGGGAGGAGGTATAGGGTGACACCCATCACCACGCACTTAATCAGGTGTTTTGCAATGTGTTTGTGCACTCTCAACACTCACACCCTTGCAAGGCAGACTTTACACTGCTTTGAAAGTGGAGTTTGGGGCAGAGTTCACATACAGCATGCATGCTCCTATGCATATGAGTTTGCTGGAAATCTGAGAGTCCACTAAGACAGGTAAAATGATGGAAAATAATAAAATGAGCAAATATCCCCAGATATCAGAGTCTAAATGCCCCTGTTCAGTGTTGCTGATTAAAATATTTTGACAAAAAGTTAAAGTGAAAGCATGCTGAGTACTTTTACAAACAGGAACAAGGACAAAATAAGAAAAGACTGTAGTTTATAGTAGAGTACTCTTTACATGATTTTTTTTCCTGTTTATACAGCTAATTGCGTATGGGCATTTCCATTATTCCTAAATAAACAGATGTTTATTATTAATGGAGAAATTTGGGGCATTTTGTGGTAGTCAGTGAATTCTGGAGATAAAGGTCCCACTCAGCAAGAATTACTTACAAAAATCTCCCAAACTGCAGTTCAGCAGCTGACTTTCTGATCTGTGTTTGTGCTTGTTTTTTTTTCTTTTCCCTAATGAGTCAGTTCACTGCCTTGCAACAACATTGTTAAGTGACTCATTAAAGATGTGTTTGCACCACGCAGGCTCACACTGTTCTGCAGAGATGCTTGCAGTTTACCTTTAGCCTTGTGTTAGAATGGAGGGACCCCAGCACAATTCAAATTGTGAACATTTCAACTCTGTACAGACCTAGTGATAGAAAGATCAAACAATTCAATCTTGCCTGTTGCCCTGTGTATATGTAGGTGGAGAGGCATTCCACTGATATGAAGAGTTGTTGTAAGCTAGTTACCTTGCGTACGTTAGCTGAAAGGAAGAAGTGAAGAAAATAGTTGTTCCTATGCACAAAAGTATATGCTTCATTCTTGTCTTTCTCTTTGTAGCTATTCCACTTGCCTCTGAGCTGGCAGTAGAAATTCTGGAAAAAGGAGAAGTGAGATTCTGGTTGCAAGCTGAAAAACTGTCTGGCAATGCAAAGGCTAACTTTGTATTTAATGATAAGGAGATTTTTAATGGAGAGGTAAGGCTTTACATTGCCTTTTTGCATGTTTATAAGCAATGAGTTCCATATCTCCATTATGCTTCCAATTAGAATTCCATGCTAGTGTATTTTCATCAGAAATAACATGTCATTGAAAACACCACTCACTAGAAAGACTTTGTCTATAGTTCTGACCTCCAGCTAAATTCTACTGAATGAGTTCATAAAATGTAATTAAATGCCTTCCTGTCCCTTTTGCGAGTACCACATGGTCTGTTAACTAGTGGGGACCACAGAAGGTCCTGAAATGTAAAGAAGTAAGTAGTTACTTACTCACAGGTAAGTATCTACTGTGGTCTTCAAGGAATCACTGCAGTAGCTCAGATCATCTAGCATCTTTTATCTATGACTACTTGTGCTCGTTTCTCATATTGTTTTGCTGTTTGGATGAATGTAGTACACCAAGGGAAAACTCACAAGTCATTGTTTCCAGCAGCAGAGCTTGTTACTCCCAAAGACATCTCATGGCATGTTTTTCTTGCAATACTAATAGTTAGATAGAGCATTCTACGGGGATAGAGAGTCAGAGCATTCTGTACAAAAATTTAAAATAATGTCTCATAAGCAATAATGTTCTAAAGAGATACAATTCTATGCCTTCCTAATGAAAAAGATCACAATTCTCATAATAGAGCAGGACTATCACGTGCTTCCATCTTTAACAGATTTCTTATTTATTTGGTTCTATGTTTAGAGCTAGAGAAAGAGATAGTGGGAATGTGAACAAAGAAAACAGAATTTCCCCTGAAGATATGAAAAAATATTTGCCAAATATTCTGTGATTCTGGTATCTATTTATTAATTTACTTTCCTTTCCTAAAGAAATATAAGATGAAGGTGGACCAGCGTACTGGCCTTGTTGAAATGATTATGGATAGACTTGAGGACAAGGATGAAGGGACTTATACTTTCCAGCTGCAGGATGGAAAAGCAACCAATCAGTCCAGCCTGGTCCTCATCGGTGATGGTATGTGAATCTATGTTATGCAGTAGGCTAGGAAAGTTATAGCAGGGTTGGTGGTTATCACTTTTCCACTGTTTTCCTGATTTAGTACTATTTAAAGTTCATGTCACAGCACTTGTCTGCCTCAAATAGAACAGACTGTGTATGTGAACTGATACTTCCAAAGTGCCCAAAGGAAAGGGAATTGTTACAAGAATGTAAAATATTGAAGGCTGTCAAGGTTTGGTTTTCTACAGACGCAATGATATCGAACCCAACTCCCCTGCAAGTTCCCTTTATTAGATTGAGTAGAAAATGTGCAGCATCAAGTTGCTGAGAAGGCATGACCCCATGACAGGATTCTGTTTGACCTCCAAGGGACAGAGTTGCACTGGTTACGATGCTGCACTAATAACTCATATAATACGTATAACCTCATGTATGTTGAATGGTTTTCATTTCCAGTATTCAAGAAGCTACGAGATGAAGCAGAATTCCAGAGAAAAGAGTGGCACAGGAAGCAAGGTATAGTAAGAATATTCATGAGAATTACATAAGTGTTCGTTTGTTAAGTATAAGAGTTTGTTTATATTAACATATTCTAAATTGAAATAGATGTTTTTATAGAATCATTTGAATTGGAAGGGACCCTTAAAAGACATCTAGTCTATTCTGTTGTATAGTTGCTTACCTTTTGGAAGAGAAATGGGAAAAACAAAAGCATTTTAAAACATCACAGTATTCTTATTAAGAAAAACAGATTTGTCATTGTTTTCGTATCATGAATACCACTGATGTGGTTTTAAAAGAATGTGTTTGTGATTTTGAACAGGTCCTCATTTTGTGGATCAGCTGGGATGGGAAGTTACTGATGAGTGTAATGTGATGTTGAAATGTAAGGTAAGAAGTAAAGAAAACACTAAGTGCAGAATTCAAAGAAGCACTTAGATCTGCATCTGTTTAGATGGCTGAAAGTACTGAATAGATAGATGACCTTTGGTTTTGGATTCCCAACTGCATATTGGATACTGACAGAGCCTCTGAAAGCTCATGTGCTAATCATGCTGGGGTGATTGCAGATGATCTGGGACTTAGGCAAAACTTACCTCCCTGTCCAGCACAAAGCAGCTCAATAACTGACAAAGAAGTCTGTGGTGAAATCCAAACTGTTTGTACTCTGGCAGTACAGTCAGTTAGCTCTGCTTTCTTTGCAGAAACACAGTATCTAAACACACAGCAAGGCATTGGTTTCTGTGCATGGAATAGAAAGAGAGGGCTTCTGCAAAAGATCCTTCAGCAAGGGAGCTATTTTTGTTGCATACTCTTTGAATATCACCACAGAGTTACTGGGGACAAGTTGGATGCTCCTGCACAGCTTCCTAAGTCATTTAAGAGAGGGACCGGGACAGGAGCAGAGTGGTATGAAGACAACATTTGTTTTGAAGGAATACAGAGCGCCTGCCTCAGGGCCATAGAGCTGTCATGCCCTGACAGCTCTCCTATCAATTCTAGGCAGTGAGCTAGGTCTGTCATCCAGTCCCCTGCATGTCCCCCTGGGTATTGCAAGCAGAGAAAAACCAGAACACCCTGTGCTCTTGCTGCTTATTTCAGATAAAACACCTTGGAATATAGCTTAGACATTTTTCTTCAAGTCTGCCATCTATCCAACCATCCACTCGCTGAAGAAAAGGGACCTTAATAGGTGTGATGAGTCTTAGTGAATTTGAAGACTTTCTGATTATTGCCCATTTATGTGTGTCAAAATCCCCTGGGCTGGATTCACTGGATCACTGGACTCCTTGAAGCTGCTGATAACCCTTTTTTCTCTTTTCCTCCTTGCAGACTTCATTTTAACTGTGAGGTCTCCAACATCATCCTTGTAACTCATTACAATCAGGTTGCAAAGCTTTAGCTGTTCTTTCATGCTGACCCAGGGTTCAAACAGGCTAATCCATGCAATGCTAGTTTCATCTGACCAAATGCAGAGAATAACTGGGATATGGTTTTCATCCATTTTAGGTGGCTAATATTAAGAAGGAAACGCATATTGTGTGGTACAAAGATGACAGGGAGATAATGGTAGACGAAGAACATGACTTTAAAGATGGTGTGTGCACCCTGCTGATATCAGAGGTGAGTGACTGTCTTTGCTAGTCCTCATCTGAAGTCAGTGTTATGAATTCAGATGAAAGATATGATCTGGTATTTCAACAGAACAATCAAAAGAGGAAGTGGGTTTTAAAAATGGAAAGACTCACGAGGCGTCTGAATTTTATCTAAAATAAATTTCTATCTATAACTGTTCATTCATTTTTTCAGGAAATGATGACAGAAGAGATAATAAGTGTGATACTTCCTTTGCGCATCAGTTCACAACAGAACAAGACCATGTTTATGTTGTGACTTGCACTTGGGAAGTACTGCTCACTCTGACCTTCATGGAACCACCCTCTTGAAGTTACCCAAGGGACTTGCTTGAGATTTTCAGTCTCAAGGCGTGGGGTCTGACCTGCATTAACCACTCAATCTCTTTGCTTTCGGTTCTTCTAGCTGAGAAAGGGAATAAGCATCAGAGACCTGTGCAGAATGAGTCCTTCCATGAGCCCATCAAGGCACAGCCCAGCTGCCAGACCCCATCCCAGAGCCCCAGCCAGGAGGAGGGCACTGGGGGCACCAGGGCAGCCTCAGACATCAGGCACCTCCTTGGGGATGGGGACAGGGTGAGGATAGGCTAGGACATAAATCTAGACTTTTATACAGAAACTATTCTGAATAATGTTTTTACAGTTTTCTAAGAAAGACACTGGAATTTATGAAGTTATACTGAAGGATGACAGAGGAAAGGACACCAGTGAGCTAAAGCTTACGGACACAGGTCAGAGCCCTTTCTGCATGCTGTAAGCCAAGCAGCCCGTATGTGAGGTCAAGGCAATACAGACAGCTGCATGCGTCACCTTCCTGTGGTTTCCTTCCTCCTGCATAAAGATCATCTCACTAGAAAAATGCAGATTTTTCAGTATGAATAGTATTTGAATATGCCTTATTGCATGTATCATTTTGGGAGAATGTGATGACTAGTGCTAAGCTAGATGAGAACTTGTTTCCTCAGGGCTCATCAGTAGTGTAAGTCAACAATCATAAGAAATTATAGAACTAGATATTTTTATAAGATTTCACTTTTTTATGTTTTTGCATTCATATATTTTGAGACCTTTCCACTCATTGTCACCACTGTGCTTTTAAAATTTCACTTATACTTAATTTTCCAAGCAGCTGGGGAAAAATCAAGTCTGTTGTAATGTACATAGATGGGTTATCATTCCAACTGAATATGGATATTCATACGGAAAAAAAGAGCAGAGTTTAGTTCTGCTGCAGCAGTATTCATCAAGGTAAAAGAAAGTCTGGAAACTGTGGAATAACAGGCAAATTTCTGCATTACTTAGATTTCTAATACTTTTAAAAGTGTAGATCTGATTTATTTTTTGGAACCTCCTGGGGAAATTATTTCAGAGGCAGTGTTTGTCCTATGATTGACTGTGATTGAGCTGCAGACTCAATCTTAGTCTATGGATTTTGTCTCCACAGCTTTTGCAGATCTGATGAATGAAGTATGCAGAAGGATTGGTAAGCATTTAATTCACTTCTCCGGTTAATGACTCATTGTGACACTCAGCGAATGGCTGCATATAAAGATGTGCTCTTCTTGCAGCTTTATCTGCAACGGATCTGAAAATCCAGAGCACAGCTGAGGGCATCAGACTGTACTCCTTTGTCACCTATTATGTGGAAGATCTGAGAGTAGGCTGGGTGCACAAGTAAGTATGCCAAAGCTTTGCAAAAGTCAGTGTGATTTGGTGTTTGTAGACTCAGAAAGAAGCTAGACGTATGAGACAGACTAGGCCCAGTTGTCTTTCCATCATCCCTCATGAGTCAGGGCTGCATTGCTTCAGAGAACTTCCACCTCCTGGGTGGGAGCTGTTTCTTCCTCTGGACTGGTTCTGAGGAGTGACACATGTATAATCTGTGGCACTGGCAAGCTCTGTTAGAGATCAGTGCCTCTGGTTCGAAGATACCTAGCCTGGAGGCCTGCTTGTCTAGAAGCCATAATTCACAGGAACCAAGGCAAAAGGGCACATCCTCTTCATGCATGGGTTCACGTTTTGGAGGCAAAGCAAGCTTTAACATGTGCCTGGGGTAGTAAAATCCAGACAGGGCCTCCTGTGAGTTCTACGCGCCTAAATGGGACAGACAGGAGAACTGAGACTCTGAAAATGAACTTGAATGCCCAGCTCCCCATAAAATTAATGGGAGTTGTGTATCCAAATCCATGAGACAGCTTTGAATTCTCTGTCAGCGTAAACAGCTTGTACTGGAAAACTTGGAGAAGTAAACAACTCAGTTTACTTTAAATCTATTATTAATATTCTTGCAGCTTCACTTCCTGTGGACATGGTAACAGTTTGAGATTTTCCCCTTTCTTGGCACCCATTTGACTCGGTATCTCCAGGAGTCTCAAACATTTCAAAACTGGAAGTGAAATAGGAATTGTTCTGGGTTTCTTTTTCTCTCTTCGTTTTCTCTTTTTTTTTCCTACTTTTCTTTCTAGTTTCTCTCTTTTCTCCATGTAATGTTTAGAAATTAATTTACTCTTGAAAAGCATCAAATTGCTCTTTGACTCTCTAGCATATTCAAAGCTATCAGTTAAAAAGAAAACGAACAGCTTGCTTGACAAATATCATATCCTTCATCCAAGGCAATTAGCTGTCTAGCTAAGAGGCTGAAAAATTGATCTTTTTTGTGGAAGAAGATGTACTCATGTCAAAATGTGTTTGACTGTAAAAGTCAAAGCACGGCAGAACATGAGAAAACATTCAAACTAGGCAAACACTACTTGTAACAAAAGTGAGGTTTTGTTGTATGTACAGCCTTATATAGTTTTGCAGTGCCCAAGCAGAAATAAACTTATGCTAAGTTATGCTACCTTGGAAGTCATTTAGTAACTGCACACATTTTTCACAGAAAATCCTGTTTATATTCCACTGAAATAAAGGGGTAACACTGTTTTGTATTTTTCAGTGATACCCAGATTAGGTATACGGACAGAGTGAAGACTGGTGTCACTGGAGAACAGATCTGGCTGCAGATCAATGAGCCAACTCCACAAGACAAAGGCAAATACACAATGGAACTCTTTGATGGCAAAACTGGACACAAAAAGACAGTGGATCTTTCTGGGCAAGGTAGGCTGCTCACACTGTTAATATTACCTGCACGTGGGTATAACACTGTGGTAGAGTAGGCACTTGCTACAGACCTGGTACCATTTGGGTTGTAGGGTCTCTGCAAGGTGCCTGCAGCTTGGCACCCTGAGATAGCGTCATCCATTTGCCCCATACTATGCTCTCAAGTTATAAATTATAATTGACTTTTTCATATTCCAAATACCAGCCTGCAGCTTGACTCTGAGTTGCCTACTGAGATGTCAGCCCAGTTTTTGAGTTTTCCCACAAAATCCCATGTGTTGGTGGCATTGATTGGCAATGTTAAACACAAGTTGTAGCATTGAATGCCTTCTCTGTCTCTTCCTTTCAAGTAATATTTGGCAGAGGAAGTGAAGGGCAGGTTTGTTTTGTTACTTTCCTACTGTATTTATTTGATGGATATAATAGGGCTCCTTATTCTTCAGAGATGTCAAGGCTGGTCCCTTTCATCAGCACAATGAAGGAATGTTTCAGGAACATATAAAATTAATTTGATTGACTGATGGAAGCTCTTACTCTGAGAGAGCTCTCACATTCCAGGGAGCAGATTATCTGCTTCAGAGTGGCTGGCTTCCCATCTCCAGCATTTCCCATCACTAAAGCTTTGCTTTGTGCCTGTAAGCCCTGTGGAAGGGCAATAACCTTACAGTCATCTACAGGTCGCTCCTTCTGTATTCTATCCCCACTTTCTGAGAAAAAGAAATTTTTTCTTCCCTTTCAAAGTGGGAGATGTTGACCAACCGTGTGACATTAGCTTAGCCTGAATTTATGGAGGAGACAAGAGTTTTCTGTTTAAATTGGTCATGGCCATCAGTTCAGTGCTTCAGAGAAGATGTGAAAAGCACTTGGAAAAAGTAAATGTCTTGTATCCATAAGCCAGTGGTCTGTGAAGTGAGGTGCAGAAGACAATCTGCTGGGTTGTGGGAAGAAAACACGAGAACTTCAGTAGCCCCAGTATATAATTTATAAATAAATGCATATTTATATATTGGGGTGTGTGTGCTCAAAATTGTTTTTACTAATAAGAGGACATGATCAAAAAAGCTTGAATAACATTAGCGTGGTATATTTTGGGTTACTTCCTCTGTTTCATGAGGTAATTTCAACCTAACATTCTCCTCCTGTGTCTTTGAGCTAAATTTTGATTTTTAGTAGAAAAAAGAAGTGTATTTATGCATGCATATGTGCGTATAATAGTTGCCGTATACAAGACTGCCTTTATTAGTTGAACCATTTACCTCTGTAGAGATTATACAGTATCACAGCATGAATCCATGTGTTAATATTAATATTTCTTTAATGATGTCTACATTTTAAATTTAGTTCTACATTTTAAAGTAACATTTGTGATGGCCTATGTTTGAACCTCCCTTTAAAATCAACTTTTCTCTTTACCAAGCATTTGACGAAGCCTTTGCCGAGTTCCAGAGATTAAAGTAAGTATTTTGCAACCCAGCAGTGGAACCCATAAAATAATAATGGTATTTGTTTGTTTTGTGCTAGAGCTAAAAATACAGTATGAAGCAAATCCTAGTCCTACAGAAGTCTGTAGGAGTTATGCATGTGACTGCATTGCAACAGTTAGGTAATGAAGAAAAAGCAGTATTGCCAAACGATGAGAGGCGTTTTCTTTAACTGATCAAAGGCAGTTTAAGAGACAAGCTATCTATTTTTCAATCACTCTAAGTAAACCTTACATGAAATTGAATTTTCTCTTTGTTTCCTTTAAATCCAGGCAAGCTGCGATTGCAGAGAAAAGTAAGTGAGGCTTCTTTGACCGTAATTGCAATAAATGGTTTGTGAAGGTTCTCTCCCTATACAGGAAGGCTACCTGTTGGGAGAAAGAGGGCATGTATGCATGTGTACGTGTATGTGCATGTCATAACCCTGGTTGGCCTAGCACCAAGGGGAAGCAAGGAGAGCGATTTAACATTTTGCACATTGCAGCTAATGACACTATAAATGTGGGTTGTGTGGACATTTCCAGCCTAAGATCTTGCTCTCTTTACCAGTTGGCTTTATCCAAAAATCACCTCAATTGTTGAGATATCTCATGGATGTTTTCTGCCCAAAAGTCACTGTTTTCTGAGATGGAGGAAATCACTCGGCTGGTTTTGAACTATCTAAAATGTTAAATGGCTCTGCATTATGGAGGTGGGTAAGAAAGCAGCAGAAGCTTCTGGATAGTTTAAAGACAGATCCCTGCATCTCCTGACACTTTTAGATACATGTGAATTCTAACACAACACTTAAAACGAAAGTATGTAGCAATTATTTAAGGCATAAATCATTAGAATTCAATTTGGATTATTAAGGTCAATATTTTTCCTGTTAACAGAAAAATCCATGGGAAAATGTAACAAAACAAAAAGTTCTGCCAATGTAGATGATTTTCAGACCTCAATAAAAACAGAGGCAGAACTGGAGTTTAAGAAAAACAGAGAAAAATGGGTAGATGGACTGGAGCTAACTCCTTACT